>NC_086270.1:333680-667360 GCF_021018805.1 Prinia subflava
GAGGAACATTGGGGCACGGAAAGCCGGGGTGTAGAAGATGACCACCACCACGATGGCGTTCTCACAGGAGATGATGGTCCCCGAGATGCAGAGGACAACGTCCCACGGGTTCAAGGCGAGGGGTTGCACCACAGATTCCAGATCTAAGGAGCTGCCACTGCCATTTCTGGCTGAGAACCAGCCTTGCTGGCCTTCACTGGAGTTGGGGGGCCCTTTCTCCATCATGATGGCAGAGGGTGACCTGCAGGAGCAGCCCCTCAGCACCTGCTGTCCACGAGCTGCCCCTGTGCCACCCAGATGGGACAGTACTGCCTCTCCCCAAAGTTGTCTTCAGGAGGGAGGACAGCTCAGTGTCAGTTGAGGATGTCCTCGCTGTTAGCTCCAAGGGGATTTTTCTGGATGAGATGGTTTAATTTTAAAATGAATAGGTGAATAAAGGGGAGGGAACACACACACACACAACACCCCTGCTCCTGCCTGCCTTAGCTGCTGGGGGTTGGGCACTGCATGATTTTGATGGATAAATCCAGGGGAGCAGGACTGGCAGTGGAAAACACAATCCTCCGCGAGGAGTTCGGGACCCAAGTGAGGGAATCCCACGCAGCAGGTAAAGGGGGTGACCCTGCCCCCCCGATCAGCACCCCAGCGGGAGCAGACACCCTCCTATCCCCACCGTGGCATCCCTTCTTACCTTGGGGGGCTACCTCTCCCGGGCGGGCAGCACAGCCCCTGGACGAGCTTGGGGGGGCACGGCCGCCCCTCGCCACCCTCCCCATAGCGCGGCGCTCTGCCAGAGCGGGCTCCCCCCTCTGCCGGTGGCCCCCGGTGCCGGGCACTCACCTGCCGGGATGCTGGGCCCGGGCTGCGCTGGGCTGCCGGGCTGGGGCCCCGCTGCCATGGGCGCCGCCGAGTTATAGTGACCGAGCGGGGCCAGGGGGGTCCGGGGGGCTCGGGGGTGACTCACGGCCCCCCCAGCCCGCTCGCCCCGCTGTGACGTCAATGGCGCGCCGGAGCCAATCAGCGCCCGGGAGGGCAGCGCGGGAGCGCGCGCGCCGCATAGTAATCGCAGCTCATTCATAAAAACAGCCCCCCCACGCCCCGGCCCACGCCCGCTGCGCGCACCCCCAGAACTCCCCCGGCACCCATGGGAGCCCCCGCCAGCCGGGGTCACCCTGCTGCCGGGGAGGGGAAGCTGTGCTGACTCGGCCCCGCTCCCCGCAATGCGGAGATCTGGGGGCTCCGCTGTGGAGGGGGCGGCCCGGAGTCTAGGGGGCTGTGGGGTGGTCGAGGATGGGTCCTCTCCTGCCCCCGCACAGCCGGGGCTGCGCAGGCCCCTCTCCTCTCCCGGTGGGTTCCCGCGGCCCGGCTTTCCCACACCGGGCTGAATAATTCATGGCCAGGCAAGCGGGAATGCCCGGCCGGGGGTGCTGCGGGAAGGGCTGGCGGGGAGCCCTCCCCCGGAGAGGAGGAGGAGAGGAGGAAGGAGAAGGCTGCGCTCCTCGAGACTCTTCCCCCGCGCCGGTTCCTCGAAGCCCACGCATTTCGCCGACGATCTGTCCCCGCCGAGGAGAGAGGGGGTCCCGGAGAGCCCGGGCCGGAGTGCGGCTCTGCTGGGACCCCGCGGGAGTCGGGAGACCCCGGTGGTCCCGGGCACCCCGGACTCCGGTGGCTCGGCCGCCTCCTCGGGGCCCGGGCAGGGACCGGGGGCGGGGCTCGGTTCGGTTCGGTTCGCGGTGCTGAACGGCAGGACCCGGCCCCGGGGGGAGCCGCCGCGGCCCCGGGAAGGGTCAAAGTGTCCCTGGCAGGGAGTGGAGCGGTGCGCGGTGCGGGCAGGGTGTGCAGGGTGTGCTGTGCACGGGCCGGCTGAGGGCACACGGGGCGTGCAGGATGTGCCGGTGCGCACAGGTGTGTGCACGGGTACAGGTGTGCACAGGTGTGTGCAGGTGTGCACAGGTGTGTGCAGGTGGGCACAGGTGTGTGCAGGTGGGCACAGGGGGTGCAGTGTGTGCAGCCCCGTGTTTCCCACGGCCCATGAGGGTGTCCGTGCACCCCGAGAGAGACCCCCACACCCCGGGCCGGGCCTGCCGGGGCGGGGCGGGGCGGGACGGGGCGGGGCCGCCCCCCTCCCCCGCCGCCGGGGCCGCCTCCCGCGGGCGCGCATCTGCTCCGCTCCGCTCTCCCGGGAGATTGGCGGACACACCTCCCGCTGGGACCGTGCCGAGCCGGGCTGAGCCGAGCCGGGCCGGGCCATGGCCCCGCCGTGTCCCGGGGCGCTGCGCTGCGCGCTCCTGTGCGCGCTGCTCTGCGCGCAGGGAGCCGCTCCCACCCGCGCAGGTACGGCCGGGGGGCGCGGGAGGGGAACTCGGGGCTTTGCTGCTTTGGGGCAGCTGAACTTTTTTTGTGGGGTTGGGTTTTTCCCAGGGGTTCCTCTCGCCCCCACGGGTGTGGGTCGCCCGACCTTGGTTTGGGGGAGAGGGACCCCTGCTCCCAGCCGTGCTCCGGGGGGCTGGGACCCCCGAGGGCCAGGGGTGATGTGCTGGGCTGCAACGGGATAAGCGGCGTACAGGGGCCAGGCTCCTCCCCAAAAAGTGTGGGGAGCTCGTGGACCGTGGTGAGGAGAGGGGAACGGAGCCGTCACCTCCTTCCCGAGGTGCTGCAACTCCGGGCATTAATTATGCAAACCCCAGGTTTCCTTCTGCTCCCCCTCTCCCATCCCCCTGTTGCTGCAGGGAAACATTTCCACCCTGACTTATCCCCGCGGGACCCACGCGTGTTCCCAGAGCACCCATGGGAGTGGGGCTGCCTCAGCCCGCCCCGCTGCCCCCTTGATTCCCCTCCCTCCCCACACCTGACGGCAGGAGCGGGAGTTGACAACGTTGGGCTCAAACGTCTGTTCCTGCGCCTGCCGCGATAAAAATAAATTATAAACCTGCCTAAACCCTTGCGAACAAAGTCCTACTTTCCCATTGGCTCCCGGCAGGTCTCCAAATGCTGGAAGGGGGGGCCAGCGGCGTGCCCACCTCCCCCTCCCGTAGCCATGGCAATGGGGCCGCAGCATCTCCACTTCCTGCCTTAGCCGCCAGTTGCCCCCTTGGCTTTTCCTGGGAATGAAGGAAAAGGAGTTTCCTATCAGCCGCCCGTGGTTTTTAGGGAAGCCTAAAAGCTGGGGGGCTACAGCTGGTCTCTCCAAAGGGAAGTGGTGTGGTGGGAAGCGCTGCCGGCAGGGATGCCTTGTGCTTGTTCCGTCCCCTGGGGAGCCAGCCCGGGGGGATGCGGGCTCCTGCGAGCCCTGCCAGGAGGGTTTGCCCCTGAGAGCCTGGGAGCACATCCCTCGTGGGGAACGGCTCCCGGCTCTTTCCCGGGATGGTGCAGACGCGGGTGTGGGAGGCAGCGAGGTGCAGGCAGGGCCCGGCCGCAGCTCATTGCAGCCTCCCTCGCCGGCAGCCAGCGCTGTAAATTAATGATGAGCGTGTGTGGGGGAAGAGCAGCTCCGCAAACACCAGAGTGACTCACCGCCTCACCGGGCCGGGGGGAACGGGGGTCCCACGGGATGGCCTGGGTGGGTAACCCGGCCACGCTGGTGCTGCCACCTCATCCCATTTCAACCTCCACCAAAAGATCCCAGATCCCAGCGCTGGGGCTGGGGCTTGTTTCCTGTGTTGTGGGTGATGGGTGAGCCCTGTGTGAACTGGGTGGGTGCTGGGAGCTCTGGGGTGTCCCCTCACTGGAGGGCTGGTGATGCTGCCAACACCCCATCGGGACGGGGCTGTGGGGTTTGGTGCTGTGGGATGTGCCTTCATTCCTCTGCTGCACCATCAGAATTCCCCCTTCATGGAGCTGGGGGTCCAGCCCCCACCCCATGCCGGAGGGATGGGTGCTGGCCCTGCCCTCACTGCTTTTCCCTGGCTTTGGCAGGAGAGTGTGGCAAGCTGAGGTCCTGCGAGATGTGTACAGCCAGCAGCCACTCCCACAACGGCACCGACTGCGTCTGGGTGGGCTGCGGGACCCCCGAGGAGCCAGGTGAGGGGCTCGGCTGGGTGGGCACAGAGAGGGGCTCTCATCAGCCCTCCCCAGCCCTTGTCACTGGACCGTGGCCGTGCCCAGATGATGTCAGCACTCAGCTCCCTTGGATGCCCAGTCCCAGCTGCTTTCACGGTCAAGTTCCATCTCAAGGGGTTTACGAAGCCCCTCTTTGGGGCTCTGCCCTGCAGGGGTGCAGCTCTGAGCCCCCTCTGCCAGACCCTGTGCCCACCCCTGGGACTGAAGCCTCCTCATCCCTCAGGTGCCCAGGGCAGCCCTGGGCCTGAGCACCATTGGCTGCACTGGTTTGGGGTCCTCGGGAAAACTCTGCTCTCTTCCCGCAGGAGCAGGGAGCTGCGTGCAGAGAGGGGCAGCAGTGCGGGAGACCTGTGCCCTCTACAACACCAGCACCCTGTGCCGAGGTAACCCCAGACCCCCAAAACCCCCACACCCTCTGACCGTCGGGACAGAGGTGCTGGTGTGGGCCATGGGGGTGAAATCCCACCACAGGGACAGGGATGTGTGACAATGTCCCCTGTCACCCTTTTTACCCCCTTCCCTCTGTCCCCGCCTTCTCCAGCACTGAAGTCACACACGGAAGAGCCTCCACGATCCCACAGCAAGGAGCCAGTGACACACTCCACAAGTGAGTGGGTCTGGGGAGGGATGGGAGGCAGTGGGATCAGTGACTTGTCCCAACAAGGCACTTCCCTCTATTTCACATTCCTTTGGGAGGGATGAGCGGAGCTGCCCTCAGGGCTGGATCAATGGATGTGGTGGCTGTCCCAGGTCACAGCTCTGTCCCTGTCCCCTCTCTCTGCACTGGGCAATGCAGTGACTCATGACACCCGCCAGCCCTCCAAGAACAAGCCCTGATTCCATCCTGGCTGGGAATTGCCATCTCCAGCCTGGCTGGGAGTGGAGAAGGAGCCTCTTCCAGTAAGCAGGAACTGGAGAGCGCTGGGCTATTTACAGCAGGTAATCAGAGCCTGGAGCCTGCTGAATTATTGATCCCACTGGGATCCTTTTGCCTCCGGCTCCTTTCCTGCAGCTCCAGCGGCTCTGGCATGGGAAGGGGCTGATGTCCCAACATCCAGGTATGGTGGGGACATCCCAGCCCCGAGCTGGGAGCCACCATTCCTCCCTGGGCAGCCACTGGTGTCTTCACGGACCCCAAATCCCCTCTTTGGTGTACATGTCTGTACTCGGGGATGCCAACAGCACCCATAACTCCCCAAACCTCCCATTTTCCCTGGCCACCAGGGACCACCACCACCAGTGCCCCGCTGACGGGCAGCCCTGAGTTTCACCCGCCCGGCTTTGACACCGCGAGTTTCATCGGGGGCATCGTGCTGGTGCTGTGTGTCCAGGCCGTGGCCTTCTTCATCATCAAGTTCATCAAGTCCAAGGACAGCACCTACCAAACGCTGTAAGGGCCCCGCGCTCCCGCCGGGATCCGGGATGGGGGGGACCCGGGCCGAGCCCACCCTTGAAGTCACGACTGGGGTCACCCTGGGGTGTGTCCTGTCTCTCTGCTGTGTTGTGTCCCGTGGCTCTTTGTGCCAGTCCGTCCCCACCCTGCAGGGGAACATCTGGGACGTGGTGGGGTTCATGTCCCCCTGCCGCTGTCTGGCTGTCCTGCCACCTCCTCTGTCTGTCCCTGTCTGGCTGGATCCTGGCTCTGAGCCCCGTAGGGAGCGGGAGGGCCCAGATCTGTCCCTCAGAGCTGACAAGGGGTGCCCCGTGCTCTCCCCGCGTCCCAGGGATCGCTGTGTCTAATGTGGGGGGCTGTGCCCCCTCTCTCTTTCCTTCCATGCTGCCAGAGAGGACAATCAGTAGGTTCTGGGTGCCGGTGGCAGTGGGGAGGGGGTGTCCCCCGCACCCCCAGAGCTTCACCCTCCCTCGCACCTCCCCGGGCAGAGCGGGGTGGGCGTGGACCCTCCCTCCTGGTTTGCATGACAGGTGTTTCCCAACTGGTTTTGCTGTTTCCTGTGAGTTGTTAGGGATGGAAGTGAAGGGGGTCCCCCCCCGCCCCCTTTCTGGCATGGAGCCCCTCAGGGGTGCAGCCCCATACAGCCCCTTCTGCCACCTGGGTGAGGAGTCCCCAGTGCCCCCAGCCTCACCACAGCGGGGTGCAGCCCCCTCACCCTGAGCCTGCCTGACGGCACGGGAGCTGCAGGACCCCCAGTCTGGCCCATTTGACCCCAGCTAGCACCCAGCAGCCCCTTCCCACTCTCAGCACCCCCTGCCCCACTGCCTCCCCACAGCCTTGAGACTCGTGGGGCTGGGGGTCCCCTCTTCCCCTCGTGGACTCTCGGGTGCTTTTCCCTGTAGCATTTTGGCTGGAGCACCCAGCCATGCCCTGACCCCCCCCGACCCCCCATGCCCGCCAGAGGAGCGGAGCCAGGGCCTTGCTGTGTGCTTTTGCTGTGCCTCTGTGTGCTCTGGGGGGGCCTGGGGGGTTCCCTCTCCCCCACCCTCTTTCTGTGTGCTGTTTTGGGGAGAGGGCAGAGTGTCGTGTGCTTTGGGGTGACACTTGTAGCTCGGGCTGCCCCCCATTAAACTCTGCGAGGTCTGTGTTGTGTCGGGGGTTGCTGTGGCTGGGGGGGTGCAGGGGATCCCCCTCCCGCTGCAGTCCAGCCCTTCCCCGTGGTGTGGGAGGGCACTGGGGGCTGCGAAGGGCTGGGACCCCCGGGGTGAAGCCCCCCAGGACCTTTCCTGCTACGTCTCCTCTCTGTCCAATGCACCAGGATCTGAGGTCCCCGCGCCTCCAGGCTGGGGGGTTGCTGTCCCCGTCCTCCCCAGGTGAAGAGGCCACTGCTGGTGTCACCCTGCCCGCAGCCAGGCTGTCCCCTCTGCACAGGCCCCCCACACCACGACTATGCAAAGCTGGGGACACCAGGGTGAGACCCCTCACCCCGGCCTGCCCCATCCCCCACGCGGTGCCTGGGGATGCTCCGGGGGTTTGAACCCTGCGGCTGCTCCCGGGGGATGCAGGGGGATGGGGGGGCCCATCCAGCCCTGAACTCCACCTTCGGCCCCCCACCTGAGCTGGCCAGACGCCCAGGGCAGCCAGGAACCAGAGGACACATGGCCACGGGTGGCAGTGGGGGACCACCTGCTGGCCCCAGCCCCTCACCGGGCAGAGCCTGAGCTGAAACAGGGAGGACAGAAACCAATAAAGGATTTTCCTGTAATTTCTGTTGTCCGTGTCATTGTCACCCAGCTCCTGTGACCCCGAAGCCCCAGCAGTGGGTGCTGTCCTGAGAGATTCTGGTTGCAAAAAAACCTTTGGGGATTTGGCTGTTCCTGCCCACAGGGTGGTGGGTGGCCCCAGGAGACTCCAGTACTCCCAGTGACCAGGGAAGTGTGGGGGTCCCAGTGGGACAGGGCAGCCCAGGGTGGAGTGTCCCAGTAAGAAAAGGGGCATCCTGGTAGAGCAGTAACCCCCCCACCTCACCCAAGGCTGTGACAAGGCCATTGGAAACCCGGGGCTGCTGTCCCAGGGGCTGGAAGGACAGTGATGGAGGGCACAGCCCCACACTGGGAGCAGTGGGATGCAGCAGCTCCAGCCCCACAGCAGAGGGAGAAGTCAGGGTATGGTGACCAGTGCAACAAACAGCCACCAGATGTGTCCACAGCAATAAAAAGCTGCCAGCTGTGCCCTCTGGTGCCACTTCATTGCTGCTGGGAGGGGAGGGCACAGCCCCCAGCCCCACAGTGATGCCCAGGTCTCCATCCCTCAGATCCCACAGTCACCAGCTGCTCCCTGGGGCTACGCCCGGGGGACCAGGTTGGTCCGCAGGGGGAGCAGCGCTTCCACCCAGTGCCCGGGCTGCTGCAGCAGCTGCTTCCACACGCCCTGCTCCTCCGCCGTGGAGTCCATCCAGCCCACGGGCAGCCCGTAGCTGCTCCCTGCGGAGAGAGCGCCCCGTCACCCCCGGGCCGTGGCACCGGGGGCACCCTGAGGAGCAGGGGGGCCCTGCTGCTCACCGGTGCCCAGGCTGAGCCGGATGCCGCCCAGCTGGCGCTTGGAAAAGGCTTCGTGGTGCCAGAGGGTGAACTCGGCGCACGCCTCGGCCAAGTCCTTGGCCTGGAAGCCGTCGTAAACCATGGTGTGGTTGAAGAGGGGGTTCAGGCTCCGCTTCACCACCCGCGTCTTCTGCCGGCTCGCCTTGCTGTCATCCGGCAGCACGTAGCTGGGGTGACACTGCGGTGAGGGGGGGACACCCCAGCAGCCCCTCTGGGTGCCTCGGGGTGTCACCCCACCCTTACCACTGCACAAAGGCGTCCACGGTGCCACTCTGCAGTGGGATGAGGCTCTGAGCGTCCTTCACCCAGATGTGCAGCTCGCCCGTGGGTGGCATCCCCCCTCCTGTGGGCCACAAGGGTCAGGGGCACCCCGCCATGCCAGGCCCCCCGGCTGCCCACAGGCCCCTCTCACCTTCCGAGCCGGCAGGGATGAACTTCAGCGCCAGGTTGAGGCTGCCCCGGCTGGCGAGGCCGTCCGAGGGGATGGGCATCTGAGGAGGACGGGGGGTTACGGGGGCAGTGCACGAACAGGGGGGCTGGGGAGGCAAGGAGCTCACCCGTGGCTGCAGACTGAACCACTCGGGGCGTGTGTTGGCCCAGTCCCAGGCGCCCAGTGCGACCTCCACCTCCCCCAGGAAGAGGTTCCTGCCCAGGCTGTCGTGGTGCCACACGGAGAGGTTCAGGGTCCGTCCCTGCAGGTCCCTCTTCTCCAGCTTGTACTGGTGGGGAGGGGATACGGGGTGAGGTTATCCACCCCCACCCATCCAATTCGAACCACGGGGACCCTCCAAATCCACCCCAAAGGAGGGTTAGAAACCTTGAGGGTCTCATTGAAGACGGGATCCAAGCTCCTCTTCCTCACTGCGGTCTTGCGCTTGCTGCGGTTGGACTTGTCCGGCAGCAGGTACGTCTTGATGTACCTGGGGCCAAAAAATGAGCTGGGGGCAGCGGGGGCCAGAGTGGGCATCCCCTGGGCAGTGCCACCAGGGCCGGGGCACTCACGGGTCCGAGCGCTGCTTCTTGGCCTCGGCCAGCTCCCGGCAGCGCAGGACGTGCACCTGCAGCTCCTTCTTGGCCGGGTCGTAGCGCAGGGAGAACTGGACACAGCCCCGCACGGCCACCCTGCCCAGCTCCCCTTCGCTGTACAGGCTCATCAGGCTCCCACTCAGCTGCAGGGGGTGACACAGTCAGGGGGGCTGGGGAGGTGCCCCCAACCACCCCACCCCACCCAGCCCCAGCCCCAGCCCCGTACCGTGGAGGAGCTGAGGCTGGACACGGAGGAGCTGGTGCTCAGCAGGCTCGGGGGGCTGTGGCCGTTCTGTGGGGACAGTGGGGCTGGGGGGCTCTGATCTGTCTGGAGGGTCTCTGGTCTCTGGAAATGCAAAGCGGGGTCAGCACTCCCCAGACCCGCTGAGGACACGCAGCTCCCAGCAGTGCCTGGTGCTTGGGTACAGCCCATGCAGTGCTGGCTTTATTCAGTCCCCCCAGACCCCCAAAACCCCACACAGCCCCCTCCAACCCTGTACAGGCCCCTCCAGCCCTCCAAACTCATAGAGCCCCTCAACCCCTTCAAACCCCCTCAACCCCACACATCCTCCAAAACTCCTGACATCCCTCTCCAGCTCCCCAATCCCAAACAGCCCCCCCAATCCCAAACAGCCCCCCCAATCCCAAACAGCCCCACCAGCCCCCACAGCAGCCCCCAGCCCCCCATCCCACCTGCCCAGCGTTGTGGCTGCTGTGTGCCGAGTCTGGTTCCTCCTCCTCCGTGCTGGATGAGCAGAAGTTCCCACCTCCCGTGTCACCTGCAAGGACAAGGGGTGGGTGAGAGGGGGGATCTCATTTTTGGCTGAGGCAGCGAGATGAAGGGCCCCAGTGGGGGACAGGAGGAGGCTGGTGAACAGTGCTGGGGGCTCCAGCCCCCCAAACCTCCACAGCACCGACTCCCCATCCCAGGTACCTGGCTGGGCCGGGCTGTGCTGCTCCCTCGCCGGGATGTCACCCTGCAGCAGGGGCTGTGACATCGGGGTCCCCTCCACAGCCAGGGTGGGGGGGCTGGGCTGTGAGGAAAAGAGTGAGAACAGGACCCCGGGCACCCCTCCTCCCTCACCTGCTCCCCCCAGTCCAGCCCTCTGTGTTCCTGAGGACAGGATGAGGGATGACCCATGGGACATTTTGTGGGACATTTTGTGGGACATTTCCCATCACTGCCCACTCCAAGCGCAGCACAATATTGGGATGGCACTGGGGGTGCTGCAGCGTGACCCCCACCCATCACTGGGGTGTCAGGTACTGCTCAACCTCCACACCAGGGACCCACCTGGGGCTCAGGGGCCTCCTGCACCTCCTCTGTGGGGGAACTGTGGGAAGACACTGCTGTTAGTTTGGTCTAGATGATGACAGACCGACACCAGGACAGTGGGAGACACTGGGATAACGGACAGATGGACACTGGGATAATGGACAGACAGATGCTGGGATGGTGGACAGACAGTGGTGCACAGATGGTGGAAAACCAGACCCTGGAACGATGGGCAGACACAGCCCTGACTGCACCGTCCCCTCCACCAGGGGTTCTGCTCCCCTTTGTGCCACCCCCAGTGTGCACCACTGAGATGCCACCAGCCCCGGGGCACCTGTGGGATGACACCCTTCCTTCCCTCACCTCTCAGCCGTCTGCAACGCACCGTCCTCATCCTCCTTCTCCTCTGCCAGCGGCTCATCAATGGCCTCCAGCTCGCCCAGACTGGGACCACGTTCCAGGTCCTCCGTTCCTGGGGACATCAGGGAGCTCAGCGTGCCCACCCCCAGCCCCCCCGGCCGCTGTCCCCCCGTGCCCCAGCCCTCGCCTACCCCGGGGCCGCCTCCTGCGGCGGATGGAGGCTCGGACCAGGTCGGAGCCCAGGTGGTGCTGGTGGCGCTGGGCCCGGGCGTCGCAGAACCAGTCCCCGGTGAGGCTCCGCAGCAGCGCCGGGTCCGACACCGACTTGCGGAGCTTGCTGGTGGGAGGGACAGAGGGGGACATCGGGACCCCCACCCTGGCACTGCCATCGGCCCCTGTGCCACTGCCCCAGAGCCTTCCCAGGGGACGCAGCCACCCCAGCAGGGCCTGGGGGACAGCAGCCACTGCCTCCCGGAGACCCTCGGCACTGCTGTGACAAACCGGGGCCTTCACCCGGACTGAGCGCAGCGGGTGACCCCAGCACCAGGAGAAAGGGGCCCCTCAGCCTGGTGCTCTGTCCCCAGGGGGGATGGACCCCAAACTGACCGCTCCCGGGGGGTCTGCTGTCCCTAAGGGCCACGCCAGCAGCGACCCCCGGCCCACCTGATGCGTCCCTCCTCTCGCCGGCGGAGCTGCCAGTCCCGGTGCAGCACCCGGGCGATGCAGCTCCGCTCCTCGTCCGTCAGGAAGCTCAGGTCCAGCAGCTCCTCGGGCTCCAGCGCCATGGCGGGGTGTGGGGACAGCCCGGGGACACCCCGCGGGGCTGGCCCGGGCGGGGACACGGGGTGCTCAGCGTGCCGGGCGTGCACCAGCGATGCCAACATCTGGACAGGCACATGGGGCCGCTGTGGAGGATCCCCCCCGCTCATCCTGCTGAAAGGACAAGGGCGGAGGAGCTCGGCCCACAGCCACGCCCGAAATACCCCCGACCCCCACCGGCCACAAACGGGGAGCGGGACGGGAAGGGCACAGGCAGCCCGAGGCGGGCTCGGGGACACCGCGCTGCTCCTCCCGCTGCCGGCTCCGTGCCAGGCCAGCCCTGCCCGCGG
Organism: Prinia subflava; assembly: GCF_021018805.1. Taxonomy (NCBI): domain Eukaryota; kingdom Metazoa; phylum Chordata; class Aves; order Passeriformes; family Cisticolidae; genus Prinia; species Prinia subflava. The sequence goes on from NC_086270.1 coordinate 345,504, forward strand.
CCTGTGTTTGCCCAGCGTGTTTGCTCAGGGCTGGCTCTGCCCCTGCCCAGGGATTCACCGGGTGCCAGGGCACACGGACAGATGGCAGAGGGGGCTTGGTTCCCCCACGATGGGCGGAGACCGAACCAGGCTGAGACCGTACTCAGCTCATCACATCTCCCAGAGGGGTCTTGCCCCACGCCCGGCGTTGCCTCACCACGGCCCTTCCTGTCCCCCGTGTTGGGAAAGCGCTGCCGGGTGTCACCGAGGGCAGGAAATTGCAGCACCGTGGGGCAGGATCAGCCTGGACCCCCCGGGCACCCCCCGGGCACCCCCCAGGTTCCTGGGCACCCACAGAGCCAAGCCCTGGCACGGCTGCGGTGTCCCACCCCCAGCAGGGGCCCTGTCCCCAGCCCCACGGGTGGCCCTGTCCCAGCCTGTCCCCAGCCCCTCGGAGGGTGCTATCCCTGCCCCTGTGCCAGCCCCGGGGGCTGTCAGACATCCCCCAGGGTTGGGGACCCCACCCAGGACCTGAGCACAGCGGTTCCAACCCCGCCACAGCACCAGGGACCCCCCATCACACAGGGGAACCCCAGCACCACCCGGCCCCCTCGGGGGAACCTGGGACACCCACCAGCCCCCTGCCCCCGACATCGGGCCGGGAGGGGTCTCGGGGGACACGAACCGGCTCCCCCCGGGGCCGGGAGGGGTCTCGGGGGACACGAACCGGCTCCCCCCGGGGCCGGGAGGGGTCTCGGGGGACACGAACCGGCTCCCCCCGGGGCCGGGGTGATGCTGCCGCTGTGTCCCCGCCGCAGCCGCTCGTATCCTGTTTACTGCCGGCACACGGGGGGTTCACCCCACCCCGGAACAGAGCCACCACCTAAAAATGTCACCTAAGTCTGAGCCAGGCGCTGCTGTGGTGCCCTGTGGGGTCCCCAAAACAGAGCCGGGAAGAAGCACCAGAGCCCCGCAGTGTGCAGAGGGGTGCGGGGCTCCCGGCCCCCCACCCTGCACGGGAGACCAGTCAAACCAGTTAAACCTCCCCAACCAGCCCAACTGGGGTATGCATGGCCCCCCTTTTTCACTGCAAGCAGCCCAACAAGATGGGGGGGGGGTCCGGACGGCGTGAAACACCCCCCACACCCCTCCCCAGAACGCACCCACGGCCAGCCCCTCCTGGGTGACCCCCGCAGCCCCCCAGGAAGCGGCAGATCCCGGCCGCCCCTAGCACAGCCCAGGGCTCCCCGACCGCCGGGACGCCCTCGCCTCCTCCCGGCACCAGGGACCCCATCACGGGGGCCTCAGACCCTGGCCAGACCCAGGCCTCTGTCACAGCGTGGGGACAAGAAAAGTCACCCCTGAAATGCGTGACCCGGAGCCCCCAGCCCACCCCTCTCACCGAGAAGCAGCGCGGACGGGGGGGCGCGCAGCCCCCCAAGGGGGCGAGAGGAGCCGGGCCGCACCCGCCCCCCCCAGCGCCTGTGCAGCCCCCCCCGGAGCGGGTTCAGCCCCACGCCCCCCTTACCTGCCCGGCTGGCGGGGTCTCCGTGCCTCGTTGCCCCCCAGCACCCACGGGGACCCTCGAGGGTGCGCGGGCCCCCGGTCCCCACCCCCGGCTGGGTGCAGTGCCCGGGGTGACTCAACCGCAGCCCTGCGAGCGCCTCCGCGCCCGGCGGCACGAAAGCAGGGACTGGAGCCAGCAGCACCCGCCGGACGGGACTGAACTGGGCTGAACTGGGCTGAACTGGGAGGCGTCAGGCGCCTGGGAAGGGGTGGCGCAGTGGGGATGCGCCCCGGGACGGGGGGACCCCAAGCCTGGTGGAGACTCGAAGCCAAAGTTGTGGAAAAGGGGATGGGGTGGGAGATGTCCCACCCTGGTGTCACACGGGGGGTTGGGGACACGATGTGGCTCCGGGGTTCCTGGGAGAGCACCTGGGCTCTACTGGGGGAACTGGGGGCACTGGTCTGTGCTGGGCATGGGGGGAACATCTGCCCCTCTGCCGCACCCTGAAGCCCCCTGCCCCAAAAACCCAGTGTGGAGCCACACCAGGTCCCTGGGGCTTTGCACAACCCCCATCCCCCAGGGTGTCCTCAGCTCCCTGCCCCCATCCCATAATGCATTCCCAGCCCACGGGAAGGTCCCAGACCCCTCCTCAAACCATGGTTCCCCTCCCTCCCCTCCCCTCCCACCCCATGGCTCCCCCAGCCCCACATTCCCTATCCCACGGATATATCCAGCCCCACAACCCCATCCTGCCGGGAACAATCCCATCTTGCTCCGAATGGCCGGGGGTCCTGACCTGCCAGGACCATCCCGGGTGCTCAGCCCCAGGCAGGATCGGGCCAGCAGTGCCAGGCAGGGATAAACCCTGGGCAGGAGCCCCACAGCCACACCTGAGCCTTGGTTTTCATCGATGCCAGAGGGAGAGCAGCTGGCTGGGAGTGGGGCTCAGGCTTCCCCCCAGCTTCAGTGCGAGATGGCAGCACTTACCGAGCACAGGACGACAAGAAAAGGGGATTATTTTTAGCCTGGTTTCTCAGGAAATGAGACTTCAGCAGTGGCTTCGTGAGTCTGTCTGTGGGGCACTCTCCTCCTTCTCCCCTTGCGGGGCACTCGCTGCTCAGCTCTGGTGGGGTGGTCCCGGAGGAATGGAGTCCCTGCCATGGATGTCCTGGGAATGCAGCCAGGGCTCTGCAGGGGAACAATGGTGTGGGGACACTTGAGTCCCCACAGGGCTTCTCGTGGGCTGGCGGCTCAGCTCTGGGTCACCCTGGGTGGGCACTAAGCCCTTTCTGGGCATCCTGGACCCTTTCTTCCTGCAACATCCAGAGTGAGAAACATTTATGGGATGTGGAAGGGTGGGAGGAGAAGTGGGACACATCCTGAAGTGGATCCCACTCCATCCTGGTGACCCAGAGGTGCAGCGAGTTTGCTGCGTCTCAGCCACAGCCACCCTGGGGTGGTGGGGACAGAGGCTGCAGCAGCCCAGTGACAGCCGGTGACACCCAGGAACACCCAGGCCAGCAGCACACCTGAGCCAGGTGCCAGGCCAGCCCTCGGGGATGGTGTTCCTTGTGGCCAGCCCCCGGCACAGGCTCAGGGCAGGTTCTGTCTCATTTGGGCAGCCCCAAGCCAGCGCTGCCAGGAGCAAGTCCCGACCTGCTCCCAGCCCTCTTCCCTCCAGGACTTGCTCCTCGGGTCTGGGAGGTACAGGCAAGTCTGGTTCTCCTGGGGGGAAACTGAGGCAGGAGCAATAGCTGGAGCACAGGCAGAAACCCAGCAGTGGATTTTTGGGGGGTGGGGAAGCCCTTGCAGCACAGCTGTGACATTGCTACGTGTCCCCCCAAAGGCATGGGACCACCTGCCCCCATTCCTCTTGTGGGATCTCAGCTTTCCGTGCCCTCTGCCCTCCCAGAGCCTTTGATGTGGCACTCAAGCACTCCCTGGACACACAGGAGTGCAGCCATATCCCCCTGGGACAGAGCTGTTCCCACAGGGATGGACCCCAGCTCTCATGGTTCAGACCCCAACTCTCTTGGGCTGGGGGCCCTTTGCTTGCACCCCCCTTTTTATTTCAAATCCCCACACCAGAGCAGGGACCTCGAGGCGTTTCCAGCTGTGGCTCTGTCTGGGAATGACATTCGAGGCCTGGCTGGAGGCCAGCGCTGGGCCTTACACCCCCTTCCCCTCCCCTGCCTGGGAAACAACAGCGTGAGGATGAGGAGGGACCCGCAGCCTGGGAGGCACCACAGCCCCGGCAGCTTCCAAAGGTCCCAGTGCGCCCCAGGGCAACGGGGGATTGCTCCTGGGGGACCCCTTTGATGCACCCCCCAAAGGAGGTGACCCCTGGGACCCCTCCCCTCCGGCCAGCTGCAGGAAAGTGACCCCACTTCAAAGGCGGCTCCCTGGGGGTGACATTCCCGGCTGCCCCGGCCCTGCTCCAGCCTGGTGGGGGTCGGTCACACTCGGTCACACCAGGCGAGCACGGGGCTGTGGGGGAGGCAGCAGGGTCACTCCGGGATGAGGGTTCAGGCCATGTGGCAGCTGGGATGGATCCTGATATTCCATTCTGCAGCATTCCTGGCTCCCGGGGCTGGGCTGGCGGCGCTGAGAGCCTGGAGAGGAAAAGGAGGGGAGCAGGGCTGGCACAGCGGCCTCATGCCCTGGGCAGGGTGCTGGGAGCGTCCGGGGCATCTGCGAGGGACATTCTGGGCACACCCAGCCCGGCTGCTTCCCTCTCTCCCCACATTCCGAGACCTGAACAGCGCGGCTCAGCCCCCACACAGATTCCCTGCAGATCCCGACAGCAGGAGATGGTTGGGAAAATCCTGCCAGGCTTGGGAGGCGGGCAGGGACCCCCGGGGGCTTTGGCATCCTCACCTCACCTTCCAGCGACAGATGTGTGTGGGATAAAGCCCTGGGAGCCGCCTGGCAGCCTGCAGGAGCTGCGGCTGCTTGCCTGGAGGGGCTGAGCAGGAGGATCCAGGTGGTTTTCCATAAAATGGCTGCACCATGAAATCCCCTGGCCTTGGACACAACCTAATTTTAAGGCTGATGTACTCCCCCCCACAGCTCCAGCCTCTGGATATCAGATGGAACAGAAAATCAGTGGCTGCATCTGCAGTCAGCAGGCACAGCTTTCCCTGCTCCCAGTTCAGGCAGCAGATCCTGCTGGGAGAGGGGAAAATGAGTCTGGCTCTTTGCTTCTGGCAGCCCCCGGGCCAGGACAGGCGTCCCTCCCCTGGGAAGAGGGGGGACTCCGGGCTGGGAAGGGAAAGGAGCTGGGAAAGCAGTGCCTCCCGGAAAAAAGGGCACAGGAGAGACAAAAGGGAAGCTGTTCACAGCTGAAGGGAATCAACCTTGGAAAAAAAGCATCTCCCACACTAGAACACTTGGCTGCCCCTGCGCAGGCATCCAGACCCAGCATTAAATCCCATAACTCTTCCTGCACTGCAGGGAATTCTCCTGCCCCCAAAACTCCTTCCCTGCAGCAGGGTTGTGAGTTTTCCCTGGAGCGGGGAAAAGGGCGAGTTCACTGAGCCAAAGGTGTGGGAGCTTCAGGATCCGGCTCCTTTGGGCAGGAGAGGGGCCAGGGCTCAGTGGGGCAGGCGAGATCCTGATCCCAACCCTGCTCTTGGCTGAGGCCTGGGAGGAGGGAAGACAAGCAGCACTTGGAAATATCCACAGAAATCAGTTTATTTCCCTGCCGTCGGGATTATGAAACCACAGAAGCAGAGTTTAAATATTTACAAAGAAATCCAGCGCCCCGCAGAGATGAAGGGAACAAAGGATGAGGGATGGGGGCTCGCCCTCGCCATTCCAAACTCCGCTCTGGTAAAAAGCATCAGGAGCAAACGAGGGGGAATTCTACAGTGAGGTTTTGGAAGTCCAGGGGCCCCCTGACACCCCCAAGTCTCAGCTTTGGCAATTCTTGTAGAGCTCGTGGATAAAACACAGACGGGATGGGCCGAGGGGCTCGAGGTTATTGCTGAGGGTGGATCCAGCCCCGGGGCCGGGCACTCGGAGGAGTCACCCTGAACACACGGGGAAGGCACGCCCCTCTCCACCCGGCTGGCTCGCCCCGGGCTGGGCAGCGGCTCCTGGGCGGAGAACAGAGCTCGGAACACTGGGTCCTTTCATCCAGGCTCTCTTTGATGAGGATTTCAGCGCTCCAGCAGCCCCAGGCCCAGCTCCCTCCATCCCACGCTCTCCACGCAGGAAGGGAACGCCCGGACACAGCAGCCACTGCAACGCTTCAGCTCCAGGTTCATGGGGAAGGCCACAGTGGGGTGACAGAGGGACAATAATGAGCAGGAGGCGTAAGGGGTGATTTAAAAGTGACTGAGGAAAAGGGGAAACACAGAAACGAGCTCAAGTGGAGGGTCCAACCCTCCCACCTGGCTGGAGGAGTCGGGGAAGTGGGAGAGGCACATGGGGAGGGGTCTGAAAACCAGCAGGTCGACAGTGAGTGGGCTCCAGTCAGAGGAAGCTGCAGACGTGGCAGGGACCCCAGAAAAGCTTTCCTGCTGGCCACAAGCACTCGGGAAATTGATTCCTTGGAATCTGTCAGGTACTGGAGTAATGAGCTGTTTTTCATGTGTGAGTGGAAAAGCTCTTCTCCCCCCTCTGCAGTCAGCAGGAACCTGTTCCCAAGCCAGCCCTGGGCTTTCCTGCCTTTCCAGGCTCACCAGCAGGACCAGGGGAGCTGGCCCTGCCACAGAGCGTCCCTCAGGAGTGTCCCACCTCAGCTCCCTCCTGCCACTGCTGGGCGGCCATCGCTGAGTGCTGGGGCACCCGTCCTCCCAGGAAGAACCCCCCAGTTCCCTCTGGAATGTGTGCTACTGGAGAGGTGTGCCACAGGGAAAACAGCACCTCCCAACTGGAGACACAGGGAATTTGAGGAAGCATCTGATGAAGAGGAGGAAAGCAGGTGATCAGAGAGCCCCTCCCAAGGTGTATCTGCTTGTGCCACTGCAGGAGGCAAAGTCTGCCTCGAGGCTTTCCTTGGCACTGAAAGGTGCCCACCCCTCTCCCTTCCTGATCCCATCCCCACCCCCCAGCTGCAGAAAGAGAGAGCGCAGAAGCTTCCAGACCCCTGACACTGGGAGACACCATCGACAGAACAGAAACAGGAGGAAAAGAAGCCACCTCCAGGAGATGAGGATGAGCTGTCACGATGGAGTGGGGCTGCCACCTTCCCTGGAAGAGGCTCCCAGAGTCCCACGGCTCCATCCTGCTGGATCAGTCACAGTTTCTTCCTTTGTGTGCTCAGGCATTGGGGGGCTCAGGGCTGCCATCACCGCAGGTGGAGGGTGAGAACCACGGTCACAATCACCCCCAGGAAGAGCACAAAGGGCAGCCAGGTCTTCACAAACCCCCCTATGCTGCAGGAGGGAAAGGGGAGAAGGTTTAAATGTGAGAAACCAGCAGAGACAAAAGGACGGGAGAATAACTGGAGAAATCAGAGGGAGACAGATGCCTGTTACCTGTTGCTGGCACTGCCACACACCCCATCCTGGAAATCCAGTGTCAAAAACTGAGACTCAATCAGGACCACAATAAATACACCACAAACAAAAGAGCTGGAGTCTCCTTCAAGCTTAAATTAAGCCAAAGACAAGCCCATTTCATACCTCCACAGACAGGAATGGTGACAGGAGGCCTCAAAAAATGAAACCCCATTTCCACAGGGCTTGTTACCCCAGCTGTGGATTTAACCAAGACAGCTGGAGCTACCCTTGCCCAAAAACAGGTAAAGAAGCTCTTTCAGAACAGGGAAGACTCCACAGAAGTGGAGCTTCACGCAGGGCAGTCCTCACAGAATCTCCTCTTCAGGCACAAGGAGCTGAAATGGAGATCCAAAACACTTTCCTTAAGGAAAGCTCAGGGTTTCCCTCCCTATTCCAGCTGGAAGCTCCACAGCAGCTGGAAATCAGACCAGTTTTTATGTAAACAAGATTCAAAACCAGTAATCCTTGGAGAGAAGCCATCCTGTGACCTTATGTTCTGACCTAACCCAGCCAGAAGACAGCACAGAGTGAGATTTGCTTTAGCCAGCATTTCCCAAATTCCAGGCACTCCAAATTAGCAGCCAGAACCAGTATTTTGGGAGCAGCATCTAGTGCAACCCAGCAAGCACTCCTGCTTCTCTTGCTGAGCACAGGCAGTGACAGTACCACCCACCAGCAACACACCCTCGGCTTAGGGGGATGTTTCTCCCTTCTCCATGGGCCAGATGATGCTTCAGAGGGCTCAGGAGAAGGATCTGCTGCCGAATCCAGGCTGTCCCTCAGCTCACCTGACGTATTTCCCATAGAGGAGTGTGAAGAAGCACAGTTTCACCATGTTCCAGGACGTGCTGTTATCGTATCTCATCAAGTTTAAGGCCAGAGCCACGTGGGAATGGCAGTTGTCACAGCAAAGGTTGTGCTGGAACACAAAAAGGGATTAGAAATCCTGTCCCTGAGGTTTCCCAGTCCTGCTGGAGAGCCACGGGTCTCACTCCTGTGGCAAGGAGCCAAAAACTGGGGAGGGATCCCTTCAAAGCACTGCAGAGATACGGAATGGTGGGATGGTTTGGGCTGGATGGACTTCAAAGCTCCAACCTGGCCTTGAACACTTCCAGGGATGGGGTGTCCAGATCTCTCTGGGAACTCCCCGGGGGCTCTGGGGGACCCTCCCTGCCTCCCCCCTGCCAGGACAGGGCTGTACCATGCGGTGCTTGTACTCCTCGGACGCGTCGTGCACGGCCGTGTCCCAGGCGTTGGGACCAGTGGCGTAGACTTTGCTGGGATCCAGTTTCCAGTACCTGGAAGGATGAGAACAGTTTCCTTTGCATTGTTCTAGTGCTGCACATCCCCCACTGCTTGCTCCTCCCAGTAGGAAGATCCTGAATCAGTCTCCTGAGTTGCAAAGGACCCACGAGGATCCCCAAGTCCAACTGCTTGCCCTGCTCATGCTTAAAGGACTTGGATAAATGAGTGCCTCTGAAATGTGCAGGGCTCCTACAGACACACACAGGCAGCAGAAAGGCTGCTCAGCACCCTCAGCACCCCAGGGAGAGAAACCACAGAGCTCAGGGGGACAGCCCTGAACCGCCCCCACATCCCAAAGGAACCTCCCGGCCATCCCTGACCTGACAAACCCGACCTGAGGCACAACCCCAGGCCCTTCTCCTCCCCAGAGCACTGACAGGGTGTGAGTGACATCACCTCATCAGGCAGGGTTTACTCAGAGCACTTGTTAACATCATCTTAGAATGGTTCAGCCTTTTCCTTTCCTTTTCCCTAACAAAGGCTCCACACAGCTCTGCTTATTAACATCACCACGTTGTTGTCATGCTGCTAAAGAGATTTAATTTAATGTGGTTTCCTGAAAAGCAGAGACACAGTGGCCACCAAGGTGAATGAGGGCAGCTGAGCACCAGGAAAAGCAATGTCACAGCACGTCTGTCCCAGGAATGCAGGGCACTTGGCCAGTGCAACACAAACAGGCAGCACTCACTTCACAGGTTTCCCAAATGCCATGTTGTCTTCCTACAAAAAAAAAAGGAAAACATCTCAGGAGGATGAAGCCAATATTCAGGGCATGGACAGTGCTGGAGGTCTCACAGGCTGAGTGATCCAACTGCCCCAGCTGGACCCCGAGTGTGCATTCCCTGCCTTTGGATTCCCATTGTTTCCACACTCTGCTCTGGGCGCATTTACACTCCACACACAGTGACATCATTTACCTACAAGTGCCTTGTTCCCCTCCTTTTTTTGTTCATTTTAAAGTGTTAATGTTTTGTTAAATCTTGCTTGCAAATGTCTCAGTCTATTAGGAGCATTAATTATCCCAAATTAAAACTCTCTTTTACTTTCAGAATGCCCTGGACCCTCAGCAGCTTAAGAGGCCTGGCACATGCCTGATGCTGAGCAGCACGACCAAAACACCCATGCTGAGGCAGCTGAAGGCCCTGCTGCTACTCAGAATTAAGAGAATTTAAGTCCTCAACCCCTAATTTAGAGCCTGGAATACAAGATTTTTTTTTCCCTTCTCCTCACCAAACCAGTCATTATTTATCACACCCCCAAATGAGCTCCAGTGGAGCAACAGCAACGATCCCAGAGCCTCCAAAACACCCAAAGCTGCTCCTCGAGCTGGAGAGGGCAGGGCCGGGTCAGAGCCCCCAGGGCAAGGGGAAAACAGGGGGCAGCAGGGGGGCAGAGGGGGCAGAGAGGGGCTGCAGGGGGGCTGCAGAGGGGGGCTGCAGAGGGGGGCAGCAGGGAGGCAGAGGGGGCAGAGAGGGGCTGCAGGGGGGCTGCAGAGGGGGCAGGAGGGGGCAGAGGGGGCAGAGAGGGGCTGCAGGGGGGCTGCAGAGGGGCTGCAGGGGGACAGCAGGGGGGCAGAGGGGGCAGGAGGGGGCTGCAGGGGGGCTGCAGGGGGGGCAGGAGGGGGCAGAGGGGGCAGAGAGGGGCTGCAGGGGGGCTGCAGAGGGGCTGCAGGGGGGCTGCAGAGGGGCTGCAGAGGGGCTGCAGGGGGGCTGCAGAGGGGCTGCAGAGGGGGGCAGAGGGGGGCTGCAGGGGGGCTGCAGGGGGGCTGCAGAGGGGCTGCAGAGGGGGGCAGAGGGGGGCTGCAGGGGGGCTGCAGGGGGGCTGCAGGGGGGCTGCAGGGGGGGCAGGAGGGGGCAGAGGGGGCAGAGAGGGGCTGCAGGGGGGCTGCAGAGGGGCTGCAGAGGGGCTGCAGGGGGGCTGCAGTCCTGCTGCTGCAGCGGGGTGCAGGGTGCACTCACGGAGACGAAGTAGGGCCCCGCGAAGTCGCGGATGACGCCGGCGGAGGTGCAGATGCCCATGTGGCCGATGATGGGGAAGAGCCACCTGCAAGGCAACAGGGACCCGTCAGCAGGGATCTGTCCCTGCTCGCCTGCAGGGAGCCCGGGACACACGGGGAACCCGGGAGCCAAAGCCAGGCACGGGCTGGGAAGGAGAAGGAAACAGGGGAGACACGGAGGGAATGGCCCCAGCGGCGCTGGCAGGAGGGCTGAGCAGGGAGCAGAGCACCACCCCCCGAGGGCCCTGCACACACCCCGGGCAGGGAAGGGCCAGCCCCAGGCACCCAGACAAACCCCTTTGTGCAGCCAAGCACGAAGATCAGATCCTGCAGGAACTGCCTTGGGATAAAACCGGACTTTCCACTCCAGCAACCAAAAATCAGGTCACCCTGCCCACCTTTCCAGAGCAACCCAGATTTAAGCTCTCCAGACAGAAAACAGAGTTCCTGCCTCTAGGAAGAGCATTCCCGCCCCTAAATGATCCCATTGTTTCACAGCCCTTCTCCCTGATGGATATTTACAGCCCCAGAGAGCAGCAGACTGACATCCCAACCCCCTTCCATCACCAGATCCTCATCCCAAACCCTTTCCCTAATCAGACCTATATACCATCACTAGGATGGGAGTAAATACTGCAGGCCACGCTCCAGCCCTCTCCCACAGGCTCCAGCACCCTCAGGTTTGCTGATCTCCCTGAGGGACTGGGTGGCTCTGGCAGCTCCCTTCAAGCACTCCCAGTTGGGGTTGGGAATGTTAAAAAGCTCTGGAAAATCCTCCAGGAAAAGACTGAGGTGAAATTTTTAAGCAATCAAAAAAGTAAAAAAGAGATAAAAGAGATAAAAGCGATAAAAGAGATAAAAGGGGAAGTGCAGCCTCTCCTGGCTGAGGAGCGCTCCGGGCCGTTCCGATCCCGGCACGCCCCACACCACATCTTGTACCTGCCTTGGAGCTCGGTAAACATCACCTGATGGGCACCCGAGGGGAAGAGGAAGGTGGAAAAACAAGCCTCGCTGTGTCCAGACAACCCCACTGCCACAGCTTCCCACGTTCCCACGAGCAGAGCGGAGTCCCGGGTTCTCCCTGGACCTGCCCACACTTGGCTGCCGAGCCCGGGAAGGCAAATCCAGCCCCGACCCGTGAAAAGCAACGCGGCGAGACTGCCCTGGGGCACGGGCCGGGCTCACAGCCCAGCGGCCAAACCTCTGCTCCGAGAAAGGCTCCCCACGTTCCCCGGGACCCTCCGCTCCCGCTCCCGCTCGGCACGGAGCCTTCCCCACGTCCCAGAACGAGCCGCTCCCGGGGCCCGCGGCAGCCGAGCCCGGGGAGGGACGGAGGGGGCCGGGAAGGGCGAGGGGCACCCGGGAGAAGGTCCCGGCAGAGGCAAGGGCGGACGCGGAGGGGCGAGGGCGGACGCAGAGGGGCGAGGGCGGACGCGGAGGGGCGAAGGGGGCCCGAGAGAAGCGCGGGGGCTCCCGGGACCGCCGAGGGGAGGCCCCGGGGGCGGCGCGGGGGTCCCGGCCCGGGCCCGGCCCCCGCCGCGCCGCCCGTCCCCGGTGCGCCCCCGGCGCCTCGCTCACGTCAGGACGGGGATCGGGGTCCACACCACGCAGTGCGGGAAGCGGCCGCGCTCCGCGTCCGGCGCGGCGCCGCCGCCGCCATTGAACTGCTTCATCCCGGGCTCCGCCGCCGCCATGCCCGGGGCGCGCCCGCAGCGCGTCACTTCCGGCGGGCCGCGCGCGCTTCCGGCAACCGGGAACGGGAACGGGACAAGGAGAGGGACAGGACCGGGAACGGGACCGGGAACGGGACAGGGAACGGGACCGGGAACGGGAACGGGAATGGGACCGGGAACGGGAACGGGACCGGGAACGGGAATGGGAACGGGAACGGGAACGGGAACGGGAACGGGAATGGGACAGGGACAGGACCGGGACCGGGACCGGGAACGGGAATGGGACAGGACCGGGAACGGGACCGGGAACGGGACCGGGAATGGGACAGGGACAGGGACAGGACCGGGAACGGGACCGGGAACGGGAATGGGACAAGGAGAGGGACAGGACCGGGAACGGGACAGGGACCGGGAATGGGAATGGGACAGGACCGGGAACGGGACCGGGAACGGGACCGGGAATGGGACCGGGAACGGGAATGGGAATGGGACAGGGACAGGGAACGGGAACGGGACCGGGAACGGGAACGGGACCGGGAATGGGACAGGGACAGGGACAGGACCGGGAACGGGACAGGGAACGGGAACGGGACCGGGAACGGGACAAGGAGAGGGACAGGGACCGGGAACGGGAACGGGAACCGGGCAGGACCGGGGCCCCAACCCCAGCACCAGCCCCCAGTCCCGGCCCCCAAAGCCCGGAGCAGCCCCGGTGTGGCCCCAATCCCGGCCCGGCCCCTCCCGGTGCTCTGCGGGGCCGGCACAGCCCCGTGGCGTCCCCAAGGCCGGCGGAGCCCCCGGGAAGGCCTCGGGGTCGCCCAGGAGCAGGAATTGTCATTGCACGGAGCCTCCCGGGCCAGGGGAGGAACTGCCAGACAGCAACAGCATTTGCAGAGGGAAAACAAAGGCTTAGAAAAACAACAATCGCTTTATTAAGAAGTTAAATCCAAACTACACGAGGAAGCTGGAGAAATGTGTTTATTCCAGATTTCCACCTTCCAGGACACGCTGGGAGCACGGAGTGAGACCCACGGGGCTGGGGCAGCCCAGGGAGGGCAGGGCTGCCCCAGCCCGGCCCAGGGTCGGGATGTTCTGCCCCGGGGCTGCAGGAGACCTGTCGGTGTCCACCTCCCAGCCTCTGCATCCTTCCACGTTTTCCTTGGAAGCTGCTCATTTCCTCCTCCCAGAGGCCGCGGCCGTGCTTCCCGCAGGGCACAGAGCAGCCAGGGCTCTGCAGGAGAGCTGTGGAGTCACGGGGTGGGAATGAAAACAAACTGTCCTGGCCCCTTCCTGCACGGGGCACAGAGGCAACGCAGAGGTGGCCAAGGTGGCCTCGGATTTGGGGATAGGCAAACCCTGTTCCCCACACTCATCACAAACTGACAGCTCCCACTGTTTACCAACGTTCCTTCACCAAAGGCTTCTCCCTGCTTTGTGTCCTCCTTTCCCTTCCCTGCCTTGTCCCACTTGTTAGGCTGAGTCTAGCCACGGATGCCCTCTGTTCCAGGACAGAGCAGCTCTTAGAGCTTTGGGCTGCTGAGGCCTCCAGGGAAAGCCCAGGAGATGGGAGAGCTCTGCCCACCTCAGAGGGGCCACTGGGGCAGCAGAAAATGTCACAACAGTTTCCTGTCAAGGTGGCCTCTCCCCTCTCAAGCCACAGCAACTCCCTTTGAGCACTGATGTAAAAGGAATCCACAAAACAGTCTCCAAAAAGAGAGAATGCTGAGGAAATCAAACACTCGAGAGCGAAGCCATGGCTGGTGCTTTGGTTTCTGCTTTCCTCTTTTAGGACAAAGCAATGGGTACAAACCGAGAGAAGGGAAATGAGGCTGGATAAGAGGAAGAAATCCTTCCCTGTGAGGGTGGGCAGGCCCCGGCACAGGGTGCCAGAGCAGCTGGCAGTGCCCAAGGCCAGGCTGGACAGGGCTTGGAGCAACCCAGGACGGTGGAAGGTGCCCATGGCAGGGGGTGGCATTAGATGCTCTTTAAGGTCCCTTCCAACCCTTAACATTCTATGATTCCATTTTGGCGTGTGGGGTGGAAGATGCACACAAAGGTTGTGTTTCAGTGAACACTTCTTGTTCGACAAAGAAAAAAAGCCCTGGCATTGATTTGCTCCAGGCCAACATAAATATCAGAGATTGTGAAAAAGCCACGAATGAGGGCCAATGTTCACATCAGCTAATGTGGTCCTGGCACGTTTGTCGGATTAGGCAATGGATTTGCTCTTCCTGCTCATGGCTGGGAGGCTGCTAAGCAGGATATCACCAGGGAGCAGCTCCTTGGCAGAGCCGCACAGCAGGGACAGCACTGAGAGCCTCCGCAGGACGTGTCCCTGCAGTGCCACCTCCCGCCCGGGCAGGGGGCACGTCCCACACTTCGCTCCCTCGTAAACCAAGTGCAGGAAGGCAAACCCAGCTGCTGGAGCTCGGGAAGAACACAGCTTTCCCCAGGCTGGATTAAAAAAAATAATAATTAAAACCAAAATCAATAGAGCGCTGGTTTGCTGTGCAGCTCTTTGTGTCTGTCAGGGAGGCAGAAGGGCTCTCCAGCCCCGGCAGAGCACGGCTGAGCTGCAGCTGACAGCAGGGTCTTCCTAGTGACAACTGGAAAGCTGCTGCTGTTGTGCTGCTATTGATCTAAGCAGAATACAAAACACCTGAAGTCAGCAGGGAAAAATAGCTGCAGTTGGAAAAGGAACTGTGGGGGGGAGGACAGGGAGGAGAGAGCAGGTAAGAAGTTCTCCATGCATAAAATTAAAGGCCAGGGTTTTATTGCAGCTCTCTTGCCTGACTACAGCACCGGATCGATGTGCAGAGCAGGAATGGTGCCATCATTGTTTGTGCAAGCTCTCATTTGAGGAGAAACAAAAGCGTTTGCCACCGACGGCTCCTATGCCTGCCCTCGGCACTCCGGGGCCGTGTCCCCGCTCCCGGAGGTGGCTGCGGGCTCCTCGGAGCCCGGAGCGCCTTCCAGAGGGAGCGGGGCAGCCCGGCCGGGCTGGGCCCCTCCCGCCCCCGGCTCAGGGCGCAGCCCGGGAGCAGAAGGCGCCCAGCCAGCCCCTGCTCGGCAGCGCTTCCTTGGGAACCTTCCCTGTTGTGACAGCTCGAACATTAGAGGGACTGCCAGAACCAAAGCACTCCAGGAGGAGATCCCCTCCCCCTCCTGACATTGACAGCCGAGGCGGCAGCAGGAGCTGACTGGAAATGTCACCGAGGCTCGGCTGATGGAGGACACCAGCCCCGTGTCCTTCCCCGGCCCCGCAGGGGAGGCTGGGCTGGGGTTTTGTTGTTCCCCTGCTCCGGTCTGTGCAGCCTGAGAGCCTCTCCTGGCTCAGTGCGAGCCAAAAACGTCCCTGGGCGCTCTGCTGGTGCCACTCACGCACCCCCAGGGGACAGCCGGGCTCAGCCACCCTCCCCAAGAGTGGCCCTGAGCCACCTCAGCTCCAGCCTCCGGGGCTGTTCTCTCTCCCTGTCACTGGAAGCTGCATTTCCTCCTCTCCCTCTCCAGCTGGCTCAGCCAATCCACAGGGCAACTTCCACGGGTAAAGGAAAAGCCACCAGTTTCTCAGGGACAAGGGGCACACGTGGAATTGCTCCCAGAGCCGAGTGCTGGTTATGGTGATTTCTCAGCCATGAAATCCAGGACAAAACCCAGCTCCTCTCCAGGCCAGCACTAGAGGGGGTCCCCCTCAGTCTCCTCTCCTGCAGCAGCACAGCCTGGAACAGCTACAAGGGCTGAACTCCTCCCAGCACCCACAGCAGGCAGATTCCCAACACCCTGCTCCCATTTTGCTCACACAAGACCCATCCTGAGCCCTTTGCAGTTTTCTTGCTGGCACTGCCAACAGTTCCATCAGAGAAAAGTGAATTTTTCAGTCAGGCTGCAACTGTTCCTCCTTCCACATCCCAGAGCATATCCCTCCTCTGCCTCCTCAACCCAATCCTCTCATCCAAATGACAAATAAAACTAATTTTCTGGGTCCTTCTACCCATTTCCACCCACAATGCAAACACTCAGCTTCCAACCACTCACTCCAAGAGCTGACCCAATTAGCTGATTGCCAATTCCAGCTATGGATGCTCATTGCTTTGTTACAGCAGATCTGCCTTTTAAAGCAATAATTTATATCAGACAGGATTTGAAATGAAGAGGCCTCAAAAGACCTTCGGTTGAAAGGTGTCCAACAGGAATTTTTAAGAGTTCAAATGGATTCTGAAAATAACAGCCTGGTTTTCCAGCTCTCCCTTAAGGCCTGCAGCTTGGAGAGCAAGGGAATATTTGGGAGGTTTTGTAGCAGGAACCCAGAGGAAGAAGTGAGTTTGTGAAATCCTTTAGCAAAGAACATCTCTGGGTGCAAGGGCTGGTGCTGGACACACTGTGTAGGGCAGGGAATGTGCTGCTGCTGACACAGGAGCCTCCCGGGAGGTCCCTCAGGAAGGGTGACCCAGGCAGGTGACCCTGGCTCTGCCCCAGGCCAAGGGGCTCCTCCAGAGCAGCCACAGGCAGGACGGGCTCCTGCAGCTCTGCCCCTCCGGCTCTTGGCTTCAGCAGGGGCCTCACCAGGATTTTAGAGTTCTGCTGCCTCTGAAAAGCCCCCTCAGACACAGGGACTGCAGGAGCAGCTCTGCAGGATGTGCTTCCCTCCCCTCCTCCCCAGCAGCTGTTCCCATCCCCACCCCAAAGCTGGCAGCTCCAAGCCCTCGCTCCACTGACAGCTCTGGCTTCCCAAACCTGGATAAATTCACTCAGCACTGACTCCGTGGCCACCACAGCTTATGGGCCACATTTTGGGCTCCCCAGCCCCCTTCCCACACAAGTTTTTGGAGCCCCTATTCTCTGAAGAACAGACAGTGCCTGGCCCCACCGGGCCACCCCCCACCCACCCTCACAGAGGAGAAAGGTAGAACAAAGCCACAACGATCCCCCAAACAAAACGACACCAGGAAAAAACTAGAACAAAGAATTGTTTAATCGCTTAACCCTTTCTCTTCCAGGGACCAGAGAAACAAGTTTTCTGCTCCTTCTAATGAGGGCAGTAAGGCTCGTGTGTTACCTCTACAACTGCAGGGGCAAAGTTTATGAGATGATCGTCTTTAGTACTCAAAAAGCGAGAAGCAATGGTCACTGCAACACTAAGAGAATCCTAGAGTCTCCTAACGGAGAGCCCATTGCTAGAATACAAAAATAAAGGAGGCATCCCTGCATATCCCAGGCTAGAAAGAGTTAACCAGAAAGAGCAGGAAGAAGCTTTCCCAAAGAGGGGGTTGAAGTAAACAGCAGAGGTCAATAAAGCAACATCTTCTCCTGACTTCCCCAGCATGTTTTTTTTTCCTTCACCAATAAATACAAATTCCTTGTTAACAAGCGACAAGCAGGTAATCTGCCCACAGCAAGGGGAAAAGGGGCTAGAGGCAGAAAGAGTTTTCTCTCCCCTTCTCTCCTATTATTATTAATCTTCGTTTTTTTAACCAAAGCAGCCATTAAAAACAGCAACCCACTGCAGAGACAGGGAATCTGGTTGCTTTCACACTGCAACTGGCAGGTAAAAGAGCTGCACTGTCTCACAAAGGTAAAAAAACCCAAAAAATAGCTGCCACAGCAAAAGGTGAATGGGGAGGGAGAGGTCTGTTCTCTTCAGAGCTTTCCATCTCAGTCTCTCAGTTTAAAAATCAAAGTCTGCAGACGTTGTCTACTGAAAGCTGAAAAAAAGTTTGAGTGGGAGGAGGGAAAAAAAAAAAGAAGAGGATGCATCTAGTAGGAAGCCTTAAGCAAAAAAAGAAAAGGGCAGATCATGTCAGAAAGCCACCCAAGTGAGGAGAATTTTCTGCTGCCTCTGGGTCTGGAAGAGCAGCAAATGCCGGGGGTGCACCTGGCTACGCCCCCAGCCAGGTGAACTCAACAGTCACAGGTACTGCGTGGAAACAAACCAAGAGCCCCCGAGCTGAGGGACAGCTGGGCAGGTGAGCTCTGCCTCTGCAGGAGAGGGGAGGCTGATCCTGCCACCACAGCTGGGCACAGCACGTGGGGAGCTGCTCCCCTTGAGGGGCTCCCACAGCACCGGGGCGAGCTCAGGCTGCACCCTGGGACAGAGCTGGCCAGTCTCTGTCTGAGGGGCACCCTCAGGGCCCGGCCCTCTCCCTCTGCAGGGAACAGTGTCCTTGGAGAGGTGCTGCCAGCTGACCTCTCTCCCTCCTCGTCTCCAGGACTGTTCTGGAAGGCAGAGGCAGCCCTGGCTCAGGCAGCCCCGTGCAGCTGCGCTCAGCAGTGCCTGGCAGCCAGAGGCAGCCAGAGGCAGCCAGGGGAGGAAAGGGAGGCCTCTCATCTTTCCACGGCAGCAACAGGAAGACCAGGGATTGCACCACATGGAAGAACAGCACACACACACGCACACACTCAGACACACACCTCACACCCCTGGGACCAAGGCTAACATGTTCAGACCTTCGGCAGGAAGAGACACGAGACAGCGCAGAGCAGTTCAGATCTCCAGGGGCTCTTTGGTCTTAGTTGATAGTCCTAGAAAAAACAACCTCCAGAGGTGGTTGTAGCACAGCTGTGTAAGATCTGTGGGGTATTTAGTGTTTGGCAACTGCAAGAGGAGAAAACAGGGCTGTGTTACAGGAGGGGGAAGGAATGGAAGTACAGTGCTGTTTCCAGGTGTGCTCCTGGCTTTGCAGCCAGCTCAGGGCATGGGGAGTGGGAAGAGGAAGGAGGGTTCCTGAGAGGACCACGAATCCATCTGATGTTACACCAACAGAGGCAGGGAAGGCCCACCTTGGCCAAGACAGAGCAGCTGGTTGCACAAAAATGCTGCTTCTGACAACTCCAGACTGTAGCTGTGTCATTCACACGGTGACAATGTCCTCAGCTCCTGCACAGGTGATGCAGAGAGGAGAAAGCAAACACAGCTACACACCCTGGGCAATGTAGAGGTGCTGTCACCTGCCCCTTTCCTCAGCAGCTTTAGCTACACAAGTCCTAGGCCTCTGATCCAACCTGTGCCCATCGCTGTCACCTCCCTCCATGGGCTCAGGAACCACAGGAGGGAGTATCAGAACTGGGCAAGCTCATTCTGCTCCATGGAGCTGCACACACCCAGTGCCTTCACTGATCCCTCAGCTAAGACAGGGGGACAAGACAGGCAACCTCCAGTCCTCAATAGAGCACAGCTACATCTGCTGACGTGTCTGAGATGGAAGCCAGAAGAAAGATGTTAAGGGACAAAACAGGTGTTTCGTGGCCAACAACCATAAACCGGGGGCCTCTAGACAGGCTGGTAGCACAGTCAAGCTTTCAAAATCACTGCAGCAAATTCATTCCATAACCCCTGCCCTAGGTTTGTATTTTATTCAGGAATTTAACATCCCCCCTGCAATGCAGGCAACAGCCCCTGTACCAGATCATACAGCAGCTCTGGAAAAATAATCACCAGTTACACTGCTCACAGACACTCAAAGACCCCTGTTGGGACTAAATTCCACTAAAGGCAAACCCCAGACTGCACTGCCATGGAGGAGGAGGAGGAGGAGGAGGTGATGGTTCAGAGACGGCCGCTCCTGCCCCTGCCAGCTTGTCCTACCCTGTGCATAGTGCGAAACAGTGCAGTCATTCACCAGAGAAAGTTCAGGACCAAGGAAACTCGGTTCCCTTTCAGCCAAACATCTAGAGGAAGGAGAGGCAGTTCTGTTTTAGCTGGGCCGGCACTGGACTTGCCCCTCTGAGCTGTCTTCATCATCTGAGCCCCCAGCCCCTCCGCTGGTCAGTCCTGTGATCCGGTAGCCCATGTTCAGCAACATCACCTCCAGCGGGTCCGCGTTCATGCGCCGCTGGTTGGCTTGGGAAGCACCTTCCATGTCCACGACCACGCGGCCGTTGAGGGTCTCACTCTGCAAGACACCAAGGGAGAGCGCTCAGGACCAAGGAGGGGCTGTTCCTGCTGCTGCACTAGGAGATCCCAGAGGGAAAAGACAGCAGGAAAGAGCGTCCCACAAGAAGGGAGCTCTTACCTCCGGCCTGGGGTTCCAGAGTCGCACGACCGGGTCGATGCCGCTGGTGGCCAGGAAGCAGTAGCTGGGATGAGGCTGGAGACAGTTCACAATGGACTCGTCTCCCTGCAGCACACGCACCAGGTTGGTGGTTTCCTTCTCCCAGATGAAGAAGGAGCCGTCGTCCGAGCCGCTGACGATGTACTGGGCATTGCTAGGGCAGAGCAGCAGAGCCTGGGGGTCACACTCGAGAGCCAGGCTCCAGCAGCCTGAGAATTTCACATGGCTTCTATCATCAGCAGGCTGACACCCCTCACACCTACACATCCAGATAAATCTCCCCATGCTGGTTCCCTGCACCCCCAGGAGCCCTGTTTTCAGCCCCAAATGGATTTCTGAAATGCTAGCCCAACCAGGTCCTCTGTGGATCTGCTCCTCATCAGCTGCTCATGCAGCACCATGGGAGGAGGGCTCCTGTCAGCTTGTCCCAACTCTCCAAACCAGTGTGCCTGTCATTTTATGAACAGTAACATGGGGCTACACGTGAGGCTTCCACAGAACAGATCATCCTGCCCTGCATCCCTGCTACATCTGCCAGCATACCTGCCAAAGAAGTTGGCCTCTTTGATGTCTGTCGTGGTGTTACAGTGGCCGCAGTATCGGAATTTGTAGTCGTAGCTGCGCTCCCTCAGCACCATCTCATCCTCAGAGATGGAGTCCTTGCGGCCCGTGGCTCGCAGCCGGATGGGGCCACCCCCCTTCTTGTCTTCAGCTGCAAGGACAACACATTTCCCTCAGCACCATTGGGGGACTTCTAAACAAAACACACCCCAGGAGACCCCAGCAGCCTTAGAGGAGAGTTAAGAATGATTCCAGCAGGGAGCAGGGCTCAGAGCACGAGCTTCCTTCCTTCCAGATTATCTCCTGGCTACATCAGACTCCTTTTATCACACTCTCACTCAAGAGCAAACCAGGACCAGGCACAAGGAAAGAACAGGCTCAGGCCAGTTTTTGTGCACAGCAACAATCAATCTCTCTCAGAAGTTGGAGCTTTACTTTAGAGGGCCAGTTTAAGGGGGAAAAGTCCTTGTGTGCTCATTAGATTTCAGTGTAACCTTGGAGAAGGCCAGGAGCAGCAGCACTCACCGTTATCACTCTTGGAGAAGAGGGCAGCATTGATGTCCCTGTCTAGTGCATCGCAGGCACTGCTGTGTGCTTGTTCTGGAAACTTCCCTTTAAAGTCATCCAGACACTCCAGTGCTTCTGCCACGTACTTGAGCTCAAAGAGACAGCGGGCAAGGCGGAAATGGGCCTTCAGGTGGCACGGATTTAGGGATATAGCCTTCAAGCAGTCCCTCAGAGCATCATAATGGTCCCCATCCCTGAGGAAAACAGCGGTGGATTAGCCAGCCCAGCAGCAACAGCAAACATTTTCCACTGCTGCTTCCCAGCCCTCATTTCACTCCACAGCTTGTTGTTTCCAGCTCTCTACACAATCCCACACCCCAGGAGCTCACTAACAGCATTTGCTGTGACTCGGGGGCACCACCTGACCCAGCCCAGCCTCCCCAAGGGCTCTGCAGACGCCCACAGGCAGCTCTGGGATGTGACCGCACCAGGCTGCCCCGCCAGCCCTGACCTGCCATTTTAAATCCAAGAGAGCAGAGCTCCCTGCTGCAGCACATTTCGGGAAGTCCTTTGAAGATGGAGGATGCAGCAGCCCTCTGGCCAGGCAGCACAGCCCTCCCGTGCCAGGCGGGCTCCCTGTCACAGCTCAATCGTGCCCCTGTGTGGACACACGGCACAGCTCCGGCCCGCGGAGCCCCGGCCAGCAGCTGCAGGACCTCCCACCACAAAGGGACAAATGTCTCAAGCAGGAGCCTTTCCTCACCTTTATAGGAAAATATCCTGGAGCTTTAGAAGTGAGTGTTACAGCAGATGGACTGTACTGGGTATTTGTATCCTGTCTGAGCCTGATCTCCCTGAGCTCAGGGCTGTGGGAATGAGGCTGTCTCTGGCTGTGCTCTGGAAGCAGGAGGGACTTGTTGAGCCCTGTGTGATGCTCGGCTCAGGCTGGCAGGGCAGACACACCTGGGGCACCAGCACTGAGCCTCAACTGCTCAGACACCACTAAAAAGCCTGAACAGAGTGCCAAGGCTCCATTTGATGGTTAATAACAGTAATAATAATAATAATCATGTTTCATACCTGTAACCTACATGCCCCACTGTGACTGCCCCATCCCTGGAAGTGTCCAAGGCCAGGCTGAACAGTGCTTGGAGCAGCCTGGGGTAGTGGAAGGTGTCCCTGCCCATGCCCAGGAATGGAATGAGATGGGCTTTAAGGCCCCTTCCAACTCAAACCATTCCAGGATTCTGTGCACTGCACCTACCAAGGGCCAGAACACTCCCAAGGAGGTGATGAATTCCCAGAGCAACAATTTTAGATCATGTGAAACCTTTGTCAGGGAACCACAGGAAGGCTCAGATTGGAAGGGACCTCTGGAGGTCATGCAGGACACCTTCCCTGTACAAACAGGGCTCCCTAGAGCACATTCCTCAGGATTTATCCAGAGTCCAGGCAGCTTTTGAGCATCTCCAGTAAAGGAGACTCCACACCCTCTGCGGGCAGCCTGTCCCAGTGCTCTGTCACCCTCACAGTAAAGAAGCTCCTCCCCACGTGCAGGTGGAACAGGGAAGAGGTGTCCCAGTGTCTGGACATATCAAGGGGAGCTCCAAATCTTGCAGGAGCGTGTTTTGAACCATCCACCCCGCAGCTCCCTGCTGTCCAGGTGGGTACTGGCCACTCCCCAGCACAGCCCTGCCCTGAGATCTGCAGCAGGAACACGGCTCTCCAGGGCTGCCTCTGCAGCACTGCCAGGGCTAACTCAGGACACGCAGCAACAGGCTACTTTTAGTCAGAAAAAGAGAGAATGCAAGTTACCTGTTAGGATGACAGACAGATGTGTCACATTTGCACACCTGACTGGGCTTTTAAAGTGCTTTGCCACCCTCAAACATCCTTCAAGCTCAACTACCAGCGCTGGCAGCCCAACAGGCTGGTGTGAAAATGGACATGGTGGGATGTAAAGCAGGCTCTGGCTTCCCTTTGTTACAGGGTTGACTCAGCCTGTGCAAAACTAGAAATCAGCTCAGTACTGCCAACACGGACTGCTGAAAGCAATCCAGAGGGGGATGCAGTTGGCTTTTAGGAGCAAAATTTCAAAGGACAGCCTTGGAAGTGCTGGAAAATATGAGCAGCTTCTTAAGGGAGATGAACAAGGGGAGGTTAGGAAATTACAGACCTTCCTTTTTTCTTGCTCTCTCTGTTATTCAGAGAATGAGGCCAAAGCAGGACCTGCAGGGTTCTGAGGGTGGCCTGTACCTGTTCCTGCTCCAGACATCAAGAACGTCTCAGAGACACGTGGTGGTTCAGCCTGGGTCACTGTCGGCCTCTCCTCCTGCTCAGTGACATCCCAGCCACCTTCTCCGCACTCCACAAACTGTTCCTAGCAGAAAAGTGCTCCTTTTCTGCACCTGGAAGGCATCACCTCAGTGCTATTTAAATCCTATCCCCTGCATGCCACAGAAACCCACTGTGTGTATGTTTTTCACATCTTCCTGCTACCCAAAACTGTGGCAAAGCAGTAGCTGACACACTGAAAGGTTCAGATGTGCCAACACCCTTTGGGAAAAACGATTCCTATAAGAAAAATGTCATGCATGAGCTCAGCACTCAGCTTCTGTGTTCCATCCCTTAATCCCAACCTATTGTTCTTCTCCTTTGGAACACTGAGGTCTTTTTGAGGCAGCTCCCAAATCTCTGCTATTGCAAAACAGCCAGTAGGCCAGTTACCAACAGTCACAACAACTGCTGGCTGCTCTTTATCTTGGCAAGAAGAGAGGAGAATTCATAGCGGGGATTTCAGCAGCAAGAGGAGAAGGATATCCTCACAAAGCAAATGGAGATGAAGGACCACAGCTATTTTAAATATGTTAATGGCAAGTCATGGTACTCAGTCTTACTCTGCTCAAGGGGACAGGCACTAAAATAACTCAGCTGTATCTTGCAGATGCAGCTCTGGCCACTGGTCAGGGCAGACGTTACCTACTGCAGAGGCTGACAGGGTGTTTTGCAGCCAGCAGGGCAGAACCCCTGCCAGACTGCACAGATCTGCCACCTGCCCAGACCCCTCCCAGAGGTTGTTTCCATCCAAAGGAGTGTGGATTAACTGGGGTAGCACAGGAACTACCAGGTCTGAGTGTCTGCAGGGTGAGGTACTTGAATAAAGCAGCAACCAAAGCCACCCCAGCAGCCCTAAAGCAACCTCCTGCCACGAGATGTTATAAAGCACAGTCACCATTACGTCATGTGTTGACAGCAGATTTAAGAGCCCTTCTTTAATGCAAATCAGAACCACCCAAATAAACAAAGACACCCTTGGAGACACCCAGAACGCTGTGAATCAGATGTGGATTTTGGGTTTCTTTTCAAACAGGAAAGGATCAGGATTTCACACAGCACATCAGTGGGTGAAACAATGGGCTGCCTACCAGCTGTGCCTCCCCAGAGTCCAGCACACACTGCTGTGCCATCCCTTCGTGCCAGAGGTGCCCAATAACGTTTCAGTCTGATAACCCCAACCCCGCCTGGCAGAGGGACCCCAGGGTGGCCCTCGGGAGCCACCTGCAGTGACACTGTCCCTTACCACTTGCGCTTCATGTAGGCAGCAGCTCTGTTCCCATAGAGCATGGCGTTGTTGGGGGCCTTCTGCACAGCTTTGCTGTACAGCTGGATGGCCTGGGTCCACAGCTGGCAGGCAAAGGCCTCGTTGGCTTGTTGCTTGATCCTCTCCAGGTACGGGGGCAACTCCACCTGGGGGCTGCAGGGGAAGAAGGGAGCAGCACAGGTAAGATGTATGTCCTTCACTCCAGGTCAGAGTCTGCAGTGTTTAGTTCCAGCTTAGCCAATGCTTGCTAGGCCTCCTAATAAAAGATTCAGGAAAAGTCAGAAGGGACTCTGGACCTGAATAACCGGAGTTTAAGAGGAAAGTTAGGTTTTGACCACAGAATCCCAGAACAGTCTGGGTTGGAAGCGACTTTAAAGCTCATCTCATTCCACCCCCTGCCACGGGCAGGGACACCTTCCACTATCCCAGCTTGGTCCCAGCCCCGTCCAGCCTGGCCTTGGACACTTCCAGGGCAGCAACAGCTTCTCTGGGCAACCTGTGCCAGGGCCTCACCACCCTCTGGCAGTCTCACTGCATCAGTGTGACCATCATTTGACTGTTTCCATTCTTTCTTCATCTACAGAGACACTCCCATTTGAGCAGTGGGTATTTTAAGCATCAGACTTCACCAATAAGTCTTTGTTTCGACTGCATAAACAACGTTTCCAATCCTCTTTTAGCAATGCACAACAATGCACATGCAGAAGCATCTGAGCTCACCAGGCCCATGCTCTGCAACCCAAAATTCCAGCCCCGTTCCTGCTGCTGCGGTGGAGGGGCCATCTAGAGGAGAGGAGCTGAAACAGTCCGCAAAGAGACTCTGGAGGAACCCAGACTACCCATATATGGTATTAAGTAAGGGCCTTGAGTTTGAACCAAGTCTCATCAGCTGGAAGGAATACAGCCACCAAGACGTGCTGCTGCTCCTTCACCCCAACTGCATTTTGGTCTTAAAGACAGAAATCAGCAGGAGCAATACAAGAGGCTCCATCCAGTCCTAGCTCCCATGCTAGGAATGGCAGTAGTGTTCCAGTGTTGTCACAGAACAATTCTGGCTGCTTCAGTTCAGTTTGCAGCAGCAAATGCCCAAAAAATGGCAAAGGGACACAAGGTTCCCTCACCTGCCACCATCAACACACAGTTCCTGCAGGCCAGGGAGCAACCACCACTCAGGACACTTTACTTCCAGGCCTGAAAAATCATTTCTTAGTTTTGTCCACCTTACTTCATCAGAAGAGGAAAAAGCCTTGGACAGTTTCTCCCAGTTTGCTCTTGCCTGGTCTGACTCCTGCTCACAGCCCAGGCACCAGAGGCCAACACAGCCCCAAGGACAGAGGCCACGTGGCCATCCAGGAACAGGCAAGGGATTTGCCCTTCACACCTTTTTGGCAGCACCTCACCCTGTCGAGAGGCAAAGGACAAGGACAAAGCCACAGAAGCCCCTGGAGGGGCAGCTGTGCCCTCACCTCACGTGTGCCCTTCCCTCGGCCAGGCGGAAGCCGTTGCTGTGGAGATGGATCCCGTTGGACACTCCATTGGTAGAGGTTTTTCCATTCTGCACCTCTGAAGGTTAGAAAAAGATATACACAGCTAAGTATCAGTGTAGATTATACAAACTCAGGGTTTGTATACCCTGAGTACATTCCTGTTTACAGCAGGGCCAACCCAACACAGCAGCCCCACTCAGAGCAGAAACAAAACTTCCATGATTCCACCTGCTCCAGCCCCCTGGATTGGATTTGTCCTCTTATACTCACAAATCTCTGCAGTGTCCTTTACAATACAATTCTAGATCAGAGAACCAGACACACACACAACTAAGTGCTCACACAGAGCGAGGGCACCTGAAGGGAATTACCTTCGACTGATTCCAGGCCACAGCTGGACCATCATGGAGTCCTGGAATGGTCTGGGAGGATACCAGGACCTCAACCACTGAAAAATCTGCTTAATCCTTGAGCACAGCTCTAGGCACTCTCAGCTCACACACACCCCTCTCCCCACAGGTCACTCCTGCCCTCATGTTTTGTCCCACTGCAGAAGGATTTTGGAACTCAGGGTATGAACTGCACTGCAGAAACAGCCCAGCAACACCCACACCCTGCCTCATCCTCCTCCTGCACCCTGAAAATGAGTCTGGAGTACAGAACTCCACTCTGCTGCTCGCTCCCTTTGTGACAGCATCACACTTACCCCCTGAAGTGTGGCACTTCTTTGGGAGGAGAAAAGTGTATGGTCGCTGTTTGTATGTCAGATCAAACAAATAGACCTGAGGAAAGGAAAAAAGAGCATGAGACAAGTCTGCAAAACAGAGATGCTCAAGTCAGAAATAAAAGAGGGCTCTGTAGATACACAGTTCTGTGTTTGTGTTTGCTATTTCCAATTTTCTCACTGGGAATCTTTCTTATACATGGATACACAAGGGATGGCAGCAATAATTGGGGTGTGTCCCAGTCCAGCCCAGTTCAGAGAGAGTAACACTGAGAAACAAGAACCTGGCCTCACTCCACACCTGCAGAACTTAAACATGACCTGACCACTGACCAACCTGCTCAGAAAGCTTCATACTTCAATTAAGCAACTAAGATATTTCAGTTAATACAATGATAATGAAGAAACCAAACACCTATTGGCAGAAAAGAAGTGGGACACTGAGGAAAAGTCTCTCTAAGACGAAACCAGTATTTCCCAAGAAACTCCCAGGGCAGCTCTGTGAAATCCTAATTTACAGCTGGACTGGGACAGGAAGGGACAGCCCAGGCCAGGCCCACGGTTCACCTTCTCCTAAAGGGAGCAAGTGCACATGTGAGAAAGAGCTGTGGAGGACAAGCACAGTGCAACCTGCCCACAAGCAAAGGTCCTGTTTAATCCACGCTGATTGATGCTGTCAGGAGGATTTTCTCATTCCACTGGTAGGCTTTACAAAAGATCCAGGAATATCACCCAGAGCTCAAAATTAAAGCAATCAATATTCCAGGTGAAGGCCTTTGCTTCTCCAAGTTCCTTATTCACTATATCCTATTACAGAAGTTTGATGTTTCAAGAATGAGTTATGAAATCCTTACTAGGTCAACAAAGGTCAGTTCTAAAACTGGTTTTGTTTATTTTCTTTCTCCTCTTCCAGAGAGTGAAATGTGAATTGCAAAACTACAACAGAAGGTGGTTTAACTTTGATCACTGACAGCGTAACAAATATATTCCTAATCCCAAGTATTTCATCTGAATTCATCAGAAAGCAGTTTAAAATCAATCACGTTACCCACAGAGAAGTTGCTGCAGCTATTTTCAGTAGCACATAACAATGTCCAGTGACCCAGTGTGGAGTTTTTCTGTCTCCTTACCTGCTCCCCTCCCATGTTGACCAAGAGCTCGGTGCCATCAGGGCTGAAGGTGACGTAGGTGGCCACCAGGACCCTCAGCCGGTTGTTGTAGTCTGGAAGCTTCACTGGGAGGTGCCCTGTGGAGAGGACAAGTCCATAATTATTGCTTTAACTCTTAACTGCTGCCTTTGTCCTACCCCAGCTGCTCCCTTTTACAAGAGCAAAGCCATGGAGCACAAGCACCTATGGGGTTTTCCAGTTCCCACTGTTTACTGGATCCTTCCACGAGGAACCAGAACATGCACAGGTGTCTTCTCACAGGTTCTGGGTATTGATGCCCCACCTCTGGAAGTATCCAAGGCCTGGCTGGATGGGGCTTGCAGCAACCTGGTCTAGTGGAAGGTGACACAGGGTGGAACAAGGTGTGTTTAAGGTCCCTTCCAACCCAAACCATTCTGTGATTCCATGATTCCAATTTTGCACAGCCACCTCCACATGAAGAGAAGAATCACAACTGCCTTGTTAACAATGAGCCTGCAGAACCCAGCGAATCTCAGTTTTAGGGATTCACTAGGATTTGGCTTTTGTGATTTGCAGCCATCTGCAAATACCTCCATCCTCAACCCCCTAATTAGGTTTCCTTAATAAAGCCCTCAGCACAAGGAAAGCGAAGCTCCTAAATATTCAGCTCACACACAGGTTCTGTTCTTCAGACAGCAGATGTGTTGCATGACCAATTCAGGGGACCTGAGGAATCCTCTAGTGGGACTCATCAGGAGCAGGACTGTCAGAACTGGTCTGCTGAACATGCTGGTCTGAGATACTTAAAAAAACCCCAAAAAACAGAAAACTCAAACATTTTGGGGTAAAAGATAGTAAATAATGAGCACCGGAAAAAAATGTCATCTATATTGCTCAGA
Organism: Prinia subflava; assembly: GCF_021018805.1. NCBI lineage: Eukaryota > Metazoa > Chordata > Aves > Passeriformes > Cisticolidae > Prinia > Prinia subflava. The sequence goes on from NC_086270.1 coordinate 374,428, forward strand.
TACTGCATCACTGATTCTTCATCTGCAAGATGAGGACAAGTCCCTTCTGTGCCAAAAAGACTTTGAACAGCAGCTTTGCTGGGACTAGTTCCAGGAATGCCTATAAAGCCCAGGTTATATCCAATCCTTCATTTTCCAGTAGGAGTGACAAAAACACATTTATGCTGGACAAAATGCAGCAATGCTAGCTCACCGCCCCTGAGAAATAACCTGCAATTCCATGCAACATCCCCTGGAAGAGATCCTCTGAGCAGGGGGTTTGTGTGTGGGGTAGAACTGTATTTCTTTGGGCAGTGAAGTGCCCCCAGTGCCCCCCAGTGCCCCCAGTGCCCCCCAGTGCCCCCCAGTGCCCCCCAGTGCCCCCCCAGTGCAGGGCCCATACCTGCCACGTAGTACTGAGCTGCCCCGTCCGGGAGGGGCTTCTGCCGGTCACAGAACGTGTGCACTCCAGCTGAAGGGCTCTGCTTCATGCTTTTCCTACCCAGAGAGAGGAACAGCCTTATGATAACCACAGCATTCAGCTGCTGGAAGCCTCATCTACACTGGCTTTTCTTGTCCACCCACAAGGACAAGGCCTGCTGCCCACACAGCTATGGGGTCACCAGCCTCACACCACCCGTGTACTCATCGAAAACACTTTGGGTGATAGAAAAAACAGAGCAAACTTCCCAGAAACAGGCTGGATCCCTGCAAGTCCCTCTTCCCACCAGAGCCATGACCAGATCCCTGTACCAGAAACCTGCCCCAGCAGGCAGGTGCTGTTACCTGTGGTTGTGGATCATGCGGATGTCGTAGAGCCGCACGAAGGGCCCGCTGGCCCCCACGGCCAGGTAATTGTTGTCCTGGGGGTTCACTGTCAGGCACTTGGCCTCCACCAGCTGCCCGCAGTACTCAGTCAGGTCTATCAGGACCTCGGAACGCTTGCTGTTCTCCCGCAGGTCGTACTGCCTGTGAGGGGATGGGAGTCAGGCAACTTAGCACGGGCTAACAGAAGCAGCAGGGAGAGACTCATGCCCCACAAGGATCAGCCAGTCCAGCTCCTGGCCCTGCACAGACACCCCAACAATCCCACCCTGTCCCTGAGAGCATTATCCAAACGCTCTTGGAGCTCTGGCAGCCCTGGAGCTGTGACATTCCCTGGAGAGCCTGTTCAGTGCCCCACCACCCTCTGGGGGAAGAACCTTCTCCCAACATCCAGCCTAGACCCCTCCTGACACAGCTAAGAGAGATGACACCAAGGACATGGACATCAGTCATTTGTGCCACAGGTTACTGGAAGCTTTCCAGTAAATCTTTCCAGATTTAAGAAAGGGAGAGATGAGCTTCAGCTGTTTAGTACAGAGACAGCCTCTCTTGAGGTCTGTGCACAGCAACATTGTGATGGTTCCCGAAACCAAACCAACTGGAACTCTGTACCTGATTAAGCCATCCTCTGCTGCACTCCAGAAGGTGTTTGGCCACATGGGAGCCGTGGCAATCCGCTTCACTCTGTTGGTGTGGTCTCCAAACATGTGCACGGTCTCCTTGACAGTCAGGTCATGGACGTGCACCTTGGAATCCGCAGCTCCCGTGATGAGGATCCGATCCCCCGAGTGCGGCAGGAACTGCGGGACAGGGAAGGGACACTCACCTGAAGGCACTGAGGCTGCTCACATGGACACCCTGGCAGTCATGGAGCAGGAGCTCTGCTTCAGGAACACAGGCCTAGCCCACGTTATTCCCTATTACACAGGTCAGCATGCACACTCAAGAGTCACCAGCTACAGCAGGGCACACCAGAGTGTCTTCATCACACATCCCAATTTGCTACAACCATTTCCTTCCAAGTCACAGAGAGAATAAGCCTGGGATCTGTATAAACTAAGTGCAATATTAGAATTAATCCTTTTCCCCATAATTAGAAATATTATACTTCTTTGGGGGGAAACTGCTTGCAGGAAAATGTTTCCCAGGAAGGATTTATCCTTTTACTGCTCAGGTTGCTGTTTCTGTTAGCTCTTCATTCCTTCTAAGCACATACCTTGACAGAAAAGATGTTTGCAGTGTGTCCTGTGTGCATAGAGAGGAGTTTCTTGTGGTGCAGAGGATCCCACACAATGGTATGCTGGTCATCAGAGCCAGAGGCCAACAAGCTAAAAGCAACAGGAGACAAATATGCACCATGAATTCTTCTGTTCCACACCGTGCCTGGGTCCGTGGAGCTGTTTGACCACAGACATCCATTAAGTTAATTCAGCCCTAACCAGCCCATTTCCTCTCTTCCCTCAGCTCTCTGTTCTTGCTGCTCACTGTGCACCCATCCCTTCAGCCAGGTCTAGGAGCTGAAGCAGACAAACAGCAATTCCCCAGAAAGCACAGCTGACTGAAGCATCTCACCTGGGCTGCGATGGGAGAACACGAGTGTGTGGTCAACAGCAAAATGCAGGGCCCCCGCCCTCCTTATTACCCTGGCTGTGTTAACTGCTCCACATCAGCTCTGAAGCCCAGCCAAGGCACTCATTCCCAGGCTCCAGATGTGCCCAGGCAGTCCCAGGGCTCATAGGTGAACCACAAACTGCTTTTAAAGTCATTGTAAGGTGCTCTTGGCCTTGTGCATCCATCTGCATCTGAACCAAAGGAATCTGACATCTGCAACCCTCAGCTCTTTTAAACTTAGGTTTCCCTGTAGCCATTCTCTTTCAAGCACATGAAATTCTCACTGGCAAATAATTCTGAAGAGTATCAGAAGGCAGACTTTGGATGTTGTAAGAGGCATGTGCAGAAATACCCACTCTTCCTCCAATCCACTAATTTCTCACACAGAAACTCTTCACACCACTTGGTTACTGGAAGCAGCTTTTTAGTTTCCCTCTAAATTGCAGAGGGGTGAATTCTCTACCTCCTTCCCTTGGGCATGTGTCCCCCAGCAGCAGCTTTTAACAGCATGGTGAAGGGGGTGGGGAAATGTCACCACCAGCTGGGCAAATCCTAAAGATCCATTATAATCCATAATACCACTTAAGAAAAGAGAAGCAGCCTTGAATCTCCACTTCTTAGTCTGACCATTTCCCTTCTGAACTCACTAAAGGGGCATTTCTAATAATATCCAGATATATTTAACAAAATAAAGCTTCTTTAGAAGCATGAGCTCTACTACTGCTCAAAATTTGAGCTTGAGCTCCACTTTACTAGAAATGGGAAGCAGCTGCTTATGATAACATGACCTACATCCTACTCTTGGGAAAACCTGGGGTTATGGCTTTGCTGATTCCCCAAATGAAGCCACATACTTACTCTCCTTTTTCATTCCATTCCAGACAGTTGACACACCCAGAGTGACCCTGAGGGAAGGAGGCAAGGGAAGATGGTATTACTCAAACTTCAGATGTATCAAACAGAGCTGTCCTAAGACAAGGACACAGTGAGCTCCTCACAAACAACAACTTCTTCCAATAAAAGCAGGGTTTTTTTATTCCAACCCTGCAAAGATCTCCACACACGTGGTAGATAAGCACCTCCAGAAAAGACAGACGTGCTGGAGCAGTTGGAGTAGAAAAGGCAAAATGAAACAAATAAAAAAAGGTAGTGTTGAATAAAATGGCAGTTTAGTCTCTACGGCTGAAATCCTGCTGTACACATGGAAAGGTGACTTTGCTTCCAAAGCCCTTGGCTAGGCTGACAAATTACATGTACAGGCACCCTGGGAACACAGGGAAAATGCACTTTTGATAGCTCTGTTAGAAGCACCTTGCTGCTGGGTGACTGCATCATCCATCTTCATCCACATTAACCAACGATTGCACCAGGAAGAGGGGGAGTGCTGAGCAGCACTGGGTGTGGGAGATGGGATGAAAAGGGGGACAAAAGAATCCTCTTCTCCCCCAAAGCAAGATCATTGATGTGTCAGAGGTTGGCTCAGTTGGGTAGAGCAGGGTGTTGATAATGCCAAGGTTGTGGGTTTGACCCCCAGATGAGGCTGTTCATTCAGACATCGATGATCCCTGTGGGTCCCTTCCAACTCAGAATATTCTGTACAATCTTAAAATCTTTTCTAAGGTATGTCAGAGTGCACTACAACCTGTTCCTTAGAGATCCCATTAGAGCTGAGTATGTTGCACAGCTGACAATTGCCTTCTCCAGGAATCAGTGCTGAGATTAGGTGGTGCCCACCCTGTTAAAGGTTCTCCTGTAGGTGCACCAGGTAGTGAAGAAAGCTCACGCAAGCTCTCACTGAGCTACTCCTGCCTCTAACGCAGTTTGGGGGACCAAGAAATCAATATTTACCCCACAAAACAGAGAAGTTCCCACACTCCTGCAGAAAGGTGCACACTCAGGAGCTGCTTTGCTCTCTGGACACTCACCTGCAGCTCAGCCTCCAGCCCCAGGCGGCGGATGAAGGGGTCAGTGACGTGGTAGTGGCGCTCGAAGCCCAGCGCTCCCCTCTCCTGCAGGAGCAAACAAGCACCACACTGACCACGGCAAACACAACACTCCTTTACCCTCCCAGAGAAGATTCTTGAAGTTTAAAAATCACACCAGGTACTGGGGCGACCACAGGTCCTGTGCTGTAGTAGGGAGTCACAGAACCCCCGAATGGTTTGGGTGGAAGGGACCTTAAAGCCCCTCCAGTGCCACCCCTGCCATGGCAGGGACACTTCCCACTGTCCCAGGCTGCTCCAAGCCCTGTCCAGCCTGTCCAGCTGGGCAGCTGCCTCAGGGTGGGCTGTCCCCAGCCAGGGAGCAGAGCTGCAGAGCCATGGGGGGCTCCAGAGGGACGGAGCAGCTGCCACAGGACTCAGCAGTACAGATGAAGGTGAAGGAAAGCAGGACAGTTGTTTCCCCTGTGATCTCACAGGGCTCACAGATGCATCAGCAGATGGCTCTGATGAAAGAAGGCCAACTGCAGAGGCAGGAATGAAGGAGAGAAAGCACGTCAGATTTTGGGTGGGACATCTGAATGCCCATGGAGATTCTTCCCTAGGACTTGACCCAGCCATGCCACACTCATCAACTTAATCCTTTGCTGTCAGCATTTAGAGATGGGAACACCAACGTCTAAATCACCCTGGTGGTGCCCAAAATATCACCCTGGTGGTGCTCAGAGCACATCAGTCGTCCCAGAGCAGGCACAGAAGCGCTGAATTCCCTTCCCAGCCCAACGTTCAGTAATGAACTCCACATACCAAAAGCTATTTGAAGACAAAATGGAGACAGACATAAAAGGGTTGGAGGCAAAACAAACCAGGCTTTTTGTAGGAGCTTCCATGACAAACTTCAAACCCCTTGATGTATTTTTTCTGGAGAGCATTCCTAAAGCACTGCAAGGTCCATGCAAGGTGTTGCAGGTATAATTCTGTGCTATTGCAGCCTCAGTGGCTTTGTGAGGCTGTAGGGTAGGATATTGCTCTTCCTACAAGGAACTGCCTGACTTAGCAATCTTCCCAAGGTCACACATCAAAGTCTGACAGAGCAGACAGTCTAAGACAGTCCCAGGCTAAGGCTCAAACCACAGAACCAGCCCTTCCTCGTTAGGGCAGCAAAACAAATCTTTGCACATGGATTAAATTACAAGCCTAAAACAGAGTTTGGTACCAAACTGCAAAGAGAGCACTCAGTCTCCCGGTTCCTTATTCTGGCTACTCACAGATCCCTTTCCTGAATGCTGATTATCAGCAAAGCTGCAAATGATTTCAGGCCTCTGAGTCCCAGCAATAATTGCCTATTGTGTCTGCTGCAGCCAGTCCTTTCACGTTGATATTCCACAAATACAGCCATCAGATGACTGATCCCACCACTGCACAAGTTTTTTTTTCCCTACACAAAGGAAGCAACACAGCACTCTCTAAAGAAAAGGAGACAGAGAGGCTGTGACAGAGATCATTAGCTTTACTACAGTCAGAAATACCTCTGATGGCAAGATCACACGGGGAGAACACAGAAAGCAGAGGGGGAAGCTGGCTCAGGGCCTTTGTGGTGCCCAAACACAAGCACCTCTATTTCTCTCTTCAACTCAGAAGGAACAGAGCTGCTGATGGCAAACCAGCCCAGGGAGAGGAACTGTGCTCCTGTCATGCCACACTTCACCCCAGCTCTCCATTAAAGACAGTGACAGGTCCTGTGTGTTTGTTCTCTTAAGCTCCTTAAAGGGCTTATCAATATGTAAGTAACAGATCCCGTTCCCAAGTAAAGGCACCACCAGGAGTTTCCCACTGCAGCACTGACTCCCCTCCCTCCACCCAACCCCAGAGAGCACGGGGCTCACCCGTACCTTGATCTGCCTGTGGATGATGTCTCTGGTGATGTTGGCTTTTGCCATCTTCTTGCAGTGGGGCAGACGCAGAGAAGCTGTGGGAGGAGCTGCTGTGCATCCAAGCATTCCAGCCAAGCCAGGAGCTGCACTGAGGGCCTTCAGTTACCTGCAGGACAGCAAGGAGGGGACACGGGCAGGGACACCACACATTAGGCCACTCACAGACTGTGACAAGGGCTGTTTCCCAGGAACAGTGGTGGCTAAGAACTGAGAACTTTGGAATAAAGGCTCCTGAAGAAACTCAAAGAAGGAACAACAGAAGAATGAATGCCTGACTCAAGGCCATTCCCAGTTTGTGGAAAAATTCATGATGAGCACAATTCCACGACTGTATCAGCCTGGAAAATCCACGTTTCTATCCCTGCAAAGACCCTGTGAGTCCAGAGCAGTGTTCTGTCCCACCACACCATGACAACTCATGTCTGATGTCACGTTTCCCAAACTCTACAACCAACAAAGGCTATACTGTGAATTAACACAGCATTGATGCTTTTGGCCACCTCTTCTCTCTCCTTTACTACATTGGATTATCAGCAAAACACCCCTGAAATATCCAGAAGGGCATAAATATTCCTTGGGAACCACAACAGCCAACCATGAGATGACAACTGAACACCTAATTAGCTCAGCAAGAGAAAAGGGGTGACCAGTTAAAATTGAATTTCCAGGAGAAATTAAGAGTTTTGCACACTCTTAATGGAGTTTAATGTACTAACCTAAATAATTGAAACCCCGTGGAATTGGCTACTCCTGCTAAAAAACATTCAAATTCCAGAGTGATGGTCACAACCCTGAGCTGGACAGGCTGCCTAGCAAAGGATCAGTCAGTCCCTCAGAAATGCTACAATTCCCCCAATTTCCATCCCATAGCCTGGCCCATTTAGACATTCCTACAGTTCTCTTTAAAATAATAAAAAAAAGAATAAAAATTACATTTCAAACGCCCATTTCGTCCTATATAACCCTCTAGTTTAAAATCCTCTTTAAAAACATTTCCAAGAAGAACAAGCCAAAATGTTCCTCATCCAAATGAGGAAATGCTGATTCATTGAAACAAGAGCATTTCACAAAAACACTGCAACAAACAGGAGTCCTGGCAAACCTCCTCTGATTCTCTGCTGCCACGGGAGGGCTTCCACTGGCCCTCCTGTCCCACCCCACCACGGGCAGGGACACCTCCACTGTCCCAGGGTGCTCCAAGCCCTGTCCAACCTGGCCCTGGATGCTTCCAGAGACAGGGCAGCCACAAAAACAACTTCCCTCAGGAATGGCTCCCAAGGACAGGAAGGGGAGGAAGCAGCAGCATCTGGGCACAGGGACAGGTGGATCTGCTGACACTGCAGCTCCTGAGAAGTTTCTGAGCTGCTTCCCCAAACCTGAGGACAGAGAGTGAGGAGCAGGAGCGTGTCCAGGGGAGGGAACAGAGCTGGGAAGGGTCTGGAGCCCCAGGAGAGGCTGAGGGAGCTGGGGGGGCTCAGCCTGGAGAAAAGGAGGCTCGGGGGGGACCTTGTGGCTCTGCACAGCTCCTGACAGGAGGGGACAGCCGTGGTGGTCGGGCTCTCCTCCAGGGAACAGGGACAGGAGGAAAGGGAACAGCCCAGGCTGTTCCCAAGTCCATCCTCAAAAGACACTGGGACAATATCTCAGCACATCTCAGCACCTCAGCCTTGTCTGCAGCCTTCTGCTCTCCTTAGTGCTTCCCTACAACACTCCCAGGCTCTGTCCACACTCTCCTCTCTCCAGGCAACATCCAGCTTCCTCCTCTTCTCCCCTGCCAGGTACATTTCTTTTCTTCCTCTGAGAGCAATTGAACTTGGCTCTTAGGACCCCTCTACGCCAGTGCCAGGCAGGCAAACAACACCCCAGTGCTCTTTTAGGAGTCTTTTTGTCACACTTCCTACCTCTAGTTATGGCTAATTTCTAATCAGCTGCTTTCTCTTCCAACAGCACCCAACAATCTCAGTCTCAAGGACACACGTGGAAAAATGCCTGTGCATGGAAAGATCCAGATCTCCCATATACAGCCATAAATAACCCACACCAAGAGGCCAATTTAGAGCTAAATAAGTCACTTCAAAACCATTAATACCCTAAAACCCCTCTGTAGAAACAGGATGCCCAGAGGGAAGGAATATCCAACCCCCCCAAAACCACCACTCCTTAACAGACCCAAATTCTCTGGTTTTTCAACAAAGACTCTTCTGTGCCAGCATTTTCTACCTTGTGGGACTCTGACACCCACCCTGGCCGGGTGAGAGCAGCAATACACAGGAGTTGGCTATTTCTGGGAGTGCTTTTGGGATTACTGATGTGTTGTGGAACTTCCCAACTCTCTGGACAAGTTAGGCCCCAACAGAACACTGTAGTGCAGATCTCAGAAGATCAACACAACTTTACTTCTTAAAAGATACAGGCAAGGAAACTCATCCATGAAATCAGACCTTGGGTAACAGGCTTGGATAAAACCCAGTCAAACAGGAATGCAGGAGCCTAAGGTGTCTCTCTTTCTAAGGAAGTGCTTGATTTGGCAACTGGATGCTGCAAATGCTCAGAGGTCTCCCAGATCTTGTGTCTTTGCTTGGCCAAGAAGGCTCCAAGAGCCTTTTCTCCTTTCCCTTTGCTATTTTTTGTTGCTCAACAGGTATTCCTCAGCTACAAATGCTCTGGCAACCTTTAAATTATCATGGAATCACAAAGGATTAAGAAATTCTCATTCCAGATCACATTTTGAGCATTAGCCACAACTGATCACAATCCCAGACTCAGTCCCCATGGACAGGACAGTTACCTCAGTCAAATATTAAATAAATAAAAAATAAATATTAAGTGTTCTTAACACTAAAGACTACTGATCCCACCACTGTACAGGTAGATCCAGCCTCTGGTTTCAAACTGATGCTGGAATAAAACAAAATCTCCCAAGAATTGTAGATCTTCTACAAAATATATATAATGAAAATCAGACAAAAATAAACTGTGCCTCTCAATTTCTTAGACACAAAGGCTTCCAAACATGAAGTCCCTCCAAAGAGTCTGTCTTTGTCACCACCAAAGGAATTGAAAATTCCCTGGAAATTTCCACCATGGAAATTGGTAAAGAATGTTCCTCTTCAGGCAAAACCACCGTGCAAATTCTGCTCTAAGCCATTCTTGCAGCTTGTGGCTTTTAACTAACCCGGCACAACCAACTCCTGCTGCAATGAGGGATTAAGTCCCAGAGTGAGGGACAATCTAGGATAAATCTGCATTGTTCCTCCCAGGGCTGACTCCACCAGCAGCTGCACTTTGGCTACAGGTAGGAGATCACCCCATCCCTCCCTGCCTCTGCAGGTGTTCCAGGACAGGGCTTGGAACAACCTGGGCTGTGGAAGGTGTTCCTGCCACTGCCACAAAATGGTCTTTAAAGTCCCTTTCAACCAAACCATTCCATGGTTCCATGACCTCTTTGGGGCTATTTCTTGGATGACACCAGGGCACATTTCTCTATCACACCTCAAGGACAACTTTCCCTCATCCCTCACTGCTCCAAACCTGCCTGGAACACCCCAGACCAGGACTGAAAACCTGGGATCCAGTACCTGCTGTCACCGCCTCCAGTGACAACCCCTTGTCCAACTGCTCCCTGGAGCACACAGAGGGTCAGCCCACCTGCAGCTCCCTGCACTTCCCTCCTGGACTCTGCTGCCACTGCCACACAGAACTCCAGGGGCACAAACAGAACTTTCGCAATGCCTGGCCTTTAAATCCACAGTCAAAAATTAACAAGGCGCAGATTTCCGTGGGCTCCAAATCTGGCAGGCTCTGTTTACACTGACAGTCATTTAAAAGCCCCTTAAGCTCCTGGGAAAGTACACTTCCTAAGGGTACTCCAGGGCACGGAGAGAAACAATCACTCCAAGTGTGGAAACAAAACCTCGACACTGATAACACAAATAATTCCATCGATTTACCATCAAACGCTCCCAAACACAGCTTGGATTTGGGGGGTTGCTCCTTTGCTGGATTGTATTTCCCTCCCATGGAACCACCTGAGCACCTCCCACCCACAGCAACACCATGAGAGTGACAGGCTCTACACTGGGGGGGTCAGAGCCCCAGCCTTGGCACCAGCACCCTTTGGAAAAGCTCCATCCACCCCAAGGAACTCCACAAAGCAGCAGGACTCCTGAAATCAGCACTTTTAAACAAGCAATCCCATTCCTAACTGCTTGGATGTGCCCAAGTTTCCCAGGCTCCAAACTCAAGGTCATTGGGAAAAAGCAGCACTGTGCACACCACGAGCCTCTGGATACACGGCTCATCCCAAGGGAAGATTCCTTAGACCCCTTCCTTCAGCATCTACAAATTATTTCACCCATCCAAGCATCGCCCAGAACCCACCCTGAGAGGCTTCTTTACCCTCAGAACTGATTTCACTGCCCTCTTTACCTTGACTTTCCAAGAGGTCACAGATCAAATTAAAATATAGAGGTGTAGATACGAATATGGGTGTTTTTTGGGGTTTTTTTAGGAAACCTGAAAACCAAGAGGGAATGACCTGGTTAGCAGCAAACACCTTGTTAAAAGAAGGTTTTGCTCCAGCTGAAGGAGTTGTCAGGAGCAGCAGTGGCTCCCCAGATGGCCGGAGCAGGGAGCCAGGAGAAGAGGTGAGATCTGAGCCCTGACAGAGCCTGCACAGGGGACTGTCAGGGAAACCCTGACACACTCAGGCCACACGGTGCTCCCAGCTCAGCCCTCCCACTGCAGTCCTGCCTCTCCCTGCTTCCCAGCTGACACATCCACGGGGAAAAGGGGAGATGCCAGGCAACCCCTCAGCCCAGCCCAAGCAACATCCCAGTGCCAAGTCCCACACAGCCCAGTAGCTCCAGGAAGGAGTTTAACTGGCAAAGGAGGAGAGGCTGATCCCTTCTCCAAGGAAAGGGGCTGCAGGACACTCACCAGGGCAGGGGAAGTTTCACTGAAGGCTTTAACAAGGGGACAGGGAGCAGAGCAGGGCTGGGTCACACCCAGGAAAGGGGGAAGGAATGTGAGGACAGGGCAGTGCCAGGAGTGGGAGGGGGAAAGGAAAGCCAAAAAGCAGGAGCTGTACCTGGCAGGGGGTGGTACCAGCAGATGATGCAAGGCTGGGGGTGAGAGGGCTTGGGGGAAATGTGCGTGAGGGGCTGGGGTGGGAGGACCGATAAATGAGAGATCCTTAAAATGAGTCAGACAGAGAAGGGGGTGACACCTCGGGGGAAGAAAGGGACACCTGACAGAACCGGAGGTGGGGAGAAATGTCAGGAAAGGCAGGTGAGGGGGACAGATGAGAGGGAAGGGGGTACATGGGGATGTAGCAGTCAGGAAAGGGGTCTGGGGCATATAGGGCAGGCAGCTGACAGCGAACAGGGTACAGGGGCACAGCTGACAGGAAGGGAAGTACGGCTGACAGGGAAAAAGCACGAGGAGTGCTTGACTGGGGAGGAATGGGGGGAATGTAGCCGGGGCACAGGGGGAAGAGCTGCCAGGGGAGCCGGCTGACAGAGAAGGGGCCCGCCAGATGTAGCTGCGAGCGAAGCGGGTACAGGGTGTAGCGGGCAGGGAAGGGGGCGCCGAGGGGCAGCGGGCGGGGAAGGGGATCCGGGGGAGGGTGTCTGTCAGGGCGGAGGGGCCGCGGGGCCCGTCCGGCCCGCGGGGGCCCGTTACCTGTCAGGCCTCCCGGGCGCGAGAGCAGCGGGCACGGGAGGCTGCGAGGCTCCATCCATACGGGGCAGAGCGGGACGCCGCGCAGGGGCCGCGGCGGGGCCCCGGCCGTGCCCCCCGCCCCCGGCCCTGTTTACCCCCGCCAGCTGTCCGGGGCTGCGCTGCGCCCCCCGCCGCCGCGCGCTGCGCATGCGCCACGCCAACTGCGCAACCGCCCCCCCGCGCCCCGCCGCGCCCCGCCCCGCGCAAAAGGCGTAAATCCCGTTCGTGAATTCCGCCCCTTCCTGCCTGCCGCCGCGCCGGAACTGACAGCTCGCGGAGCCAATGGGAAGGGAGGAAACTGGTCACGAGCGATCCGCCAATCGGCGGTGAGGGGGCGGGAGCGTGGGGGCGCGAAGGGGCTGCTGGGAGATGTAGTCAAGGAGGGGGGAGCGATGGCCGCCGGCTCCCCTTCCCCAAACCTGGGGGTCCCTGAGCCCGGTCCGCTCCACAGCGGCGAGGATGGTGAAGGCTCTGGAGGGGAAGCCAGGAAGGCATAGCGTGAGGTCACTCAGTTTGTCCAGCCTGGAGAAGAGGGGGCTGAGGGCAGAGCATATCTGGGTCTGGAGCTTCCCTGTCCCTGGAAGGGTCCCGTCCCACCCCTGCCATGGCAGGGACACCTTCCACCGTCCCAGGCTGCTCCAGCCCCGTCCAGCCCGGCCTTGGGCACTGCCAGGGATCCAGGGGCAGCCACAGCTGCTCTGGACACCCTGTGCCAGGGCCTGCACACCCTGCCAGGGAACAATTTCTTCCCAAAATCCAATCTAAACTGACACTCCACCAGCTTAAGGCTATTCCTCCTTGTCCTGTCACTCCAGACCCTTTTAAATAATCCTTTCCTCTCTTTCTTTTTGGCTCCTTCAGATACTGGAAAGCTGCTGATAGGTCACCCTGAAGCTTTTCTCCTCCAAAGCCAGTCGTGTCAGCCTTTCCTCCCGGGAGAGGTGCTGAACCCCTCATCCTTCTGTGTCCTCCTCAGGACATTTGGGATTCTCTGGCTCTCCACAGGCAGGCTGTGACCGAGCCCCTGCAGAAAAACTCACCGCAGCACAACTCCAGAAGCGAAGTGTGAGCAGCGGCACCGAGCCCGGGTCTGCCTGGAAATTAAAACTCCAGGAAAGAGCCAGGCAAGAGCCAGGGGGTGGCAGTGTTTGCAAAATCCTTCCCTTCTCCCCGTCCTCCCCGCTGGCCCCGGGGACACCGAGGACAAGCAAGGCTGGCGTCCCCTCCAGTCCCAATTATCATAATGAACCCGCTCAAAAAGGGGACGTGTGTAAAAGAAATCAAAACTTACCAATTCACCTCCCTATAATTTATTTCCACAATTAAACATTCCTGAAGTCTGTTCATAAAGTGTAATGAATAGTTTAAATTTTCATTTGGAACTTAATTCCCTGGCTCGCAGATAATCCCAGCTGCATGGCAGGAGAAAATTGCTACTTGATTATTCCAAAAGAAGGAGGAAAAGCCCCTTACATGAGAGACATCAGGTGGAAGCCTGAGGACTCTTCCTTGCACCTCCAGCCTCATAAATGACAGCTGCAATGATTTGTCTCCATCTTGCAAGTCAGTAACCTATTCAGCTGTTGCCAAAGTCCTTTAGAGAAGGTAATTGTTAATTGTTGCCTCTGCATCAGTCCAGACTCTTTAATTAAACAAATAATAATCACAATCCATCCTCACAAAAGGGTTTTATCTTCTTTTCTCAGATGCCATCTCCATGGGGATCCAAAGCTCTGCACAGAAAATCAGGCAGGCTTCAGATGCCCTTGACATGGACATTTTTCTCGTTGATGGAGAGAAAATTGGGGCACGGGAGCTTGATTTTTTTTCTCAAGCTGGTGACAGGAATAACAGAGCTGGAGCCAAGGAGGACTTGCTGGTTCTGACTGTCAGACCTGGAGTTTCCTGATGCAGTCTCAAAGCTGGGGAATGTAAACAAGGTGTTATCCCAGCAGCACAGCTCCTGCAGGATAACCACACCTTGGAGAGTATCCTCGTGGAACAGGACTGGCATTTCAGTTCAAGGAGAGGTACAGGGAGCAAGGAATAAATCTGCCTGAGAGCTGGCCCTTTTTACAGTGTTGAAGGGAAAAAAATTTAAGTCATAGAAAAGGCATTTTTAACACTTTCGATAAATACCTGTCTCCTTTTCTATCCTCGACCTATGCTACAAATAAAAAAAGAAGAAAATTCACTGTAAAAACCCCACAACACACATATAAAGTTCCATTTTACCCTGTGCCATAGTCAGGGTGTCCCAGAGTGCAAAGGCAGTTTCATAGACACGGATCTTACTGTGAGTGGTTTGTCCTGCAGACACCTGAGCTGGACTAGGATTTGTGTGCAGGTTAAAATGGTCAGGCCAGAGCAAGGAAATTTCCTCTTGGCCAAGAATCTGCACCAAGCAAAATCCTTTGCTGAGTTAACAGGCTGCCAGGCCCTTGTCCAGCCAACACAAGCAGGAACCCGCTAGCAAAGCCACAAGGCCTTGCCTGGGTGCTGCATCCCCCCCTGGCAAACACCCACCAGCCCTACCCCACCACTGCTCCGGCTGATCCTGGCACAAGCAGGGAGAAAAGCCCAACCCAGTTACTTCACAGGAACATTGTACCTATTCTAGCTTCTAGGAACTGCTTCTGAAAGCAAAGCAGCCCCCGTGCACACAGCACTCCTTTTGCCTCAAGGAGTCTCCTGTTGCCAGAGCACAGTCCTGCCTCAACCCAGACATCACCAACTGCATCACACCGGCTCAGGCTTCTCACCCAGATATGACTAAGCCCTTTCAGAACGAGAAACACTCAGGATTTCTTGCTTAATTGCTAAAACAGATTAATTTGACTATCCAGCACATAGCCAAGCGGAAAAGAGGGCTTGACACACCTAGCAGGTTCCTGCTGAGGCTGATGATCTGCTTTAATTGATGGGTCACGTTTGGGGATGATTTTCCATGGCGTAGCTGCCACAGGGCTGCTGGGCTCCCCTCCTGCCCTCCACATTCCCTTCTGGCCACCAGCGCTTTGGGAGGCTTAAACCAAGAATGTAACTGATGCAAACCAGCAAACGCCACCCCCAAAGCTCAAGGTTTAGCTTCCACCTGTCATGGAAAGGGCCCATGCCTTCCCTACATGCCCTTCTCCCAAGAATTAGGGGCTGCATCTTTTCCTTTAGATCCTAAAGTTTATGTGGTAAAACAGGTCAAAACTCGTCTGGATTGCTCTGGTCACACACATGTGACAGTCAGGATGTTGGAGGAGAACCAAGAAATCAGGGTGGCTGAGCCCGGCCTCAGTGCCAAGCAACCCCCCCACGCTACTCCAGTGGTTTCATTGGAGCCTTATCAGATTTCCTGGTGACTCAGAGTAAGCGGTCACCGGGGAGAAGGGCATGGCCCCAGCAGCAAGCAGAGATGGGGTTACAGCTCCACCGTGCTCCAGAATAGCACCCAATGCCCACCAGGCCCCTCTGCCCCCACCACGCCAGAGCCCTCCCGCTCCACAGCCAGCGCAGGGCTGTGCCTCTGCAAGGAGCACACACGGAGGGGCAGTGGCCGCTCAGCTATGCCGGGGAGCCCGGGGAGCCCTGCCAGGCCCCCGTGCCCTGGCTGGGTCCCCACAGGGTGTATGGGCTGGGTCCCTGCAGAGCCACCCCTCTGCTCCCCTGCAGCGGCGGCCACCTGCTCCAGACCCCGCTCTCCTCCTTTGCCACTGCCTGCCCTTGCTTTGGGGCCCTTGGGCTCCTGCACCGCTCCCCTCTCTGTGCGCCCCTTCTTGCGTTTCCCCGTGCCATGAGCACCCCCTGCCCCTAAACCCCCTTCCCCTGCACCCCTCTCTCCCTCCCACACCCACCTCCCTTCCCCTTCCCTCCCTCTCCCCTCAGCACCCCCAGCTCCCGTTCCCGCCCTCCTCCCCCGTGCCCCGGCCGAGCCCCCCTCACACGCGGCCGCGGCCCCGCTCGGCTCCGGCCCCCTCCCGGCCCCCTCCCCGCCCGCTCCCGTCCCCGCCTCTCCCCGCTCCGCTCCCGCCCGCCGGCGCCGCCCCCGCCGGGCCCTCCCGCCGCTCCTTCCCGCCCGCTCTGTGGGCCGAGCCCGGCGCCGCGGCCGCCCCAGCTCCGCTCGGGCTGTGGCGGGGCGGCTCCAGCCCTCGCCGCCGCGGCGGCCCCGCCGCCCCCCCGCCCGCCCGCGCCCCCCGCCCGCCGCCATGGGCGCCGCGGCCCTGCGCGCCCTGCCCTGGGCGCTGCTGCTGCTGGGGCCGCTGCTGCCCGGGCAGGTCCTGCAGGCCAACCCCATGCTCACCTCCGAGGGCCAGCCCGCGCCGGTGCCCGGCGGCGACGTGCCGGGCTTCACCTCCGCGCCTCCCGCCGCCCCCGAGGAGATCCACCCGCTCAAGGAGCAGCCGGCCAACGGCTCGGGAGAGGGGCACGCCAAGCCCCGCAAAGCCTTCCCGGTCATCGGCATCGACTACACGCACGTCCGCATCCCCTTCGAGATCTCCCTCTGGATCCTCCTGGCCTGCCTCATGAAGCTGGGTAGGTGGGCGGCGTGGTGGGGGGAGTCAGTGGGAAAGGGTCTGGGAAGGGACCCCCGGCTGCCTGGAGAAGGAGGGACCCCCGGAGCAGCACAGAGCGGGATCCCCCGGGCGAATGGGACAGACACCCCCCGGCATCACAAGGAGTGACCCTCGTGGGTGTCTTCAACGAGGGACCGGCCGAGCATCCCGGGGCGGGACCCCCTGGGCATCCCGGGGCAGGGAAGGGACAGACACCCCCAGCCATCCCAGGGAGTGACTGCTGTGAACATCCCAAGGAGGGACCCTTTCGAGCATCCTAGGGAGAGACCCCTCTGAACATTCTAGGGTGGGACCACCCCAAACATCCCAGGACTGAATCTCCTGCACATCTTCTGCAAACCTCCCAGGCCGTCTGGGCCGGGGTGGGCACTGCTCTCCCCACGACCTTGGGTCTCTGTCCTGGGCCTGTGGACAGCGGCATCCCGGTGCCTCCACTCCCAGAGACTTCTCATCTCCGTGCCTGGGAGCGGGCCTGGAGATGCTCCTGACCCCTGCTTGGCCCAGGTTTGCTTTCCTGCCTTTGACACTCAGGGAGGAAGCATCCAGTTTGCTCACTTCCTCTCCAAACCACAGATGCTTTTTGTAACCTTGGAGAAGTCACTCAAAAACCTCCCGGTGCTTCGGCCTCCCCTTCCTCCCCCTCCGCAGCAGACCGGGGTGGGTTTGCTTCTGCTGCAAAGCGTCCGGAGATTCCCGCATTAAGAACGGCGTCAGGGCCGCGAGAGGCACCGGCTCTGGGAAAGCATCACTCTGCCGGGGCGGGGGTTGTTGACAAAGTGTTTTCCAAACTTCTGCAGCTGAATCAATACCAGCTGAATTACCCCAATCCTGTGCCGTGATGTAACCGCTCCTGCTGTGCTGTCCCCAGCCCCCGGCAGTGCAGAGGTTGAGCTGGCCCTGGTCCCACCCCTGGTGACAAAGCCAGGGGGGCAGGTGAAAGGTTTGTCTTGGAGCAGGTGAGGGGGAAAGGGAGCTCTGCACTCCTTCATTCTGCTCCTCAGTTGCCATCAGTGGTTTAATAACACTCACGGAGCGCTCCAGCTTGATGAGGGAAATCTTACTTTGGGAGCTTTTTAAAGCTGGTTCCTGTTGTAAATTGTGCCCTGTCCTGGTCTGAGTGTCTGAGAGACCCCCAGGAGCTCAGATACTTCCTGCCCAGCTACTCCTGAAAATATCCCATCCCCTCCTCAGGCTGCTGTGAGTGTGCGTAGGCAGGTGAAGCCCCATTTCCACAATCCCTCCTGAGTGTTTTATTTGTGTGCAGGCGGAGGAGTGAGAACACTTGAGACCCGGAGGCTTGTCTGGGACACACGCAGTCAGGACAGGGTGGAACCGGGTGGGAACCGTGGGGTTTTTGCCTTCCTGGCGTTGCCCAGAACGACCTCGGGCACGTTCAGCTGAAGGTTCAGCCTCTCCCGAGGGAACGCAGGTCTCCTTTCGCAGGGCTCCGCCGGTGCACTGCGCCCTCAGCCCTGCTCGGGGAGCAAGCAGTGATGAAATCAGGAGGATCTGTGCGGAAGCTGGCGGAGAAAGGAGGGGCCAATGTCCTGCGGGCCTGCCGGGGCACGGGAGCCGGCGCTCTCCGGAGCGGCGCCGGGGCTGCGGGGACGCGCTGGGGACACCCCGGCGCTCTCGGCTCTGGGGCTGGGGGAAGCTGCTCTGCCGCCCTTGCCTGCAGGCAGGGCTCCTTCTGCTGCGGGAAAAGTTGTGTCTGCCGGCTGTCAGGTCTTTGATGCTACAAATATTATGCAAGACTGCGTGTTTTAAGGGTGTATTCTAGGAGAGGCTGCCCTGCAAGTTTGGCAAAGGGCTTTGGAGGTGGCAGGTGCTCTGCAGAGCTCCTGAGATGCTGATTACGCCAAAATCCACACCTTAGCCTACCTACAACTCTGACGGGGCCTTGACAGCAGGGCAATCCTGGGACACCCTTTTCCTTGGCCTCCTTTCCAGGGTTTTGTGTTTCTGCTTTGTGCTGCCTCGGCAGGTAGTTCCCAAGCTGCTGGTACAGCTCTCTCTGCTCATGAGCTGCAAAAAACACCTCACTGCTCTGGGATATGTGTCCGTATCCCAGCCTTGTCTGTCCCGCCCTGGATCACGGGATGTTGTTCAGCAGCAGCAAAATAGGATTTTTTTCCACCCAAGGATGGCACTTACACAACTGGGCATTGCTGGCAGTACAACCTGGAATGGCAGGATGAGGCTCACACAGCTCCAGGCTCCCTAAACCGGACAGGGTTTGCAGCATCCCATCTCCAGGAAGAGGGGAAGGGGGCAGATAAATAGGACAGGAGTTTGCAGTGCTTCTTCTTTCTCCCCACCCTGTCCATGTGCATTTATTGATGCATCAGGGTGATCCTGCAAAATTCTGAGGGGATTTGTCCTTTCTCCAGCAGCCCCTCACTGTGAGTTTGTTTGGTGAATCAAAGGTGTGAGTTGAGCCCTTCCTCTCTTGCTGCAGTTTTTGGAAAATGCCTCAGAGAAGTTGGTTTCTCGAGGATTCCTCACCTGACAGGGCACAGAGGGATGTGTCTCCCCAGCATGTCCTGCAGGTGTGGCCTGTTCCTGTTTTGTTAATCCCAGTGGAGAAGGGGAAGCTGGTACTGGCTGCTTTACTTAATACTCACATGGAATTTTAAGGCTGTGTAGGGGAAGAGGGAGCAAGGGGCAGCTGCAACGATGTCCAGATCACGTCTGGTGGTGTCCTGACTTTGCCAGGAGAAACCTTTGTAGCTGCAAGTTACAATCAGACATTATCTCAACCTGTTGTATTGTTGCAGAAGGTCAGACCTTCACAGAACACCCCAGTCAGGAGCTCTCTGCGCCCTTCTCCAAGGTTTTGCAGGGATGTTGTAAGGGTTGCTTCAAACCATGCCCAGGGAGTGGTTGGGAAGCTGAGGGGTTTCCCAGCAGGAGAACCTGGGTTCCTCACTCTGGGGGTTGACCTTTCAGCTCCCAGGGACGTTTAGGGAAATTCAAGTTTGACTGTAAATACTTCTCTTTTCAGGGGAGAGGGAAGAAGTGAGTCAGGAATGCAAACAACAGATTGTGGTCAGCAGTGCCTTTGCTGGCTGCACTGGGTCAGCAGACAGAGCTTTGTGGTGAGCACCAGCTCTAACCCACCTTGGAGAAGAGCTAGGGCTGCCTGTATCTCCAAAGCCCTTGCTGGCCCTTCCTTCTGCAGCCAGAAAGCAGAGAGTCATATTCCATTAGCCACCTTCCACTGAGGCCTGTCCTGTTGCCTGTCTGCACCAAATGGCTTCCCAGCCTCCCTGGAGCATCCCGGCCATTCCACCACAGCTCAAGGAAATTGCAGGGTGTGGTGGGTTCACCTTGGCTGGAAAGTAACCTAAAATTTATGTCTTGAGCCCAAGGTTTTAAAGTTGGGTAGTGCCTTTCCTTCTTTCCATCTCCCCCAGATGGAGAGAGGCTTCATACCAGGGTCTGTAGTGACAGGACAAGGGGAAGTGGTTTTATAAAGGCAGGTTTAGATTAGATATAAGAAAGAAATAACTTGCTCAGAAGGTGGTGAGATCCTGGCATAGGCTACCCAGAGAAGCCCCATCTCTGGAAGTGTCCAAGGCCCGGCTGGACAGGGCTTGGAGCAGCCTGGGATAACAGTGGAAGGTGTCCCTGCCCGGGGTGGGGGATGTGGAACTGGATGGGCTTTAAGGTCCCTTCCAACCCAAACCACTCCATGATTCTGTGACCCCTGGTGCCCACCAAGCTGCTCTGTCACTACCCTCCTCTGCAGGAGAAACTAGGATGGAAAAACCCCCTCATGGATCAAGATAAAAGCAGTTTAATAAAGCAAAAGCAAAGGTCATGTGCGGAAACAAAGAGAAACAAAAGATTTATTCTCTACTTCCCATCAGCAGATGATGTCCAGCCACTTCCTGGGAAGTACCTTCAGGAGCGTAGTGGCTGCTCCGGAAAGCAGATGTTGTAATTAGAACTGCCCACCCTCCCTTCCTCTTCACTCTTTGCTTTTACGTGGTGTGGAATATCCCTTTGGTCAGTTGGGGACAGCGGTGTCCCCTCCCAGGCTGCTGCCCACCCCCAGCCCCTGGTGCTGGGCGAGTGTTGGTGGCAGCTTTGGTGCTGTGAGCGCCGCTCAGGGTGTTATCAACCCCCTTCCAGCCATGGCAGAGGCTCTGCACTCTGAGGGCTGCTGTGGGGCAGATGAGCTCCAGCTCAGCTAGACCCAGGCATGGGGACATCATTCCCTGCGTGTCCAGCCCCGTGACAGCGCGGGGGGACCCCACGAGGCAGCGCTTTGCAGCTGAGCTCCTGCGCTCGCCGTGCAGCGCTGCTCGCTGGGGTCGGAGCCTGCGGCAGCCTCTGAGTCACTGCTCGGTCTCTTCTTCCCCCTGGGCAGCACCGTCGTGTCTGGGGTGTTCCCTGCCCCTCCAGACCGAGTGACGGCTGCCAGCGCCAGCCTGGTACTCACGGAGCTGTCCCCTCTGTGTCCCCACTGTGTCCCCACTGTGTCCCCACCGTGTCCCCGCTGTGTCCCCCTGTGTGCTTGTTGGGCTGGTGTCAAACGAGCCGGGGCCGGGGCTGTGCCCAGCGAGCAGAGGGAGCCCAGAGCTGTGCCAGGGTGGGTTATGTGGGGACACGCCGGTGCCCTGGGGAGCTCTGGTGTCACATCTCAGCTGTGCCAGCACAGCGCCGGTGCTTGGTGACACTCCTTTGGAGAGCACCAATGGTCCCCAGCACTGCTGCGCCTGGGGAGGAGCAAGATTAAGGAGCCTGTGAGCTGGTGATAGGAGCAGGGAGAAGAAGGGCAGAACATGCTGGGTGCAGGTGGGGTTGTGGAGCCTCACAGAGGCTCAGGGCATGGGGGGTGGCTCCTGCGCCTGGAGGAGAAGAGACAGCTTCAAAAGTGCCAGAGAAACGTTTTTAGAAGCTGGTGGCTGCTGTCTGGCAGTGAGATTTGGGTGCTAAACAGTAGGATGCTAAAACACTTTCAGATGTTTTTATCAGCTCACATCCCTGCCCTGAAATTGTGGCTTTTGGAGGGGCCACCCTGAGGTCTTACAGAGCCCTGCCAGTTGAGGAACTTGAGGATTTCTTTGGGCGAGGGTTGATAAGCAAGGTAGGAAACCTGCTGTGGTGGTGGCACTGGATGGAAGAACTGGATCTGGAGACCAGACACAGCAGAAACACCCCAGAGCAAAGCCACTGGCGTGGGGAGGCCTCTGCCAGTGCCACCTGCAAGGGTGGGACTGGGAGAGCAAGGAAGCATTTCCAGAAGTGCTTGCCACAGGTGGTGGGCTGGCTTTGCTGGGATGGCCATCGGCAGAGCTGGGCTGGTGGAAGGGGCTGTTCCTGCTGGCTCCTGGGACTGGCTGATGCAGGTTTCCTCACTGAGCTGGAGGGAAATGTTTGTCTTATTCTTGGCAGGAATGTTTGTCTTACAACCTGGCTTGTCGTGTGTTGACTGCAGAGACTGTGGTGGTGAGAGCTCTGAGATCACCCCAGTGTCCCCACTTGTCTGAGGGAGCTGTTCCAGGGGAGCTGGGCCTTGGAGAACGACTGCTCAGAAAGGATTTTTTGAAGTACTGCTGCAGCTGGTGCCACAGAAGTGTAAATTGTCGTGACAATGAATTTAAACAGTCTCTTCCAATGCAGACTTGTTGCATTCCCACTTCCTTATTGGGGGATGATCCAAACACATGCTCTGGCTCCCTTTTCCCCTGCTTTGCCATCTCAGAAAGAACAGTCACAGCATTTATTTTTTCCGCCCTGATCGGCCCATTGCTGGTGTCTGAGCTAAAAAACATCCAAACTGTTCCCTCCATGGATCTGAGAAAACCATTAATTTAATTATGGCTGGAAGAGTGAAAGGTTCCTGCTGTGAAATATGGGATGGTGGTGGAGTGGGAAAAGCAGAACAGGTCTGTAATCACAGCCATTCCTCCCTGGTGAGCCCTAATGTCCATTAAGGCAGGATTACACTCCATTGCAGCCATGCTTTGCTCCCTGCAGGGACTCTCTTGCCTGTGGCAGCTTCTGGACCTCAAGGCCCTCGGGAACCAAAGCTTTTGTTTCATCCCATTTATCAACAAAGGCTTGGAGACCTGATGCTGAGGTCAGGCATGGGCTGGCTTCCCACACAGGCTGCAGGTGGAATTTGGGATGTGGATGTTGCAAGTCAGAGCCCAGATTGGTGCTGGCCTGGTTTCAGGGAGATGCCATGGACGTGTTCCTCCCCTGAGACCTCCAGGTGACCTGGGTTGGTTTGTGAGGTAACAGCAGGATGTGTTGATATTGGGTCTGTTTGGTTCACATCCTTTCTCCCAAATTCCCAATCACCCAACCACAGCTTGTCCACAATACCCAGAGATTCCAGAGTTCTCTTGGGAATTGGTAGGGCGCTGGGCACGTCTTTTGTCTGCAGTTAATGTAGCTGGTCTCCTTTGGGTTTGAGAAATACACATCAGAAGGGAAAACCAGGTGGTGGTGGAGGGCAGAGAGTCATTCTTGGGGTGACAATAATCCTTGGCACAGAGGGACTGCAGCCCCTCTTGTGCAGAAGAGACACAGATATCTCTGTAGCACTTGTACAAACCAGATGCTCGTTAGGCTTGCAAATAAATAGTTCTTTAACATAATCCTTCCCCTTTTCCCTCCTGCAAGCCCTGGTGTTGGCTGTAGGGGCAGAGGTGATGGGGGCTCTGAGCCTGTTTGCCGTGCAGGGCTCCCATTGCTGGAGCTGTGGGCACCGACAGAGGAGGAGCAGTAATGGGGATGAATTACTGCAGCTGCCTGGTAAACATTTGGTTTCTTTTATTTTTTTTTCTTCTGTTTTGGGTCCCCAAGGCCTAGTTTGTTCAAATAAAACCCTAAATCCACATGGAATACTCTGTGAAAACACGGCCTTGCTGAGTGGAGCTGGAGCTGGGTTACACCTCACCCCCCCTCGTCACTGGGCTGCCTGAGTCAGCAGCAGCTTTTTCTGCCCATTGGGGCTCAAAACTGCCAGCGTAGGTTTGATGAAAACCTCAGTGCTGGAGATCAGGGCCAGAGAGCTTCCAAGGGAACAGCAGAGGAGCAGGGGGTGGCTTGAGCTGGTGGTTGATCCTCTCACTCCACCAGATGAGGTACCACCATCCATTCTCCATGGTGTTGGGTATCTGACCACTCTGATTTTACCATGACTTCCAGCTGTGTTAAATCTTGTCATGTTCTGTTCTTTGGCTCTTTCCTGGGGCTGCAGAACTCGCGTGTTTCTGCTTGGGAAGGAAGAAACCAAATTAAAAGCTCAGCAGGCGGGCATGCACACACTCGTTACTGCCTGTTTGTCAGAAGAGGCAAAATCCAAGGCTGATCCTTGCTGGAGTGGAGCAGTGAGAATGAATCTGGTGATGTGTCACCTCTGGTGGTACAAAAATCTGGTGTTACATCACCCCATGTCTCAGGGTTCCTTCCCAGAACCTCCCTGCATAAGAAGGGCACGACTAAGGCTCATTTGAAGTTGGGTGGTGTTTTGAGTGGAAAGTTGTAGAATGCAAAGTACTTTTTTAGTCAGAAGAGAACATGCGTTTTCTTGGGTTGCCCAGGAGTGACTCACAAACATCTCAGCATCCGAGGTCTTTGTCTCCAGAAAGTTGCAATACAATCGACCTCCAGGGACAGCACTTAAATCCCACTTAGCAGAGGGTGCTGCTAGGGAAATAATTCCCCTTTCTTGTGCAAGGCACATATTTGCAGAGCAGACACCCTGTGGCAGCAGTTTATTTCCAGTGCCTGGAATTATTCTGCATTTTGGAGTCACGACATGTTAAACCTTAATGACAGATTTGGAGAGAAGGCAGCTTCCCACCCCACTGCTGGAGATTTAACAGCAGACACGCCAAGGGCGAAGATTTAAGCACATACAGGCCTTTAAAGAGAGGAACTGGTGTTTCCAGCCCTGTTAGTGCCTCAGTTTCCCTTGGGAACACTTTTCCCACAGCAGCTTTGGTCCCTGGAGGTGAGTTTGCAAGGAGCAGCTCCTCTCCTGTCTCAGTTGCTGCATGTGGGGAGAGCAGCTGCTCCAGGAGCTCGAGAGAAGCGTCCCAGCTGGGATTGGGGTCTCTGTGCTGGGAGGGGGGACCGTGGCCGGGTGCTTGTGCTGGCTCCGGACGCGCTGCTGGCGTGTGCTGAGAGTGGTGTCACTTTGTCTGGGCCTGCAAAGCCCGGTAGTAATCAGTGCTAATTGCAATTACCTCCTCCCTGCTGTCCAAGTGGAGACCAACAGGTTATTTCCTGAAAAGCTTTTGTTTGTCTTTCCTGCCCATGTTCCCGGTAGGAAATCTGCCCTTCCTGGGAAGGGCAGTTGGCATCGTTCTGCCTGGGGAGTTTGTCTGTGGTCACCTCAGGCTGGCTCAGGTTTAACTCCAAGGCTTTGAGGGTCAGCAGGAACTGGGAATTAAATGCTGTGTCCTGTGGTTGAGGGTAAGGAGCTGGGAGAGCAACTGGAGCCTTATTTTGGGTGTCCAGGCACTGTCTCCATGCATCTCCTTGAGTCCCTTCTGCTCCAGAGCATCCATCTGCATCCAGCAGTGTGAAGGTTCCCTTTGCACCACGCAGATGTTAACTGGGAGGATTCTATTCCAGAAATCCCCTGGCACTGACCCCTCCTAACCCAGCTATTCACGGCATCCAGCGCCTTGGAGCAGCTGAAGGAATCTGGGAAGAGTGAGTTTTGGCTGGTGAGAGTGAGTTATGTTTAGCTCCTTGTCCCATTCCCTGGAGCTAAAGAAGTTTTTCTAGACCCCAAACCTCCTCAAAATACACAAGTCCAGCTGCTCTCACTGTTTTGAAGGATATAAACCTGGATGAGGATGCTGTTGCCCTGTAGAAAACTCAGTTTTCCAGGGTAAATGAGCTGTGCCAGGAAGATCCCAGCCTTGCAGGCCTGGCTGTGAGCTGCACCCATCCAGAGCTGGGGAGGAAAGTCAGAGTGAGTCTTGAACCAACAAAGAGGAAATCTGGGTGGCAGTTCACCCCCGTGTGCCTCCGTGCCGGCTCCTGCTGGGCGAATGCCACGGGTTGGTAAAGATTGGCGGTGCCGCCCTAGAAGAGCCGTGTGGAGCCTGCCCAGAGGCTCTGAACAGGTTTGGTGATTGCGGGCTGCGGTTTGGGAGCGGCTCTGGAATTTGTCCGTTAGAGGAATGCGGGCAGCAGGGACCGGGGTTACCCGAGCAGCCACCGGGGACTCGCAGCACCAACCCTGGGCTGCTTTCCCAAAGCCCGGCGGGGAAGGGTGGGTTTGGCATCTTGTCACGGGGCAGCTCTAGACCTGGAGAGAGGTGGAGGGAGCTGCTCCAAGCACAGCTGTGCACAGCTGGGCCTGGAAGAGGATTTTTCATGATGTGGTGGCACCAAGCCTTGAAGCCTCCCAAGCCATCGCTGCTCATTGGTTCTGTGTTTTCCTCCCCACTTGGAATGCTGCAGCCATGGGGTGACAGTCCAAGGGCCCTGGGTCTCTCAGTCTTTAATGGCAATTAGGTCTTTCTTAATATGTGCTTTTCTTGCAGAGTGTCCTTGGCTTCCTTCTGGTGTGAAGGAGAAGCATTAACTAAACACAGGACTGGAAATTGGGAGCTGCTGGGTTCTCACACCAGCTCTCACACCATTCACTTGGGGATGTGGGCAAGTCCATTTAATGTCTTTTGTCTCTCATTTCCTTTTTACAGCTGGGAGGAAATTAATACCAGCTCTGTAAAAGACTCCCAATTGATCTCTTAATTTCTTGTGAGTGCTTCAAGATAAAACCAGGGTACGTGCTCTTGCTGCTCTCAAAGAAAAATGTGTTAAAGTGTTTCTGCTAAACGCCTCTGTCCGTGGATTGTTCTCAGGGCACGTTGTGGTTGTGTGTGGACACCTTCCCCTCCTGGGAGGCTGCTGCTCCACATCTTCCCAGTCCTTCCCAGGGCTGAGGCAATGAGGTTTAACTCACTGAGGGGAGGAATGGCTGGCACTCTTTGTCTGCAGGCTCAGCAGTGTCTGCTTTGCAGGGAATGCCGGGTGTTGGGTCACACGAAAGCTCTGAGCTGTCCCACGGTGTTTGGAAAGAGAGGGACTCTCCCCCTTCGGATGGGGGAGAGGCAAACCAAGGAGCAGCCGCCCATCCCTGTGCTGGAGGGAAGAGTGGGTGCAGAGCCCGGATCGGGCCCAGGGAGGAGATCTGCGTGTCATCATTAATTCCCTGTGTAAACAGCTCCGTTGTGAGTGTACACAGCTCAGTTCTGGCAGGGGGGCCGCCCATCCTGGCAGGCTGAAATCCAGGGTGCCTGCGGATGATTCAGAGCCGGGATCACTGCGTCCTCTCCCGCTCTGCAGCACTGCAGCGCTGCCACGGGGTCCCAGCACACCTGCAGCCCTCACACACAGCCTCCCCTGCACCCTTCCAGGAGAGCACTGGGGGAGGGCAGTGGGATTTGCCTTTCCAAGGGGAGTGTGTTGCTCCTGGAGGTGTCGGGGCAGGTGGGGAGCTGGGCTCATCTGCATGCGGCTCCTGGCTCCGGCTGCTGCAGGATGCAGTGACGCCTCTGGTCGTGTTCCCCAGGCTGCTCAGCTTTTTGGGGACCTTTCTGCATCTCCAGCTCTACATGGGAAGGACAACCTGAGGGTTTCCTGGTAGTGCCATCATTGTCATCCTTGGGAATTTCTCTGCTGGTGCCCAGGGCTGGGAGGGGGCTGCATCACCAGGGTTTGCAGTTTGGCACTCCCTGCATCCCCCTGGAGTGTGGCAGTGCCTGCTGTGGCTGGCGTGGGGTTAGAGCCACATTCCTGTGTGATGTTGCTGCAGGCACTGAGGTACCAGAAGAGACTTTGTCCTTGCACTCAGTTTCCAGAAGAAGCTTTGCCTTTGCCCTGCTGTTGCTGCCTGTGCCAGGGCTCAGCTGCTTGTCCTGTTCCCAGCAGTGTCATGCCAGTGGCTGGTGCTGGGTGGGAAGGAGCTGAACCCCCCTCACCCTCCCCTCCGTGCCCTGCTGCTTTGACAGCACACCAGACCCCATCCCATTATCACCATTAGCAGCTACAATGCATGAAATGGCTCTGAGTAGCTGCTCTCCAACAGGCTTGTCCCCCAGGCCATCTCTGAATGTCCTTGGCACCCTGACCTTGCAGAGAGCCACACCAGCATTGCTCCTGCTGGAGCCCTGGCATCCATCCCCTCTGTGCATGGAGCATGGGAAGCTCTCAGCATCCTTCTGAGGAGAAAGGCTCTGGCTGCAGCTTATTCTGTTTATCCTGCCCTGGGATGCGGGCTCTGCTCCCAGAGGTCCCCAGGGAATAGTGAGATTTGGGAAAGGCAAGTACACTGCTGCTCCCTCCAGCTGCCTCAGATGAGGTGTCTGCACTTGTCTCCCCTTCCATCAGAGGATTTATTCAGGGCCTGCCAGTGGGAATTTGCTGGGAGCTGCTGCTGCAGGAGGACAGTGAAGCTGTCAGACATCACAGCCCTGCTGCACCTGCCTGCCAGCCCCTCCTCACACAGTGATGCAGGGGAGCCTCTGTTGTTTCTCTGGGAGGAAGGGCTCTTCCCTGCTGCTGCACTAGCCAGGCCTGCTGCTTTGGCTATGTGGCTGTACCTTGAGGGCTCGAGCAAGCCATTTCTCACAATGGAGAGAGCCAGCTCAAGTTATGGGTTGTGGCTGCCTGGCTGAGCTGCAGCAAGTCTGGTACCTGGCAGTGTCTGCTTTTTGTCCTGTGGCTTTCAGTTTTTGAGTCACCCAAGGGCTGGCCTGATGCTATCAACCCCGTTCTTATCTTCTGCAAAGCAGGCAGGGTCCAGCCAGGTCACCTTCCCACACCACCTGCCTCCCGCAGGCGTTGGGGCTGAGGGGGCTGGGGCTGTACCAGGCAGCCCTCGGGCTCCTATTGCAGGAACTCCTTCTGTTTGCCCTGGGTTGTTTGCATTAGGTGGGAAACAGGGGTAAAACCAGGGGCACTTGGGTGGCTGCAGGGTGGAGCCGAGCTGGGTGAGCAAGTTCTGTAGGCACAGGGTTGATAATGTCACACCAAGGGAAAATAAAACAGTCCCTTCCTCATGTGGCAAGGGGTGCTAATGGCTATTGACTGTGACAGCATCACTCAGGGGACGCTGTGTGCAGTCCAGCTGGTCAGGGTCACAGCCAGGCTGTGCTGGGCACCTCGGGCAGGCAGACCCTGGGGGCCCAGCCCGGGCCTTCATCCCATCCCACGTGGATGAAGTTGATCCAAACCCCTGAAAATGCTGCGGGGCAGTGCTGGGTGCTGATGGTTTTTAACCCAGTCCTGAGCCCCAGCCTGGCTGCAGCCCCTGCCCACCCGAGCTTGGGCTGCAGGAGTGACCCCGCAGTCAGGGCTGGATGTTTGCTTTTCCCTTCTCCCTGTGCTGGCTTTTCACACTGTGCCCACAGCCAGGTTTGGAGGGTGGCTCTGTGGCCCGTGTGTGGGATCTGCACTCGCTCCGTGACTCACAGAAAGCAGCACAAATTAATTACTTTCCTGGTTCTTGGCTTTGCTTTGTAATTAGCGACAACAAAATAATGAGGCTTGAATGAAACATTTGGTTTGTTCTGGAGGAAATTGTTGTGCTTAGAAGCACTTTCTGTACCTGTACCTTAACACAAAAAACAAGAAGTCAGCTTCTCACCAGGAAATGGCATTTTGGGGTGGAAAATCAACGCTTTTCCGTTCTGGACATTGAAGCCGCTGGGAGCGTAAAAGATTGCCCAAATCAACCCAAGCTGAAACCAACCCAAAAAGAGCTGCAGGAGCACTGGGGTGACCTGGACCTGCATTAAAACCCTGCTTGCTCCCTGGTGAAATAGAAAAACCTTTTTGGCAAAGCCCAAACTGCGTCATGGCCCCACATGTGCTCTCCCAGTGGGATGGCTGTGGGAATAAGCCAGGTTGGAGCTCTGTGGGGCTGGAATTTCAGGGCACTGGTGACGTGGGAGCTTGTGAGAGGCAATGAATGTAATTTAAGTACAGTCGTTTTACCCCCTCTCCTGGCAGGGTGACACCAGCCGAGCCGTGGCCTCGCTCTATTTATAGGTGTAAATCACCAGCTATTTAATTCCTTTTGAGCAAGTTCAATTTTCATCCCCTTCCCTCGAGGCTTCCCCGTTACATCTGGTGCAGCTCTCTCCGTTCTCCTTGTTCCCTGTCTTTGCAGGAGCCGCTGGATCCGGCTCCGTTTTCCAAGGGAGAAGCACAGCAGGGCTGAGACATCCTGACATCCCCGGTGGCCCTGGAGGCCACCAGCAATCAGCAGAGCCTGGCTGATCTTTGGGCAACTGCTGGTCAGGGCAGGGGAGAGAGAAACCCAGTGTGGTTTTTTCTGAGGGTAAATGATAAATGGAAAGAAGCTGCAGCCAAACTCTTGAGGACTGGGATGGACTTCCCCTGGGAGCCAGTTGCAAAATGTTCTGTCACTGCATCCTCACAGGGCTTTAACCCTGCTGGGGTCCTACCCCATCCTTGACCTTCCACAGCCCAAAACACAGTGTGGAAAAGGCAGATCCCAGGAGCTCAGAGCTCTGCAGACCCTGGAGCCCAGCCCAGCCCTCCTTCCCTTCCCTCCCTGCTGCCTCTTCAACAGGAGAGAGAAGGGGATGCTGCTGAGTCATGGCTTTGTGGATCACTTGTCCCCAGGGCTGGTGACACATCCGTGATTTTGGGGTTCAGCCAGCAAAGTGTCAACGCGTGGGGGCTCTCGGTGGTGCCTGCGTGAGACGGGAATGTGGGAAGGCATCCACACCTGCCTGCATCCCTCACCGGGGCTGCTGCCCCTCTGCAGGGCCCGCCTGCTGTCCTGAAGGGTTAAAGTGGCCTCTGGAGGGGCCCCGGTGCTGTCAGACACGTGTGTCTCCTCCAGCCCTGCTCTCTGCAGTGTCCTTCAGAAGGGCAGCCCTTCTGAGCATGCCTGCTCCCCTGCCACCTCCTGCAGGGCTCCCCAGCTCCGCACCCACCCTGCAGCCCAGAGCAGCACCCGGGGGGCTTCAACAGCCCCCTGCCCACACTGACCCTTCATCTGCCAGATCCTTCCAGAACAGAATCCCCGGGGGCTGGGAGAGCTCCTAGCCTGGTTAATAATTGAGTGATTGTTTGATGCTGGTGAGAGGGAGCTGCTCCCACGGAGTTTGTTTTCCAAAGGAGGAAGCCTGGGTGACTGTCTGTGCCCTGTGCTGGGGATTTAGAGATCGAGGGTCACATCATCATCATCATCATCATCATCATCATCATCTTTAAAGCCATTATCAAGGCTTATTCCCCTTTCTTCTGCCCCTGGACGTGGCTGGGGCTGGGCATCCTCATCTCCCAGCATCCTGCCACAGCCTTCCTCATCTTCCAGGAGGGAAGTTCAGGCACAGGGCTGGGATCAAAGTGGTTCACCCTTGCCTGGCCTCATCCCCACGGTGAGGGCCTTCCTTCCCATCAGTCACCCCCATCCAAGGTGGGATCACTACTTGGGGCAGGATTCCACCAACAGATTGGTACCAGTGAGCTCTGGAATGCTCTAAAAATACTGAGTAGAGCAAGCAGGGAGCAAAAAATGGCTGAGATTCAGTGAAATCAAAGGCATAATTAAAATGCAGCCCGTGTAAGTGTATTTTTAGGGCCCTGCAAAAAGGCTGTAAACCATTGAATTCCCATCAGCACACGAATGTTCCAGTTTAATGGAATCCTGGGGCCTGTGGGGAAGAAGTGAGGGATGCTTAATTGTCAGTGTTTGTGTTTTATTCATGATCGAACATACTTAGCAAGCAAAAACTGATCTGCTGTTGGCTTCTCGCTGCTTGTGTGGCTTTAAGCCTTATTCCAGCCAGAAATTGCCCGGTGTGCTGGAAGGGTCGGTGGTTCCCGGTGTTTGCATGAGCTGTGCATGGAAAAGGGATTATCACCTCCCCTCCCACAGGGAGCTCCGTGCCAGGGCTGCCGTGGGGTGCTCAGAGCTTGTGTGGGCTCCAGGGGATCCAAGGAAGAAGAAAAATCCCATGGGGGTAAATCAGGATCTGCATCCGGGCTGGGAAGTCCCTGGATGCAGGTGCTGGGTGCTGGGGGCACGATGGGTTTGGGTGTTTGGATGTTCCTGTCTCCTCCTGGCTCCCCTCACGCCTGCAGCCAAAGCCACCGAGCTGTTTGCTGGGGATTGGTGCTGCTGTGGCAAAGCCCAGGTGGGAACCAGGCTCCTTCCAGCATCACCCCAGCACCAGGGGCCCTCTGGAGCAGCTGGAATGGTTCCTGGAGCCTCGGGTGTGATGCATCCTCTGGGCTCGCCCCTGCTGGAGCCCGTGCCTGCGGCTCAGGTGGAATTTGGGGCTCATCCTCCCCCCAGGGACCCTCCTTGGGGAGGGACTGTGGAAGCGTGGCCTTTTCCCGTGGGAGCTGGGTGCTGCTCTGTGCAGGTGGAGGAGGGATGAGCCGGCCGTGGCACAGATGTGGCCCCTGCGGGCTCAGGGGGATCTGGCTCCTCCTGGAGGGGATTTAATCTGTTGTGGAATTGCTGCAGATGGCACGGCCGGAAGGAACGGAGGAACACGGCATGCCAAGGCAGGGTTCCTTATTTTAAACTGCTTCCCTTGCCAGGGAACAAATATGCCTCACTTCAAAATAATAATTATAAAGCCTGGGAGAAGATCCAGGGAACCCAAAATCCTCTGTGGGTGTTGGTGTGCTGGCAGATGCCCGGCTGGGGGTGTTTGGGAGGAATGTCATCCCAGAGGGTCATGGCTGGCTCAGAGACCTGCATTTGGAGTTGAGCTGTGATTGAAAAAGGGCAAAATGTGTTCCCTGTTACCTGGCGCCCCAAGGATGCATCCTGTCCCTGCTGCAGCAGCCATGTAAAACCTCCAGGAAGGAGAACTGCATCCTGAAATGCACCAAGCAGCAGCTCCCCCCCCGTGCCCTGTGTCAGGGATGCCCGGGGATGGGCGCTGTGCCTGGCGCCCTGGGAATGGGGGCACTGGGTGGGCAGGCTGCTGTCAGGTGGGAGGGAAATGCCCCTGCCTGCGTGTGCTCGGGGTCAGTGCTGCAGGGGGAAGAGCTGGGGCCAGTGACAGCTCATGAGGAGAGAACTGCCTGTGCTGCAGGGCTGTCACAGGGCTGGGGCCATGGAGAGACCCTGGGGTGTCCCAAGGGTGGCTGTCACCTCTGACAGCATCCTCCATTCCTGTACCAAACATGTGTCTCCCTCTCTCCTTCTGTCAGGTTTCCATGTGATGCCGTCAGTGTCCAGCATCGTTCCCGAGAGCTGCCTGCTCATCGTGGTGGGCCTTCTGGTTGGGGGGCTCATCAAAGGGGTGGGTGAAAAGCCCCCCATCCTCAAATCGGACATCTTCTTCCTCTTCCTGCTCCCCCCCATCATCCTGGATGCCGGCTACTTCCTGCCCTTGCGCCCCTTCACCGAGAACCTGGGCACCATCCTCATCTTCGCCGTGGTGGGGACGCTCTGGAACGCCTTTTTCCTGGGGGGGCTCATGTACGCCGTGTGCCAGCTGGGCGGGCCCGGCCTCAACCACATCGGCCTCCTGGCCAACCTGCTCTTCGGCAGCATCATCTCGGCCGTGGACCCGGTGGCCGTGCTGGCCGTCTTCGAGGAGATCCACATCAACGAGCTGCTGCACATCCTGGTCTTCGGGGAGTCCCTGCTCAACGACGCCGTCACCGTCGTGAGTGGCCGGGGCATGGGCTTGGGTTGGGTTTGGTGCACGAGCACCTCAGGGTGGTGGCAGCTGTCAGAGCCGTTCCAAGCTGAGGTCAGGAAGGCCAAACACCTTTGAGGCAGGGCCAAAACACTGCAGAGGGGGGTTGAGGTGAAGTGTTTCGCTTGGTGGGTCGGGAAGGCTGAGGGCAGGTGCCTGGTCAGCCTCTTGGTGCTGTGGGCTCTGGATTTGTGCTCTCCTGGCTGGAGTTGCTGCCGTGCCCGTGCCTGTCCTGCCAGGGGCAGCAGGAGGGGCTGATGCTGGGTCAGGCTGCGCTGCCGTGTAGCTGCTGCTCTGTCTCCTTTCACGTGGTCAGCCTTGCTGTCCTGCAGCTCCCAGAGCTGGGAGGGCAGGACATCAGCCATGGCAAAGGGGAGAACTGCAGGGGCTGAAGCCACCTGGCTCACCCCTCACCCTTCAGGCCCACTCCAAGCAGCTGCTTTGCAGGGACCTTTGGGAGATGAAGCCAGGCCTGCTCCCTTTCCAAAGGACATCACTGTCCAGGTGCTGGCTTGGCCATCAGCGTGGCCTTCTCCTCTCTGCAGAGCTGACCTCTAAACTGACTCCTAACCCACTGCTTTTTCCTGGCTCTTTTCCCATATTCCAGCTGTCCATTTCGGAGCTGGCTGCTCAGCTCCTGCTGACAAGGTTCCTGGTGACAAAGAACACTCTGTCCCACCACGGGGCTTTTCCCAGGCACTTCCCCATTTTTCAGCAGAGGGGTGCCTGCAGGCTCTGTGTCCCCACTCTCATCCCTGGGGATTGCTTTTGTCTGCCCCTGTCCCACGCGGGGCCTGGCCCCGGCAGGCAGGAGCTGGCACCTCGCCCTCTCCCTGCCTGCAAGTGCTGCTATTCCTGCAGGGTGCCCTAAATCCTGTTTCCCATCCTGACACGTGCTTTAGCATCTCTGCAGTGTCTGGGGGTGGGAGAAGGCAACACAGTCCAGAGTTTTTTCCCTTAGGTTTCCCTCAGCTACAAAAGCTGCCTCATGGGTTTGGGCTCTTCTCTGGGCTGTGCAGGGCAGATGGTGGCTTTTCTCTCCCTGTATCTGTCAGGGGTCCCCCAGCCTGGATCTGTCCTGACCTGCTTGTTGGGAAAACACGAGCAGCCTCTGGCTGGTGACCAAAGGCCCTCCTGGGAGAGCTGGAGAGCAGAGCTGTCCCAGACACATCTTTGGTGGCACCGTGTCCCTGTGGGCACAGAGGACTGGGAGCTGGTCCCCCTGGGTCTGTGTCTGGCACAGCAAAGCACCAGCAGCTGGTTTTGGTGTGAGCCTTTGTCGAGCACAGGACCCAGCTTGGGGTCACCAAGCACTGGCACAGCTCAGCTCAGGTGTGCCACGCTCCCAAGGGAGATCCCTGTGCAGGTCTGCGAGGTGAGGCTGTCCCCTACCAGAGGGACAGTTTGAATCCTGCTCTCCTTTCTCCCTGCCAGGTCCTCTACCACCTCTTTGAGGAGTTTGCCAGCTTTGAGCAGGTGACCATCCTCGACATCATCCTCGGCTTCCTCAGCTTCTTCGTGGTGTCGCTGGGCGGGGTCTTGGTGGGCGTCATTTACGGGCTGATCGCTGCCTTCACGTCCCGCTTCACCTCCCACATCCGCGTCATCGAGCCCCTCTTCGTGTTCCTCTACAGCTACATGGCCTATCTGTCTGCTGAGCTCTTCCACCTCTCTGGCATCATGGCGTGAGTTGGGAGTGGGCAGGAGGTGCCCTCCTGTCCCCAGGGCCCTTGGGAGGCTTTCCTGGGGTGGAGCCCTGGCAGGCCCAGCGTGGTCAGTGCTTGCCCAGTGGTGTGTTTGGGGTATGCAAGGGGCACACGAGTGAAGGGAGTCGTGGGAGCTGTCCCACAGCTCCTGGGGTGCTGGCAGCCTGTCCCCGTTCTCCGGGCACACAGGAGCAGGCAGGGCCTGCTGAGCACTCAGGACGACGTGGGTTTGTGCTCCAGTGCTCACTCCTGCCCTGCCAGGGGAAGGAGAAACTTCGTGTTGCCTTCTCTGGAGGCCTTGAATATTTGCTGGTGGTTCACAAGGCCTGTCCTGCCCTGAGTTTGGTGTCAGAACACAGAATGCTGCTGCAGGGCCAGGGTTTGGGGCTGCCCCGGGTCCCCATGGCTGCTGAGGGCCCCGACCTCACCCCCAGGCTCATCGCTGCCGGCGTGGTCATGCGGCCCTATGTGGAAGCCAACATCTCCCACAAGTCCCACACCACCATCAAGTATTTCCTCAAGATGTGGAGCAGTGTGAGTGAGACCCTCATCTTCATCTTCCTGGGTGTCTCTACCGTGGCTGGTCACCACTACTGGAACTGGACCTTCGTCATCAGCACGCTGTTCTTCTGCCTCATCGCCAGAGTGCTGGGTGAGGTGTCAGTGTGGTGGCAAAGGCCTTGGGGTGGTAAAAGAATCACAGCATGGGTTGGGTTGGAAGGGACCTTAAAGCCCCTCTCGTTCAGCTGCCATGGGCAGGGACACCTTCCACCATTCCAGGTTGCTCCAGCCTGGCTTTGAGTGCCCATCTGGGTCATGGTGAACTCTCAGGATCGTGATAGTTTGCCTTTCTGGGGAGGCTGGAGATGACCAGGTGTCACTGCTCCACCGTGGGCATCATCCAAACTGTGTTTGCTGTGGTTGGTGGTGTGGGGAGATGGGGCTGAGGCCGTGGTTGTGCCAGACATGGGGTGGAAGCTGCTCAGGGATGTTGGGATGAGCAGACAGCTCTCACCTGCACCCACAGCACCTGCAGGGTGGGCTCTTTGGGAGTGGAGGGGATCCTGACCATTCACACAGGACTGTGCTGCTCCCCCAGGTGTCCTCGTCCTCACCTGGTTCATCAACAAGTTCCGGATCGTGAAGCTGACGCCGAAGGACCAGTTCATCATCGCCTACGGGGGCCTGCGGGGAGCCATCGCCTTCTCCCTCGGGTACCTCCTGGACTACGAACACTTCAGCATGAGGGACATGTTCCTCACAGCCATCATCACCGTCATCTTCTTCACCGTTTTCGTGCAGGTTGGTGGCACTCAGGCTGTGCCTTCAGAGGGAAAGGGGGCTCTTCCTGGCTGTGTGGAGAGTGGGGAGCCCACCCCCAGCCTCCATCCCAGACCCTGTCCCTGCCCCGTGTCCCCAGAACGCTGCACAGTGACACCAGCAGCAGTTTGGCTTTGCTGAGCCCATCCCACTCCCAGCACTGTGCCTTGGGCAGAGCTGCAACCCTCCTCTCCCTCCCAGGGCATGACCATCCGGCCCTTGGTGGATCTGCTGGCTGTGAAGAAGAAGCAGGAGACGAAGCGCTCCATCAACGAGGAGATCCACACGCAGGTAACGCGCTGCTCCGGCCGCCCCGCGCGCTGCCTTAGCCCTCTGCTCTCTCTGCTCCTGCCACTCCACCACTGTCACTGGGACCTGCCCCTAAACCAGTGCCCAAGGTAAGGGGGGCAGAGCGAGGGCTCTCCCCTGTCTGTGTCGTCCAGTGCCCGCTCTGACCCAGACCCCGCAGTGCCTGAGAGCCAAGCCCGGTTGTGTGGGTCCGTCCTGCCCTCCTAAAGCCCATCCTGGACCCACAGCCCTGATTTTACACACCCTGAGCGCCCTCTCCATGTGTCAGTGTGGGTGTCAGGGGAGGGAGAGGGTGGGCAAGAGCCCTCCGAACTGCTCACGCCTTGGACCATCTCTTCCAGTTCTTGGATCACCTTCTGACAGGGATTGAGGATATCTGTGGTCACTACGGGCATCACCACTGGAAGGACAAGTGAGTGGGGAGGTTTGGTGGCTGGGGAAGGGTTTCAGTCACCACCCTGAAGGTTTCACAGCTCTGTGCCAGGTTTTTCCCTGGGCTTTGGTATCCACATGCAGACTCACTATGGGGAATTACAGCCCTGGATTGGGAGCAAGTGGAGCTGCAGGGCTGCACCCCTTGGCCACACCTCCCACAGCAGGTCCATGGCAGGGTGGGAGCTGCCAGTGGCCAGTCCCTGCAGGAGCTCAGGACCATCCCTGCTGGCTTCCAGCAGATGCTGGGTGTTGTGGAGACACCCTGGCTTGGGAGGGATTCAGGGAAGCCTGGCCTGAGCCGTGCTGGTGGAACTGGACCCAGCACTGACCCCAGCAGGGCTGGGGCGTGGGGAGTGGGGACCGGGGCGGGGCCGGGCTGAGCTGTGGCCGCTCCTCCTCTCCCACGTTCCCGGGAAGGCTGAACCGCTTCAACAAGAAGTACGTGAAGAAGTGCCTGATCGCGGGGGAGCGCTCCAAGGAGCCCCAGCTCATCGCCTTCTACCACAAGATGGAGATGAAGCAGGCGATCGAGCTGGTGGAGAGCGGGGGCATCGGCAAGATCCCCTCTGCCGTCTCCACCGTCTCCATCCAGTGAGTTCCCTGCCCTGGGCACCCTCCCGTGGCACCCTGAGTGCTCCCTGCTGGTGGCCACAGGGCAAGCAGCCCTTGGGTACTGCGTGGCCATCGTGGTGTGGCTCTGAATCCTGTCTGTCTGTGCAGGAACATCAACCCCCAGACCCTTCCTTTGGAGCGTGTCCTTCCAGCCCTGTCCAAGGACAAGGAGGAGGAGATCCGGAAAATCCTCCGCACTAACCTGCAGAAAACCAGGCAGAGGGTGAGGTGTCCCCTGGCGCTGTGTGTCCCCTGCCCTGCTGTGCCTTGTGCTCCTGGCCTGACTCTTCTTCCCCAGGAGGCTTTTCCTCCTGGGATGGTGCTGAGATAGTCTGAGGGAGAGGCTGATTTGGTCAGTGGCTGAGCCCAGCCTTTAAACCCTTGTTGGGCCAGGGTGGGTCGGGGTGAGGCATCCCGTGGTGGCACACAAAGGATGAGCCACCAGCCTGCCTGGACCTGCTCTGCCCACTGGTGGCTGTTTCATCCATCTCCAGCAAAAATGGGGCTGTGACCTCTCTTTCCCTTTCCATGTGAGGTTTTAACACATCTCCCATTTTTGGGATCTCTTCCCAGCTGCGATCCTACAACCGGCACACGCTGGTGGCCGACCCCTACGAGGAAGCCTGGAACCAGATGCTGCTGCGGAGGCAGAAGGCGCGGCAGCTGGAGCAGAAGGTGTTGGGGGAACACCGGGCCGGGGATGCTGCCAGGGCTGGGCAGGACAGGGAGGGGCTGAGGCTGGAATGACAGAGGGTGACCCCAAGCCTTGGGGGTCCCCTGATTGCCCCAGGCTCCAAGGAGGTCCCTGGAGCGTGGCTGTGGGGATCTGTGCCCGTGTCCTGTGCATCCGCTGCTGCCCCGTCCCTGTGCCGGTTCCCTGCCCGCCTCCCTGGGCGCGGCGGTGACGGCGCCTCTCCCCTTGCAGATGAACAATTACCTGACGGTGCCGGCGCACAGGGTGGACTCGCCCACCATGTCCCGGGCTCGCATCGGCTCAGGTAGGTGGGAGGAGCTGCAGGAGGAGCGGCGCTGCCGGCGCCTGCAGCACTCAGAGCTTGTGCTGCCCTGCGCCTCCTCAGCTCCCTGTGGATCTCCAGCCCCGACCAGCCCCATCCCACACCCATCCAGCCAAGGCCCAGAGGGTTGCTGTTCTGAGCAGAAGCACCCAGCTCGCTTCCCAGCCCAGTTCCCAGCGGGAAGTCAGGTTGTGCAGTCTCCCTGGAGCTCAGCTCGCTCCATCCACGCAGCCACGTCTGTCCGTGCCCCTCCCAGCCCTCCTCAGGGGAGGGGATCGGGAGCGTTTAGCCCCAAGACCTGTTGCCACTGGATTCCCGGTTTGTCCATCACACATTTGCTTTGACATCCTCGGTTCCTCCTGCCCTGTGTGTCCTCTCCTGCCCCGGGGACGGGGTGTCGGGTGTCGGGGTGTGCCGCGGCTGCGGAGCCGACGGTTCATCAGCAGGGGGCGGCTTCGCCCTTCCCAATGGAGCCGGGCTGCCGGCAGCTGCTGCTGGGATGTGGGAGTCGGGAAATGGAATTACACAGCTGAACTGGAAATCAGCGAGACAGCCCAGGCACCCCAGCCCCAAAAACATCTGGGGTGCGTCGCCGGGGGCCCCTGAGACCCCTCTTCACTGCCTGACCCCTCTGTGCCTCCCAGACCCGCTGGCCTACGAGCCCAAGGAGGACTCAGAGAACCTGCCCATCATCACCATCGACCCGGCCTCGCCGCAGTCCCCCGAGTCCGTGGACCTGATGAGCGAGGAGCCCAAGGGCTGCAGTGGCCTCCCACCCTCGCCCGAGGAGGATGAGGAGGGGCTGGTGATGCGGGTGAAGGAGCCTTCCTCCCCGGGGACTGATGACGTCTTCACCCCGGGGGCCAGCGACAGCCCCAGCAACCAGCGGATGCTGCGGTGCCTGAGCGACCCCGGCCCGCGGCCGGAGCCTGAGGAGGGGGAGCCCTTCATCCCCAAGGGGCAGTAGCTGCTGGCACAAAGCCGCCAAATCGTTTCTCTCTCTCTTCATTCGTTCATTCTTTGCTCTCCTCTTTGATTTCTTGTCACTACACACTGGGTTCAGGAAGGGGAGACTGTCCTGGATGGACTGGGATTGCCAGGACAGCTCTGCCCAGCGAGCCCTGGGCTGGCCCCAATGAGCAGGGAAGGAGCCCTGGGATGCCCCGGGCTCCTTGGGCAGCGTGGCCTGGGGGTGACGGCCAGTTTTCCGCCCGGGATTGGGATTTGCAGGTGCCTCACAGCCCCTGCGGGGCTCTCCCAGAGGTGCCCACCCACTCAGGACCTGCGGCCGGCTCTGACCAGGGGTGTCCACAGTCGCTCGCCCATGGCACAGCTTCCCCTCTCCCCACTTGTGCTTTATTCCCCCGGCCTTGCTCCAGAGCAGAGAGACGGGACAGCAGGAGCTGTCACCGGGGCTGTCACACACCCTCCCCCTGCACCCTCCCAGGCACCTCGGGCTCCTGCCGCTGCTCCCTTGCCTTGGCAACTTCCCCATGGGATCGGCTGTGCCTGGGATCCTCCCTCCTGGCCTCACATTTCATGCCAGGTCTTTTCAAATAAATACTCTAGAGCCATGCAGGGGGGAGCTGGGGCCCCCCTCGCTTTGAGCAGCCTCTCCATCCCTCCTGGAACTGCTGTCACCTGTCCCCTCCGCCAGCCTCGGCCCCTCGCCCTGTGCCAGCGCGGCCACGGCTGCTCCTTAACCAAAGACGGGGCCCAGGGTGTGCCAGGGGGGATTTTTGTCCCAACCAAGAGGAGCTGGGGGAGAGCCAAGTGCCAGCTCCCCCAGCGTGGGGACACATTGGGTCCAGAAGGTTGGCAGCAAGGGGACAACTAGGGGTGCCGGGGGTCCTGGAAGGACCCATCTTTCCCCAAGGCTTGGGAGGGATCACCAGGCCCTCCCTGGGCTGAGGGGTGTCCTGTGTGTGTCACCTTGTCCCCCATGTGCCACGTGCCACCTTTGCCATGGGTACCACGGGGTGCTCACCACCCCTCCCTGGGGACCCCGGCCGCTGTCCCCTCCCTGTGCCGTGCCTTGCCACGCTCTGCCCCGCTGCCTTGGTGGGCGCCTGTCCCACATCCCACCCCCTCCACATCCCGCTGGGACCCCCAGGTCCGCGTCCGCGGGGCTCCGTCACCGGGGCGAGCACCCACGTCGCTGCCTGCGCCTGCCTGCTGCCCTGCTCTGTTTCCAGGAGGAAAAAAAGCAATGGAAAATCTCTTGTATAAAAAGGAAAAAAAAACCAAATCCACATGTAAAGAGATTCCTGGTTTTTATCATAAATGTTCTAATAAATTAATGTTAATTTTTAGTGGGGATGTTTCCAGCTGCTCGGACTCCTACCACTGCCACATGGTCCCGGCTGTCCCAGAGGAGCAGGGTGGCTGTGGCACTTCATCCCCATCGCTGGGATGGAGCATTTGCCTCTCACCCTCCTGCCGTGGCTCAGGGACAAAGGGAGCCCCATCCCAGGGGGACATTTTAAGCCATTCCCAGCTTTAGCAAAGAGAGGCTCAACAGAGCCTGGGCTCCCAAACCCCTCCCTGGAGCTGCACCGGTGTGAGGCTGTGTCGGGAGGGTGTCCCGGGGGAAGGTCCTTTCCCAGGGGGAGGGATCACCCGGCACAGCCCCGGGATGCTGGCCAGGTGTCCCAGCACAGCTCTGCCCATCCCGACCTGCTGTGCTGCCCCCAGGGAGAAAGGGGCAGC
Source organism: Prinia subflava (assembly GCF_021018805.1). NCBI lineage: Eukaryota > Metazoa > Chordata > Aves > Passeriformes > Cisticolidae > Prinia > Prinia subflava. Next base: position 415,795 of record NC_086270.1, read on the forward strand.
ACCTGCCTTGTCCTGGCACTGCAGCAGGGCTTGGGGGGGATAAAGGTTCCATCCCCAGGGGAGGGGTCTTGGGAACATCTGAGCTCTGTGGTTTTCTTCTGGGTTTCCTTGGAAGAAAATCTTGGATTTCCCCAAGGCTGGAGCTGAGCCCTCACAGAGGAGCCAGTTCCCACCAGCATCCCAGGACTGCAGAGAGGGAAGAGGCTCAAGGCAACCCCTGGGTGAGGAGCAGCACCACAAGCCAAGAATCCCCCAGGATCCACTTCCAGCCTCAGCAGGACTCGCCCCTGCAGGGTCGGGGGTGTCCCGGAGCCCCTTGCTTTGGGGAATTGCAGTGGGAATGTGTCCCTGGCTGCAAATGGAGCCCTGAGCAGGGAGCCTGAGCGCCCCGGGCCATCCAGCAGCGCGTCAGAGCTGGTATTGCTCACCTGCCCAAAATACCTGAACCCCAGGGTGCTCCTGGCCTGGGGCAGGACTCGGCTGGGTCACCCCACTGCAGGGGTGACCCCAGGGGCCCCCGGGCAGGATGAGGTGTCCAGGGATGTGGGGCAGGCAGTGCCGTGGGGCCTGTGGCAGTGCCAGTTTGATGGGTGCCGCCCTTGAATCCCACACAGGGTCTCAGGCAGTTTGTCCCCAGGGCAGGGGGACACCAAAACAGGAGAGTTTGGAAGGGACAGAAAGCTCTGTCCCATGGCTCCATCCTCACTGGGGGAGAACAGCAGCTTTGCAGTCCCAGTTCCAGGCTGGGAGCATGGAAGGTGCCAGGCCCTGCCCACCCCGGACACGGAGGGAGCAGCAGGAGCAGGGCAGCCCCGGGCAGTGCCCGGGTAACTCACCTGCCCACGTGCTGGGCAGCATCACCTGATTTCAGTCATACCTTTAGAGCGAGAACCCCTCAAACCGAGGCATTTCCAGGATATTCTTGTTTCTGTCTCAAAGGGTGAGTAACTTTTAATGAGGGAGGACTAATGATCCCTCCAGGCCTGTGCTGTCACCACTGAGCCACTGCCAAAGCACACGCAGTGCTGAGGCCGGGGGCTGGATGGGCCCCAGAGTGTCCCCCCCACCCCACAGTCCTGGCAGTGATGTCTGTTCCTGGTGTGGCCCCCGTGCCCCATATTCCCCTCTCTCTCCCAAAGCATGTTTGGATCTCTGTGGTGGGAGACACAGGACAGGGAGAAAAGGGGCTCTGAGCAGGATGACCTTGTCCTTCCACAAGTGTCTCGTGGTGTTTATGCCCCTTCCACAGCCCCCATCCATGAGGGTTAAAGATTTGCTGCCTCTGTAGCAGCAGAAAACTACCCCAGCCAGGGGATGGGCTTTCCCATGCCTCAGTTTCCTTCTATGGTCCAGCATGAAGCCTGAAGTGCAGCAGGTGGCAGGAGGGGAGTGACGTCCCCATGGCCCCAGTAAGGACCAGGAGCCCTCAAAAATCCCATGAAATCTCTCCCCAAGTCACCAGCTCCAGGCTCAGCTCTCCAAGGCAGAGCTCCCAGCTTTCCCAAGAGGAGCAGCCAGACCAGCAATGGGACAGGATGTCCTGGAGCTGCCACCAGCCCCAGCTGTGCTCAGGTGTCACCCGGGGCCCAAAACCCCAAAGCAAAGGGAGCGGCTGTGCTCCCTGCCAGGCCCAAATTAGTGGCACTGGGATGGGTCATCCCCTGCCACGGCTGTAAAGGCACAAGTCATGCCAGGAAAAACTGCACGGGCTGTCACCGGGAAGCCACCGAGCCTGGGGACACACAGGTCACGCTACCAGGGGACAGGGATGTCCCCAGCCAGTGACACCCCAGGGGACATTCAAGGGGGGCCACATCAGTGCTGGGGCCACGTTGTTGCTGTGTCCCTGTCCCCACAGCCTGGCGGTGCTGTGTCCCCCCCACTCCCCGGGCAGCATTTTGCAGCAGCCAGGGGAGGTGACAGGCGCCATTCCCCAGCTCTGTGTCACCTGCAGTAATGACACCCTGCGCTCCCTTTCATCTCAGGGCCTCCTGGGTGGCCTCGCTCATCATCCCTTCCATGATGGGATGTGGCCGAGCCTGGGGGTGCAGGGTGGTGACACAGGAGCCCAGGCTGAGGCCCCAGAGAGTGGCAGCAGAGTGACACCCCTCATGACACCCTCAGTGGGTGCTCACAATGCCCCTTGTGCCAAATCCAGCCTTGCTGGGGCCAGCACGGGGAAAGCACCTCTTTGGACAACTGCAGCCACCGCAGCAGGCGGCGGCACTGCCCAGGGACACGGGTGGCCACAGAGCAGTGGTGGCACCTCTGGGATGGGCTGTGTGGGAGTGAGCAGGGCCGGACAGTGAACTCGAGCGACTGGGAGGTGTCCAGGAGCTGTGTTTGCCGAGGGAGGATTTGGACACGGCCATGGAGAAAGACTCCACCTCCTAAACCCACAGTGGGCACGTGGACAGGGGCATGTGCGTGGGATGGCAGCGTGGGCGTGGGGACGGTGACGAGTGTGTGGGGACAGCAGCAGCTGTGCAGGGACAGTGGGTGTTTGCCCGGCCATGGGGGCTCCTGTGCATGGGGGCTCCTGGAATCTGCCTGGGGACAGTTTGTGTCTGCGTGGGGACAGCTCCGGGGCTGCGTGGGGAACAGGCAGTGCCTGCACGGTGACAGCTGCTGTGGGCACGGGGACAGGGACAGCCCGGGACAGCCCGGGACAGCCCGGGACAGCCCGGGACACGGCTGACGTGAGCACGGTGGCGGTGCCAGGGCGCTGCCGTGGGAGCGGGGAGCGGGGAGCCCCCACCCGACAGCAGCGCTGCTGCTCGCCCGGGGCGACGCTGCGTGACCTTGGTGGCTCCGGGAGCAGGGCTTGGTCCCTGCTGCTTGCTCAGGGAGTTGGCACACGCCCTGCTTAATGTCGAGTGGGACGGGGCCGGTCCCGCGCGAGTCACGGAGTCCCCGAGGTGTCTTCACATCCAGGCTGAAGAGATTTTCACCCACTGCCCCACTCCCGCAGCTCTTCCTGCTCCTTTGTCCCGGTTTCCCCCGCGGCCGGCCCACCACGGGCACGAGGGGCTGCCAAAGGTCCCCAGCCCCCCGAGGGGCTCAGCTCGGGTGGGGGGGTTTCATCTCTGCCCCCGTTCCCTCCCATGGCGCCGGCTGTGGGGTGTCCCCGCGGCGCCCCACGCACACACCGGGGCTGGTTTCCCAGCGGGACGGGGCGGTGTCCGTGGGGCCGCCCCGGGGTGCTGCAACCCCAGAGCTGGGGGGAAGCGGGGTCATGGCACCCCGGGCCGCCGTGCCCCCGCCCAGCCCCTGTCGCACCCCCATATCCCCAAGGGGCTGTGCCACCCTCGTGCCACCCCCGGGAGGCAGGATCCGCCCGCGTTTCACCCCAAGATGATGATTGTTCCTTAATTGCCGGCAAAACAAACGCATAAAGCCCGGGCTGGCCCTCGCTGAGCTGGAAGGAAACGGGCCGGGTGCCATTCCCAGCGCCGGGTTCGCTGCCCGCGGCTCTCTGGGATAATCGCTTGGTGATGGATGTGAACGAGCGGCTCAGCCAGTCCGGCCGGGGCGCGTCAGCGCTTTCCAGTGGGCCCAGGTTTTCTCCGGAGCCAGCAGCGCCTCTGTCCCCCTCGGCCCGGGCAGCAGCAGAGTCCACCCCAGCTCACCCCAGAGGGATCCGCAGCGCCCCGTCCGTGCCATCTCCACGTCCGGATCCCGCCCCGCCGCCCTGGGCTGCCGCAGCTGGGGTCCCGCAGGCCCCGCGGCCGCGGGTTCAGCCCCCGATCAGCCCTTCCTCCTGCGGAATCCCCCTGGAATGCCCCTGGGCAGACCGATGGATCCTGATCCCTTAAAGCCATTTGGCCTCTCGCAGCCTCTTGGGAAACCCTTCCCGATCCAGCTTTTTTGCCGGCAACATCAAAACCGTTTTGCAATGAGAGGCAGCTGCCTGATTTTTAAATCAAGTTCCTTGGAAAATCACTTTCCAGCAGGGCTCCCCTTGTCCTGTGCCCGGTTCGGAGCCTCACGGGGAGTACCCAGGAGCAGCTTTTAGTCCCGATGGAGAAGCCTGGTGGAGTCACACGGTGACACGGGTGGAACACCACAGCAGGAGGAGCATCCCACATGGGGACCCCGGCAGAGGGGACTCCAGCCCCCCTGGCAGCCCCTCTGCCTGTCAGAGGATTTCAGAGGGGGTCAGGGACTGGGACACCCTTTCCTTCTCTCCCCTCCAGCCCCAACTTTGGATGCTCAACCCCAATTCCCCCAGCTCCCCTTTCTGCAGCCAGCTCCAGCTTCCAGCAGCAAACCCTTGGCATGTGGCAGAGGCCTTGGCTTCCGAGACAGACTTGGCATTTGGAGTGCCTGGAGTGCCTTCCCTGAGGTGGAAAGTCCCAAGGTGGATGTTCAGGAGTTTTCAGGGGAGTTCTTGCAATGAAAGCCTGCGAGGGTGTAACAATAAATCAGCACTGGCTCATCTCCCAGCAGGGCTCATGGCTTGTAAGGATGGATCCCAGCTCCAGGCAGGAACGGGGGGAATGGGAGTGGCCACTGCAGGTGTGGAGCTGGAGTTGTTCCGTCCATCCCCGGGGCACCAGCTCAGCAGGGAGGGCCCTGCTGCAAATGTCTGCAGGGTGAAACGCTGCCGAGAAAGGAGCTCTGCAAAGGGACAGGAATTGTTGGGATGAAAGGAAGTGGGTGGCCAGAGGCTGGGGACACGCCTGGCCCCAGGAGGGGGTCATGGCTCAGCTGAGAGCTGGGCCACACACTGGGATTTAGGGGCTGGGTCTGAGCTCCTGGAGCTTCTGTCTCCTGGGTGCCAGAGCTGGCACATGGGGGCCCTGGGGACTCTGTTGGCCAGGGAGAGGGGCCTGGGGGAGCTGGGGGTGTCAGGATGGGGACACTGAGCTGTGGAGTGACAGGCAATGGGGTATCTATGGGGTGTCAGACGATGGTGGGGCATCCCTCCAGGGACAGTCAATGGGGCGCCAGCCTGTAGAGCCTCGATGGGCATCAATGGAGCATCAGGTCACAGGGCATGTGCGGGGCACCGGGGTATGAATGGAGCATCGCTGCGGCATCAGACCATGGGGCATCAGTGGGCATCGAGGGCGTGTCGGTGGGATGGTTATCCAAGGGCACCAACGGAGCAACAAAGGCCATCACGGGCACCGAGGGAGCCCCCGGGACACCCGCGGGCGCCCGAGGGAGCCCCCGGGACACCCGCGGGCGCCCGAGGGAGCCCCCGGGGCACCCGCGGGCACCGAGGGAGCCCCCGGGACACCCGCGGGCACCGAGGGAGCCCCCGGGACCCCGCGGGCACCGAGGGAGCCCCCGGGACCCCGCGGGCACCGAGGGAGCCCCCGGGACCCCGCGGGCACCCGAGGGAGCCCCCGGGACCCCGCGGGCACCGAGGGAGCGGGGCCGTGACTCAGCGGGGCCGGGGCCGTGCGGGCCCCCCGCGCGCCCCCCGCGCGCCCCGCCAATCACCGCCGGGATTCCCGCGCGCCGGGGGGCGGGGCCGCGCCCGCCCCGCCCCTTCCCCTCATCGCCGCTTCGATTGGCCGCACTCCAACAGCGCTCCTCCCCCTGGGCCAGGGCCCGGGCCGGGATTGGCGGGGGGCCGGGCCAATGGGGCGCGGCGCGGGGCTATATAAGGCGCGGCGGGGCGCGGGCGGGCGCAGCGCTCGGCGGAGCCGGTGGCGGGCGGGGGGCGGCCGGGGCCGGTTCTGTGCGATTCCCTGCAGGCACCGACCGCGCTCCCGCCGCGCCCCGCGCAGCCGCCCCTCGCCGGCGCCACTCGGGGGCTTGTTTTCCCCTCCCCCCCCCATTTTTAAATTTTCCTCCCGCTTCCCCTCGGCGCCCGGCACTTCCGGCTGGTTTCCGGGCGGTTTCCGGGTGAGCGGCTCCTTCGGCGGCGGGGGCGATGCTGGAGGCGGCGGCGGCGGGGCCCGCTCCGGGCGGCGCGGAGCAGCGCGGGAGCCGCTTCAGCGTCCTGACGTGGGAGCAGGTGCAGCGCCTGGACCAGATCCTGGGGGAGGCCGTGCCCATCCACGGCCGCGGCAACTTCCCCACGCTGTCGGTGCGGCCGCGCACCATCGTGCAGGTGAGCGCGGGGGCTGCGGGCCGCGCTCCGGCGCCCGCTGGACTCTGCCCCGCTCCGCCGGGGGTCACGGAGAAAATAAAAGTGCTGAGGCGGCGCTAAGCGGCCCGGCGGGCCCCGAGCCAGCCCGGCCGGGCACCCTCGGCCTGCCCAGGGCAGAGCGGCCGTGCGGGGAGCGCGGAGCCGTCGCACGGCTCGGGTTGGAAGGGACCTGAGAGATCGGGAACAGCCTCAGTCAGCCGTGCCCGGCCATGGCTCTGCACAGGACAGCCCCCAGATCCCACTGAGTGTCTCCAAGCGTCGTCCAAACGCTGCCCGACTCCTGGCAGGCTTGGAGTTCGGGAAAAGCATCTCGTTCCAGCCGCTTGCCATGGGCAGGGACACCTTCTGCTGGCGCGGGTTGCTCCGAGTCCTGTCCAGCCGGGCCTGGTTGCTCCAGGGGGAGTTAAAAGTTGGGGGGGGGCTGGTCCCCATCGTCCTGGGGGTGTTGTGTGCTCAGCTGGCCTCACTTCCACTCTTGGGGGTCCTGGTGGGGCTGGCCCCTGCCAAGAGCTGCAGCAGGAGCACCCAGAGCTGGAAGGACCCTCCTGAAAGGCTCACCCCATCCCTGGAGCTGCTGCAGCTTGTGCCGTAGATCCTGCTTAGCTTCCTCCCCTCTTACCTGTTTACTCCTTTTCTTGAGTTAATTTGTTGCCCTAAAATGCAGTGAGATGTGTGGCCGGGGTAAAAGTGGCTTTTTTTGGAGCTGCTTCCACGAAATGGCTTCGTGCTGGTGGACATGTTGGGCTCGTGTTGGAAGAGGCAGAGTTATTAATTCAAAGGCCGGATCAGATGTCCGTGTCCTTTGATTTCTGGGCACCCCTCGCTGAATGCTCCAGAGCCTGCTCGAGAGTTCAGCTTGTTCAAGAGCTCCTCTTAGTTTAACCATCAAGTAATAACTGTGTTTAATATTAAACTAACAATGTAGCTCGAATGAGCTGATGCATATTCATATTTGGGAGGCGACTTCATTCCTCAGTAATGACTCATCAAATGTAAAATCGGGCATGCCGGCTTCTAATTAAAAAGCCTATTCACGGTGCTAAGACCCAACTGGCTTTCACAATAACCGGGATTTCGGAGCCTTAGCTGCTTGAGAAATAGTTAGAGTTAAGCCTGGGAGATGGAAAGGTGACATTTGAAAGGCGGGTTTGTGATTCCTCGAGTTCCTGCCGCCTCTGCCGGGGCAGAAGCGCTGGGTTTGGCTGCCGGAGCTTTGGGCTGAGTGAGGATGGAGCTGCAGGCTCCGGGCAGCACCAGCCCCGCAGCAGCCCCGGAGGATGCAGCAGCAGCAGCAGCTTCAAACACGGCCCGGCCGAGGGCTGTAATTGTGCCCGGCAGACCCTGTGTTTAGGGCTGACTAAGCTGGAACAAGTAACCCAAAAGGCACTTATTTATCCTGTTGTTGTTGTGGGAGGTGGGAAGCGGCGGGTCAGGACGCAGCAGGATTTGCTCCTGCCTGGCTGTCACAGTCAATTATCCCAACCACACGGAAGGTGAGCTGCTGTTTTGGGAAGCAGGTCAGCAGCTGCCTAACCCTGGAAATATCCAACCCTCTGGGGAAAATGCAGCCCTGAACCACTGCCTGCAGCCAGCGGGGACAAGCTCCAGGTGAAGGTTGGTGGGTGGAAGCTCCCAGGGAATGGCAAAGTGCTCTGCTCCCTGCTGCTGTGCAGCTTGGAGGTTTCTGGGGTGATTTGGGACCACGCTGACTCCAGCAATTGGGGTTTTTCCCTGTTTTCTGAGTATATCTCTTGCAGATAGACATGGGGAAACTCGAGTAAGCTTGGAGCTGATGGGTCTGGAATGCTGCAGGTCCTGAGCCGTGCCCAGAAAGGCGTTAAGCAGATGTTCTTAGGGGTTAGGAAATTAATCTGGAGTGAGATCTTCTCCGAGCACTGGGCCCAGCTCTGCATCTCACACTTTGTGACCTATATCTGGTCTATCTAAGCCTGAGAGCACACAACCCTTAACTCCACGAGCAGTGCTGGAGCTGTGCCCCGGGTGAGTGACTCCAGCTGGCAACAGGCGCAGGCCAGGAGCTCCCCTGGGTCGCTGTGTGATGTTTGTTCAGTTTGGGGCAATAACCCTGTGTGTCTTCTAGGAGCAGATTAATTTTTTCAAACTCTCTGCCTTGGAAAACAGCTTCTCCTGCTGGCTGTGCTGGCTGGGCAGCTCTGGGGGGCAGCTCTGGGGGCAGCTCCCTGTCATCCCTGGCCTGGTGCCCGCCTGTGATTCTGGCCGGAGCAGGGACGGTTCATGTCAGGGAGAGAGGGAAGCACCACCAGCGAAGCTACCCCCTGAGCCTTGGAAACCTCCCAGGTGTGAAAACATCACTGGGTTTGTTCTGGGATGTTTTTGTGGAGGCAGCAGAACTTGCTGGGGGCCCTTGGTGCGGTCACCGAGGGTCTGGGGTGTGATGAGGGTTTCGTGCTGCAGTGTCTGACCTTTTGTGTGTTCTTCCTTCCAAACAAAACCCATGGAGGGGCAGTTTTACTGCTGCTGAGACCAGAACTGCTCAGGCCCAGGGCAACCAGGAGGGTTTGGCTTGTGTGATACAGTTTTGAATTGAAATTCACATTTTGGGCAGCCAAAATGCAGAGTTTGTGGGGCCTCTCAAACTAGGACAGGCTCCCAGGACTGAAGGGCCCAGTCAGACTGGCCCTTGGTGATCCAGTTTGTCCATTTGTGTCCCAAGCTTTGGCTCTTTCAAGCTGTGACCTTGCTCTAGGCTGGCTGGTTGGGACTCCCAGGAAAATGGGAAATGGCTGGAGGGGAACATGAAAGCAGGATGAGAGGTGGAAGGTGCAAACCTAATCTTCCTGGGATCTTTGAGCTGAGTTAAACTCAAATTATAAGGGTGTCCAGATAGTTTATTTTATGGTCTTGGGGGTTATTTTAGCCTCCTGCTTGTTAAGTAATCAGGCAGGTGATTCAGCTTCCCCGTAAATGAACAAAGCTTTGGAGGGGCTGCTGGGTGTGCCAGGCCTGAGCAGGCAGCATTAAAATCACCGGAGTAACACCCGTAAGATGAAAGGTGCCTCTTGTGCTTGATAGCACGCCAAGCTCAGCACGAAGCTCTGACACACTGGAAATTGTTAGGATACACTTACTAGTTGGGACATGAACTTGCATACGCCTGGCTGGGGCTTTTGAGCTGCTCTGGCATCTTGATTTGCCTTTAATGAATCTTGACAGGCCAAAGGGATGGCTGAAAGGAGTGAGCCACCCTGATTAATTCCACAGGGACTGCTGCAGACTGGGCTGTCACCTCCTGTTTGGGGTCACTTTGGGGTTGGCTGGTCTTGGCTTGGTCACTGGAACTGGGAGGGGATGAAGAGGGCAGAGACCACCCCAAAAAACGGGGTCAGGAAGCATCTCCAGGTCGGTGTGGGGAGGGCAGGGAGAGCAGACACTGCACTGGTGGCACAAAAGCTGATCCTGTGCAGTCAGATCTCTAATGCCAGGGAATAAGTAAAAGAGAGCCACCCCCAGCTGCTGGCAGAACTTGGGATCCTTTCCAAAGTGACCTATTTCCAATGGATTAGCTTTTTATTTTACTGTCTTGCACTGGAGTGACCCATATAAGCACTGGGAGTGAATCCTGCTGTCCCCAGGCTGCTCCAGGAATTCCCTCTTGCCTCACACCGACTCTGTCTCTGTCTCAGGTTGTCCGTAGCCGCCTGGAGAAGAAAGGAATCGCAGTGCACAACGTGAGGCTGAACGGCTCAGCAGCCAGCCACGTCCTCCACCAGGACAGCGGCTTGGGCTACAAGGACCTGGACCTCATTTTCGGGGTGGATCTGAAGACCGAAGACGTTTTCCAGCTGGTTCGAGATGTGGTCATGGACTGCCTGCTCGACTTCCTCCCCGAAGGTGTCAACAAGGACAAGATCACGCCCATGACCCTGAAGGAGGCCTACGTGCAGAAGCTGGTGAAGGTGTGCAACGAGACCGACCGCTGGAGCCTCATCTCGCTCTCCAACAACAGCGGCAAGAACGTGGAGCTCAAGTTCGTGGACTCGCTGCGGCGCCAGTTCGAGTTCAGCGTGGACTCCTTCCAGATCATCCTGGACTCGCTGCTGCTCTTCGGGGAGTGCTCCGAGAACCCCATGGCCGAGAACTTCCACCCCACGGTGACCGGGGAGAGCATGTACGGGGACTTCGAGGAGGCCATGGAGCACCTGCGCAGCCGCGTCATCGCCACCAGGAGCCCCGAGGAGATCCGCGGCGGGGGCCTCCTCAAGTACTGCAACCTCCTGGTCAGGGGCTTCAAGCCCAAGTCCGAGGTGGATATGAAGGCCCTGCAGAGGTACATGTGCTCCAGGTTTTTCATAGACTTCCCTGACATCGGCGAGCAGCTGAGGAAGCTGGAGGGTTACCTCCAGAGCCACTTCGTGGGCATGGAGAGCAACAGATATGACTATTTGATGACCCTGCACAGGGTGGTCAATGAGAGCACAGTCTGCCTCATGGGACACGAGAGGAGGCAGACCCTGAACCTCATTGCCATGCTGGCTGTGAGGGTCCTGGCTGAGCAGAACATCATCCCCACCGTCACAAACGTTACCTGCTACTACCAGCCAGCCCCTTATGTCAGTGAAATAAACTTCAACTACTACGTGACCCACGTGCAGCCCTTCCTGCCGTGCAATCAGTCTTACCCCACGTGGCTTCCCTGTAACTGAGCCAGGACAAACTCCAGGGTCTGTCCTCCAAGGTATTTCCTTGCCTTGGGGGGTTGGGAGGGTGGGGAGGGGGAGCAAAATAAAACCTACCGACCTTCCTAGAGCTGCAACAAAAGGAAACTTCCTGGACTCTTGCATGAGTGTCTCGTTCCTGGGATTGTTGGAACGGGACTTGTCTGCTGTACACTGTGATGGGAAGTGCAGTGTTATGGGAATGGCTCCTTATGGAATTGTGGAGGCAGTGGGGTGGGTGGGGGTGTGTGAGGGGAGACTGTAGAATTATGCTAAGGCAGAGCTGCACTGCCCTGAAATGGATCTGAATTGTGGTTTTTTTAGTGCAGGAGGTGTTATGGGTGTGCAAACTTTTGGTTTCTGCCGAGAGAAGCCAGAGTGGCTAATTCCTTTGAAGGACCAAAGAATCCTGTTTAAGTGCCTGTAACAATATAAACACAACTGTACTGTAAACCTTTATTATTTTTTGCTGGGGCTGATGGCCCAGAGCTTGAGTGGGGGATGTCTGAAGAAGAAAATGTTTCTGTCGTGGGTGGGGAGGGTCGCAAGATCATTTCTTATCCTGGCTGAGGCCAGAGCAGGTTCTGTGTCGCTGAGGGCTTTGGGCATGGCTTGCTGCCTGTGCAGGACCAGCTGGAGCAGAGAGAGCCCAAGAGGGGCTGCATAACCTGGGGGGATTGGAATGGCTATGTGGAAACCCTGAAACTGGGAACACTGGGGAGGGGGGAGTGCCAGGTGGGAAATGCTGTGCAGAGCTTGCTGGAAAAAAGGCAGCAGGGACCTACACATGGATTTCTTCAAGCTCCCAAGTCTGCAGTGCCAAAATGTAGTTGAGTTCCTAAATGATGAGGCAGATGATTTGTCCAGGAGCCTGCCCCAGGCTGCCGTACCTAATCCTGTATTTTCTAGGGGAATTTGAAATGCTGCTCTTATGAATTTTTTTTTTTTTTTTGGACATGCAGTGTGATTTTAATGCACAAAGCCAGAGGCCAGCTGGGCCACTGGGGAAGGCAAGGCTTGTCCTTTGAAGCACAAACCATCCAGGTCACTGGTCAGTCATTTCCAGCTGTTGCTGTGTCCTCCAGGGAGGTGGAGAAACCTCCTCCATGCTGGAGATCATCCCTTGGGCAGGGCCTGTCTCCAAAGCAGCCTATTCCCAGCTCTGTGAGTCCCTGTGTGAGCCACTGATAGCATTTGAAATTCATTCTCTAGCTAGAAATGGAGCCTGGGGGAGAAGGGGGATGAAGTTAGTTGGCCTTAGGGAAAAAATGTCTTCTGAGCAGGCCCTCTGGTGTTTTGGGGTTTGGCTCTCTCAGTCCGAGTGGCTTTGAGGCTGTTGGGTGTCCGGAGCACAGAGGTTTTTCACGGGGGTGCCTGGGCTGCTGTGCCCGTCCCAGGCTGGGCACAGAGCTGGCATTCCCAGGGTGCTGCTCCGGGGGCACCGCGGCCTCCTGGTGCTTCCCCGAGGCTGACTCCAGTGTCTTTACTAACTTGTGGTTTTTTTGGTGGGTTTTTTTCTCTTGTTTTTGTGACGAAACTGTAATAGCCGGGCAGATTGAAATAAAGACTAGATCCTTGGAATGTGTATAGCCAGATTGGTACCTTTTTTGGGGTAGGGGCAATGTGGACGGGGAGCAAGGGGTGGGGGTGGCTCCTCCACCTGACCTGAGCTAACCCAGCTGGGAGTGGCACCGGCCCCGAGCTCATTGCAGGTCTCAGCTGCTCCCTCAGCACAGGCCCCTGACTCCCCAGAGCCTCATCCCTGTGCTGGGAGCTTGGGATTTCCCAGTGCAAGGTAAAACTGGTTTAAGGGCTGCTCTTGGGAGCCTGACTGTGCCACTTCTGTGGCTTCGGAGAAGATGAGATTTTTTTTCTTGCATTTTAAACTGAGCATAGATGCCATGTAGCATGTTTTTTACAGGCTGCTCCTACCCACAGACACACTAAACTGAGATTTCCTCCTTCCCTTTGAGATGCCCAAAAGGATCCCCTACAGCCAACAGCTCGGCAGGGTGACCTACCATTGAGATTGCACTTTTGATTTATGGAGTGTGTGTGTGGGGGCTCTTGTGAATGGATTGAACCTGAATTTTTCTAGACCTTGCAGTGATACTGTGCTGCTTCCTGTGAGGGGGCAATTGGAAGATTCCAGTAGCTTGAATGGCACTTGATATCTTCTTTTTTTCATTGTTTTGTTTGTTTTAAATGTCTTTTTTTCCTACACCTGTATCACTTGTCATGCGATGGGCTTGACATAGACTCACTAGATTCTTTAGAATCTGTTACGAATAAATACAGTGTATTCAAAATTGTTGGATTATTTTTATTTGCTTGTCCACCTGGGTAGTGTGATGAGGAGATGACCAGGCTGGGAACCAGCGGGGCGCCTCGGAAGGGGCAGGCTGAGATCCTGGTTCTGGATCTGCCCAGGTGCTCCCTCAGTCCGGAGCAGCTCTGTAGCTGTTGCCAGGTCACTGCTGCAGCTGAGGGAGCTTTGTTTTCATCCCCATTCTTTGGTGTTGTGCATTGTCCCTTTCCCTGGTGCTCCTCGTGTGCTGGAGGGGGGGGTGGCCGGAGGTGGCAGCCTGGTGCCCGTGGTGCCCTGAGGTCCCTGTGGTGGGGGTGGCACTGGGACCCCCCTGCTGCTTTTCCAGGGCTTCGTTCCCTGCTGCTGTGAGCAGCGGGAGGTGAGCGGAGGAGCTGAGGCTTGGTTCTGGTGCAGCGTGGTTCTCCTGGGGAAGGGGAGGCTGTGGCGGGTTTGTCTCCCAGGAAAGGCTGTGTGCTGCTGCTGCTGCTGAGGCCAGAGCCCCGTGGGGGGCTGGCAGCCGCTGCAGCTCCTCCAGCCCTGGCTGCCCTCCAGCCCATGATGAAGTTTCACTTCCCCCTGTCAAGCTCCAGGCAGTTCTGGTTCCACGGCAACAATGGAGCTGACGATGTGCCAGTCCCTCTTTGGGACAAACTCAGTGGCTCTGCATCCCCAAATCTTTACAGTCCTGGGCCAGAGCTCCCCTCTGCCAACAGGGCTGGGGTGTTCTTGCTGGGCTGGCACTGTCAGAGGCCCTGTCCCCCTTGAGCAGGCTCTGCCTTTCGCAGGGCTCACTTCTCTCCAGACCTGCTGGGTTTAGAGGTGTTTCCCTCTTTCTGGCACAAACCCACCGTGGTCTCCTGCCTTTTCCAAGTGTGTCTCATGGATGGAAGCGGCTCTGAAGTGTCTTAGTCCCTCAGCTGTCTTCTGTGTGGGTGGCTGGTCCTGCTGTTGATGAGTGGTGAATAAGCTGCCTCTGGATTTGTGGCCCTGAGCAGAGCAACAAAAGCCCTGACAGAGTTGGCTCAGCATTGTTGGAGTGGATCAGACCATACAAAGGGATGCTGGTGGAAAGTGCTCGTTGTGATCAGAAAGGAGCTATCAATGTTTACAGCCGAGATTCCGATCCCTCTTTTGTTAATTGTCAAATAAAAAAACCCCTATATATTTTCTCACATCCTGTAGTCTGTCATTATTTTCCTCTTTGAGCAGGGGGGGTGATGGATAAGTCAGGCTGTGCCTGAGGCTCTGGAGGGTGGAATTCAGACTCAGGTGCTGCTGCAGTGCTTCCCTCAGCCGGGGCTCTGGGGACAGACGTGTCCCTTTACAGCAGCTGTCCATAAATGCAGTCCCTGTGTTTGGCCCCGTGGTCTGGCAGTGCCCAGCTTGGTGAGGGGTGAGCAGAGGGTGGTACAGAGCCACACCTCTGCTCAGGGCTGCTCAGGGCTGCTCAGGGCTGCTCGGAGCTCCAGGCCTGCAGGGGTGGCCAAAAATACCCAGCCCTGCAGCAGCAGCATCACTGCTGGCGCTGGCCATGCGCCTTCTACAGCTGCAGCTTTTTCTCCTGGAAGGACACCTGGCCGTGCTCCAAGCTCACTGAAACGGCAGGAATTTGTCCTGACTCCAGCATGCAAGAAGCATCTTGCTCCAGCCCTGCTGCTTCCAGCCGTCCCTGATCTGCTGGCCTGGGGCCGAGGGTGGCACCAGCTCCGTGCAGGCGGCTCGCTAGACCCAGCATGGCATTTAAATTTTATTTTAATCTCTCTATTTAGCTTTTTCCTTGCAACGTGCCAGTGTTTCTCCCTGGCTGCCCTTCTCCTCCTCCTCCTCCTCGTCCCCGGGAGCAGCGGGGCAGCGCGGGTGTGAAGGCTGCTCCTGGAGCTGCTGCAGCAGAGGGAACAGAGAGAACAGAGAGAACAGCCCGTCTGTGGCTGCTCTTGCCATTTATAGCCGCGCTCGGGGCTGCAGCTCGCGGCTCCTTGTGCCAAGCACGGCACAAACGCTCCATTGATGTGTCCCGTCCCCGGGGGCTCCTGGCTGAGCTGCCCGGGGATGGCACAGCCCCCTCCCGCCCCGGGGGCGGCTCAGGGTGGGGAATGTCTGGGACTCTGCTCTGTCACTGACCCCCGATCTTATCTCCTGGCCCTGCTGCCGGACCTGGCCAGGCTTTTCTGTTCCGAACGGGGTTTGTGCTCCTGTGGAATACCCTGGCTTGCAGTGGAACCACACAGATCAAGGACAACCTCAAGTGTCCTTCTGAGAGTTGTCCAAACCCTTCCTGAGCTCTGGCAGACTCGGTGCCGTGCCCACTTCCCTGGGCCTGTTCCAGTGCCCCTCTGGTGTAGAACCTTTTGTGTGCACAGGCAGAGGAACCTTTAAAAAGCTTTTTTCCCTCTGTACATGGAGTATTTGCTCTGTTCAGCTCCAAATACAGGTTTTTTTGTCTAACAGCTCCATGATTTTCCTGACAACCACCTTCTCTCCCCTCTGACTTCCTGGATCCAGCCTGGAGTGGGCAGCTCAGGCATTCCCATCCCTCCTGAGCCATCACAAGAGGAGATCAGCTCGTGCAGAGCCTCTTGCCTGCTCCACAGCATTCCAGCTTCCCCCAAGCTCCCCACGTGCCTGGTGCCTGCTCATCCCTGCTCCTTTTCTTTGCAGGAGTGAACCACACGTGGCCGAGCTGCTGCTGGGCTGGAAGTTGCTGTTGGTTTGCTGCTCGCTCACCTGGGTGGATCCCCGGGCCCGGACACACATTCCAGCTTGTAGAAACACGATGGCTCTGACAAATTTGATTGAAATCCTCTGCTGGCATCCCGAGGTGTTCAGGGGAATGATTGACACCCATGGCAGAGGCGTTTCCTGAGGAAAGGAGGAAAAGAAATCTATTGCCCTGTCACCGCAGCCTCGAGGTGTTGCACAACGGGGCCCTGGGACAGGCCAAGGACGGGGTGTCCTTGCACTGCTGTACCCCAGCCCTGCGCGTCCCAGCGATGCCAGGGGGGATGGTGACATTCCCAGCAGGGCCGGGGGTGGGACGGCGGCTCCGGAGCCAGGCGAGGGGCGGGAGCGGCGCCCGGGGAGGCGCGGGGCGGTGTGAGATGTGTTATCTCTCTCTGTGCAGGTGAGAACTCGCATTTTCGCTGCCAGCACAGGGCTCGCGTTGTCACTGCCAGCAGCTCGGTTCTTTCCCAGCGCCGCAGCCGTTCCCACCTCTCCCTTTGCTGGCAGATGGGGACGGGATGGGGACGGGATGGGGATGGGATGGGGACGGGATGGGGACGCAGCCCCGGCTGCTCGGGGTGGTTGATCCTTGCCCTCTCCACCACCACGATGTGTTTACCCTCCTTATCTCGCCACTATCAGAGCCCGGGCTCAGCTGGAGCAGTGTCACCCTGCCTCCAAAGGAGAAGCCACCGCTCCCCGGGCTGTTTGTGTGGCCTATATTTTTGCCTTGTAATCCAAGGAGGGGTTGGAGGTAGGGACACCCCTCCAGCCCTCCTCCCTTCCCCCCTAGCCGGCGTGGCTGGAACAGCTGATTACTTGAAGCATCCCTCTACTAATGTGCAATTATGGGTGGCTTGGGCTGAAATCCCGGCTAAATCCGCGTGTCCGTGGCGTGACTCACCTGCCTGCTGCTGCCCTGACGATCCTGGATGCATTCCTCAAAGACCGGGCAGAATGGCTAACACGCCACTCACCAGCCACCCTTTCCAAATGTCACCAGTGTAACCAGTTTAGCCAGTTTGTCCCTGCGCTCCTCCTTCCCCACAGCCCCGGTGGTGCCGGGCTGAGCACAGGGCGGGATCCCCTCCACTGAGGGCTCTTCCAGCGGGGCTCGGGAGGAATCCGCCCCTCAAGAGATGCTGCTCTGCCCGGGGGTGTTTCAGCTGAGATCAGAGACTGGAAACCCCAAAGTGCGGACGGTGGGAAGGCAGGACAGGCACAGCGCTCCCCTCCGGTGACACAGACGGGATGGCCGAGCTCGCGTCGCCTTCTCCGCGGCCGGGGCTGCTCCCAGCACAGGCCGCTCTGGGGTTGGGGATTTGCCCTTCCAGAGGAGAAGGGAGCCCTTGAAGCCAACCTGCTCATTTGGGGCAGGGCGCTGCTGCTCCGGCCGTGCGGTGACGAGGGCGCAGGGTGGGTGAGAGCATCCTCAGCACCGCCCCACGTCAGCGCTGAGCTCAGCCCGGGAGCGGCCGGGCCCTCCGCCCCACTAATGCCCCGGGAATTGGAGACGGCCGGCGTTGCTAATGGCAGTAATTGCCCGGTGGTTACTGAGCCGATGATTTGTTTTATCCAGGCAGGCTGAGTTACCCCATCCGCCCCGAGGCCATCCCGGGAGTGCGGGGAGCCAGGAGGGACCAGGGGGCGGCACGAACACTGCTGGGGGATGGAGGGACAGCCCGGGGGAGGACCTGGGGCTGTCACTTGGTGGGTGAGGAGCTCAGCAAGGCCTGGAAATGTGCGTTTGCAGCCCAGGAACCCAGCAGTGTCCTGGGCCATCCCACCGCCCGGGCAGCAGGGGAGGGGGGATTCTGCCCCTGTGCCCCACTCAGGTGAGACCCCACCTGCAGAGCTCCCCCAGCCCCAGCATCAGGAGCACTTGGAGCTGCTGGAGTGAGCCCAGAGGGGCTGGAGATGCTCCAAGGGCTGGAGCCCCTCTGCTCTGGAGCTGGTACTGGGGACGAGGGCCTGGAGTGCCAGAACAAGGGGGAGTGGCTTCAAACTCCCAGAGGGCAGGGTTAGGGTGGATATGAGGGATAAATTCTTCCCTGTGAGGGTCCCTTGGCAGCTCCAGCAGCTCCCCACAGCCCCAGGTAAGTGCAAAACCACCGGCAGCTGGGAAGAGCCAGCTCCTGCCCCCAGGCCAGGTGATGGCAGAGGCTGGTGGGTGTCAGGGAGGCTGCCCGGGGGTTTGGTGCCAGGGCTAGTGTCTGTGGGCAGGCAGGGGCTGCTCTGCTCCCCAGCTCAGCGGCTCCTCACTCACCATCACGTGGGTGGGAGGAAGGCTCATCCCGCAGCCGGCGCTCCCTGAACCTTGGAAAGCCGGGATTACCGGCATTATCCCCTAATTGAGGAAATCCCCCCTCTCATTAGCGCCGTCAGTGCCTGTTCCCTCCTTCCTGCTCGGGGCGGGGGTCCCCGCTGCTCCCCCATGCCCAGGACTTCTCCCGAGTGCGGTTGGGGACCCAAAAGCTCCGGGGTGACCACGGGGCTGCTCCCAGCTCAGGCCTCCAGGAGCTGTGGGGTCAGAAGTGCTGGGATGGTTTTCCCCTCTCTGCTCTCAGGGAGGAGCTGCCCGTGTTTGGCTCCCGACGGCCGCGGGTGAAGTTGCATTTTCTGCACCAGGTTTTCTCCCTGGTGGAGCTGCCGCAGGAGCCTGTGGTCACTGCCGAGCCTGTCCCTGTCCCTGCACCGGCTCCAGCACCGCCCTGAGGAAGAGGAGGAGGCTGAGACAGCCCAGGAGCTCGGGCAGCACCCCCGTGCCCCAGTGCCCCGGCAGGGTGGGAGGAGGTGCTGCAGCACAGCCCGTGCAGGAGGGGGCTCAGCCTGGGGGGAGAGGGAGGTAGGAGCACCCAGCTCTGCCCCGGGACTGCTTCTGGGTCACACTGGGGCTTGGGGGATGTTTTCTGGTGCAAAGGGGAGTCAGAGGTGCCACATGGCAGAGTCTAAATGCAGCGCAAGGTTTTGGGCATTGGGAAGGGGCGTGGAGCCCAGCAGAGCTCAGCACACGCCCAGGGCTGGCACCACCAGCACCCCTGGGTCCACAGGGTGCCCCCTACTCCTCTCCCTCCTGGGGCTTGCATCATCCCAGAGGGAATTCCCTTCTCACCTTGCCAGAGGGGCCGGGGGATGCAGCTGCCACCACCAGGACAGGGCCACCCCTGCAGGGGGTGTGGGGGACAAGGCGGCTCCAGGAGTCCCCACGTGTGTGTCACAGCCAGGGAAGGCCTTTAATTGTCCCCTCACAGGACAGGGGCTGGAAGGAGGAGGGGAGGAGGCCCCGGGTTCTTTGTGGTGCCCATTGCCCGGGCCCCTGGAGCTGTGTGTGGTCAGTGTGTGCCTGTCCCCTGCACAGTGCTGGACACGTGTCCCCGGCGTGATAAGGACAGCCGAGATAAGGACACGGATGGCCCTGTGCCCTGTGCTGTGCTCCTGGCCCAGGCTGATCCAGCGTTCCCCATTTCCAGCCGTGCCAGGGCTCAGCAGTGCCCACAGGTGCCCGCTGGGTCCCCACTGTCACAGCCCCGTGTCCACCCTGTGCTGGCTCGCAGAGATCTCAGATCCTGGCTCACACCATCCCTGGTTTGTGTCTCCTGCTGCATGGTGGGGTGAAGTGAGCCCAAAATTTCCCCTTCCCAACCCTCTGAGCCCCAGCCCAGCCATGCAGCACCCCCTGCACCACCCACAGCCCCAAACTGGCCCCAAAGCCAGAGCAGGAATGGGATATTTGCTCTCAGAGGCATTGCTGGAATTTCTCCCAGTGACTCCATGGCTTGGACAGCCCCAGCTGGAGCAGGTAATAAATCCCCCTTGTCATGCCCTGTTCTTCAAGTATTTCAGGATTACATCAACCTTTGTGCCTTGTGCTTTCTCCCAGGCAGGCTCTGTGTGCAGGGCAGGAGGCTGCAGCTCTTTGGGTTATTTGTGTTCATGGCTTTGGGGCTATCAGGGGATAGAGGGATGTGAGAATGGCTTTGAGTGAAAATTCAATCACAAGCTGGGGAAATTTAGGGTTCCTAAAGCACAGGAGCCACCATGAGTGTGAATATTGTGCTCAGCTTCACTCAGGATTGGCCCAGCCAACCCTGCAGCTGTGCAAAGCCCAGTGAGGCTTTCACCTTTTAAACTGACTTGAGGGGCATTTTGCTGCATGCTTTGAAAAGCCAGGGCAGTAGGAAGAAAAGAAAGTGGCTGTTTCCCCCTCCAAATGGATCCCTGCATGTCCAGGCTGGGCTGTTTTCACAGGATCATGGAGTGGGTTGGGTTGGAAGGGACCTTAAAGGCCTTTTCATTCCACCCCTGCCATGGGTAACCTGTGCCAGGGCCTTACCACCCTCACAGGGAGAAATTCCTTCTAAAATCTGATCTAAACCTCCTCAGTTGAAAGCTATTCCCCCTTCTCCCACTTGTCCTTGTCTTCTTTTGCTGCAAAGCCCTCAGCTGCTCTTCTTGAGTGGAAATGCAGCTTCATCTTGGCTGAAATTCTGGCAGAAAGTGGGGATTTGGGTTAAAATCCTGGGCTGAAAGAGCAGGTGATGGGAGCTCAGAGGGTTGAGATTCTGGGAGCTCATGGTGCAGCTGAGGTTTAAATTTAGGATGTTTCCAGGCTGGTGAGCAGATCTGTGGCTCAGCCCTCAGACTTTGACTCCCAGTCATGGGAAGGATTTAACAGCTCTCAGGAAGAGGGGCGTGGGGTGAGGGCATCCCTGTGATCCCCTTCAGAGGCTTTGGAAGGATGAGCAGAGCTCTTTGGGGCTCACCACGGCACGGAGTGTCCCAGCAGCAAAAGGCAACACCAGGACCTGATCCAAAACCCTCACCGGGAATTTTTCCATCTGCTGCCCCGGGCTGTAGATCAAACCTCGGCTGACCCGCGGGGCTGACAAAGGGAGAATGGACTTTTGGGGTTTGTTTAATGTCCCTGGGGCTGGGAAAGGACGTTCCTGTCGTCCCTTTGTTCCTGGGTTGGGCACTGTAGCGCGGAGCCCCAGCAGGGGCTGTGCTGCCCCGGCCTGGCAGCCCTTTCCCCGGCAGCTGGGCTGGGGCCGAGGGGTTTTGGTGCTCACAGGGATTGAGGCCGAGGGGTTTTGGTGCTCACAGGGATTGAGGCCGAGGGGTTTTGGTGCTCACAGGGATTCCCAGAGGGGCTTCAGGACACTGCAGGTGGCAGGGGGGGCTCTTCTCTGGGCTTTTCCAGAGGAGGGGCTGAGGATGCAATGGCTGCACCTCCCTGGGGGGACAGGGAGCAGAGGGGAGAGGACCTCGCTCCAAAAAAGGGTGGAGGAGGATCCACTCCAGCTCTCACAGGCTCCGTGTGTCCGGTGTGGCCGGGATGGGAGCTCTGGGGTCAGGGTTTCCCCGCGGGAGCCGGGCTGGCCACGGGGGAGCTGCTGCCGTGTGGGATTTGGCCACAGCCGCTCCCCCGGGCCGCTGCTTCCCCTCGGAGCGGGGTTATCGGAGCTGCAGCGATAGCACAAGGACACGCCAGCTCCTGGGGACACGGGGACCTCGGGGACCGGCTGCCGGCTGTGCCTATCACAAGGCAAGGAGCTGAAAACAGGCAGGGGAGATAAACCCGGGGCTCCACGTGGGAGCCCCGCTGGCATAGGCAAAACTTTCCATGGAAATCGGTGGCACTCGGGGACAAAGCTTCACCTGCGGGACACGCGGGGGGGACGCACCTTGTCCCCGCATCCTGTCCGGTCACCCAAGGGACCGAGGTTGTGCTGATGGATGGATGCTGGTGTTCCCCTCGGGAATGGGTTTTTAGGGATGTAGAAGAGGCGGTGTCGGGCTGTGACGCCCATCCCGGGAAGCCGCGGTCCCGCAGCCATCCCTGCCTCAGCAGTCCCCGTCCCCGCGGGTCCCTCCGGTGCGTGTTTTTCTTGGCAGTCCCCGGGCAGGAATGTTTCCCGCTGCCGAGAGAAAGTGGAGGCAGGAATTGCTGGAATAGCGACAGGCTGAGTAACAGCGCTAACTTTATTCTCCGAAACAAAGGCGAATAATGTTAGCGCTGTCACAAATGTCCGGCCCGGCCATGCGGGGGCCGGGGCTGGGGAGTGCCGCGGGGTCCCTGCCCCGAATTCCTGCTCTAGAGACCCCCGGGCCCGCCTCCCACCAAACCCCTCTGCTGCTCCTGCCAGCCAGAAGTGCATTTCCAGAAGCAAAGAGAGGCTGTAAAACAGCACAGAAAGGCCGGGATTCCCCTCCCAGACTTTCAAGCAGCTTCCCAGGGCTTTTCCCTCTGCAGGTGCATCCCCAGCCCGTCTCCCGGGACTCTGGGGGGCTGCGAGCCCGGCGTGGACATCAATTAGCCCTGAGCACGCCGTGCCTGTCCCACTCCCGGGGGCTGTAGAGGGGTCCTGGCCTCCCACCCCCCCTCCCCGGGTGATCCCTCACTGTGAGGGGGCCCAGGAGGGGATCCCCTCGTCAGAGCCCGCAGAGCCCCGGCTGTGGCAGCATCCCCCGCTCTGAGCAAGGTGCAGACGGGCAGAGAGGATGCCCTGGACCCAGCCCTGGTTGTTTCCCCGCAATCAAGAGCAGAGCTTTGGTCAGGGCAGGATCCGTCCCTGCGGGCAGCCTTGGTGCCAGGGCCGGCCTTGGCTGCAGGGCTCGGGGCAAGGCAGCACTTTCCAAAACAAATATTTGTCCAGCGCAATAACACGTGGGAAAGAGCAGGAGGATTTGCTTCCCGGCTCCAGGGGGAGGTTCCCAGGGAGCTGGGCTCGGCCGTGGGGGTTCAGCTGTGCCCTGACCTGTCACTGAGCTGAGCTGCTCAGGTTTTGAACCTCTTTATGCTCCGTGGGTTTGCACAAAACGGGTTTTGATTTGGAATCCACGGCTCACGGCTGTCCCCATGGGTGGTGGCTGTCCCAGGCACGTTGCTCTCCCCGTGCCCTGCTGGGGCTGGCAGGGGTGAGCCAGGGTTTCCCCAGGGCTTCTCCATAACGGGAGCTGCTCCCGGCCCCTCTTCCCTCCTGCTCCTCTCCTTAAGAGGCGAGGCGGGGAGAGCCGAGAGGAGCCCGTGCCTGGCCCTGCTCCATGGATTCCTTTCCTGCCCGTCACGGACCGATTTAGCCCCCAGCGTCAGCCGTGCCGGGGCCGGGGGGGCGCGGGGCTGGCACAGCCCGGGGCTGGCACAGCCCGGGGACAGCGCCGGGACTCGGTGGTGGCACTCGCGGTGCCCGGGAGCCCGCGGGGGGACGGGCACGGGCTGTGCCCGGGGCTGTTTCCATCCCGGCAGGCCGGGGGTCCTGTGGGCATCGCCCCTGGCTCGGCGGTGGCGCTGCGGGGGCACAGCTGGGGGGAGCAGAGAGAGCAGGGACGGGGGTGGGTATTCCTTGTCCTTCCTTCCTTGCAGTCCCAGTGCTCAGCGTGATCCTTGCACTGGGATTGCTCAAACCCCGCAGAACACCCCAATTTTAGCTCTTCCAAATGAACTTTGCTGGTTGAACAAAACCCACCTGCAAACAGCAGAGGGTTGGAAAAAATCGGGGCTTTTTTGGCCTTAAATCCTCTCCTCCCACAGCGACAGCAGTGGGCAAGCTGGGGCTCGGTGCCACCCACAGGCACCGGGGAGGGATGAGCAGCACAGGATGGGACAGGGACAGGAGGACACTTGGAGTTGTCTCTCTGGAAGAGAAACCCCAAATCCCAACATTTATCAGTTTTCAGGATTATGTTGCCGCAATTTTTAGGGAAGAACACCCAATACATGGAGCCCGGGGATCTCTGGATCCTCCCGAGGGAAGGGCTGTGAGCAGTAACTGGTGTTTTTGGCAATTAATCTGGTTAAATCTCTTAATGAACCGTGATCAGGTTACAGGGCTTGTCATCTCAGATTGCTGGGGATTAGCAGGGACAGGGAATGAAGCAGGCAGGGGAGGGGGCATCCCTGCTGCAGGCTTGGGAGTCGGGCTTAATATCCACCTGTTCCTTTTCATATATTGAATTTTATATGTTTATTACAAATTACAGATATCAAGGTTGCAGGGGGAATCTGTCCCAGCATGTGATGGGACAGCAAGCAAGGCAAAACCACTCACCAGCACCTTGCCCTTTGCTGTACACGTCATGGAGCTATTTTGGGGACCATTCCTCACTGCTCTGCCCTTCCCAGGACTTGCCAATCCACAGATTTGGCTGCTGTGGGTGTAGGGAAACCCTGGTGCTGTAGGGAAGGGGCAGGTGCAGGGTGCTTGGGATCCACTCTGGGCAGGAGCAGGAGGAAAATTCCCATGTTGGGGACACAGTCCTTGGAGGAGGAGCCAGATCCTGCCCGGGGCAGGAACACGGAGCACCTGTGGGCTTTGGGAAGGAGCAGCTGTGGCACGGGCAGAGGCGTGTGATCGGATTAGGGCAGCCAGGGCTGAAAATAGAGGCGCTGCTCTGTGATGGGAAACTGGGGGGTGATCCAGACAACCCTGGGGTGGAGGTGACAGGCAGGGATACCTGAACCCTGGAAAATCGTGGCTTGGGCAGTCCTGGCTGTGCCCAGCTCCAGCCCAGCCTTCCTGGAGGGAGAAATGTCTCCATGCCTCCAAGCCCCAGCAGCATTAATTACCCCGTTCCCTTAAAGGATTCCTTTCAAAAGGGCTCAAATGCCTGGACAAATCTATTCTGAACGCCCAAATGCTTGGAAAAGGGGTGTGAGGACGGGGGTGAGGCAGAGCAAGATATTTTCTGCCGTTCGTCACCCAAAAGCAGAGGGTCTGTGGGGGGACACCAGGGTGCAGCTGTGCCAGGGAGGGCACCACGGCCGAGCCTCGTCCCAGCTCTGCCGGGCCATGGGGGGCACGAGGGAGGGCCCAGGAGAGGAGGCAGATGAGCCTGGAGCTGAGCTCACACGCAGCCCTTGGCACAGCTCTGCAGCACCCCCGACCCAGCCCTGCTCCCAGGCAGGGCCCGGCACCGCCCCCACCCCGCCGCTCTCCCTCGGGGGTCTCTGGGGGTCCCGCTCCTCGAGGGGCTCCCGTGCTCAGGGCAGGACGGGGCGGGGGAGCCGTGTCCTGGGCCAGCACATCCCGGGGGGGGCTCAGGGGCTCGGGCTGGGCCGCAGCAGCAGGCGGGGCAGGAATTAGGCACGTTACCTTGCAGGGCAAAACAACCCAATTGCTGAGGTTTAACGAGATCAGTGACTTAAAGAGCTTTAGTGGGGAAGAGAGAAGTGGACCAAGAGGAGCTTAACACAGTAAGGTGAGCACAGAGCGTCCAGGTGCCGTGGGAATGGGCTGCCGAGGCCTGGAGGCTCCCCAGAGCCACAGCAAGACCCCTGGGCTCTGGGGCAGCGGCTGATGAGGTGGTGAGGACAAGGTGCCCACCGTGAGGCCCTGGGCAGGAGGCACAGGGGGACAGGACAGAAAATACGGGATTGATGGCATTTCTCAGCACATCTGAACTGAGATGAAGCACAAGGCTGCTCTTCCCAGGCGTGAGGGGTGGGAAAATGGAAAATTTCTGGCTCAAAAGGAGCCAGAAATGTGGCCAGGTGTGTTCTCAGGTCCAGGTCACCGTCCCAGCCCCTGCAGACCCCTCTGGATGCCGACTGCCAGGTAAAGGAATAGAAGCAGATCAAAACCCCTGTGTGGGACTTCAGCTCCCCGCTGAAGGCTGCTGGGGAGCCGGGCTCAGCTGCGGGGAGGGATAAATCCGAGGCCGGGAGGGCAATCCCGACCCCGGGGCCGGCGGGGCTGCGCTCGGCTCCGGCGGAGCGGGGCCGGAGCGGGGCCGGGCAGCGCCCTCTCGTGGCCGCACCGGGGCCGGCTGCGGCTGCTGGGACTGCCCCTGTCCCCTGTCCCTGTCCCTGTCCTGTCCCATCCCTGTCCCTGTTCCCATCACTCTGGCACCGTCCCTGTCCGACCCTCCCCATCACCCTCGCCCCGTCCCTTTACCGCCCTTCACTTTTGCACCAACCGTGTCCCCTCTCCATCACTCTTGTACCATCCCTGTCCCTCTTCTGTCACCTTCCCACTGTTCCTGTCCTCCCCTCCATCACTCTCCCGTGGTCTCTGTCCCCTCTCCATCCCCCGTCCCCTGTTCTGTCCCCTCTCCATCACTCTCCACTACCTCTGTCATCCCCTCCATCCCTCTCTCACCATCCCTGTCCCCTCTCCATCACCCTCCCACATTCCCTGCCCTCCCCATCTCTCCCCTCAACCTCTCGGAGTCCTTTCAGCCCCGGGCAGTTTCTGTCCCTGCCCCTGGGTGCCTGTGCCCTGTCTCCCCCTCACACCAACTCTCTCCATCAGGCCCAGCCCAGGGGAATTAACTGCAGAGAGGGGAGAAGCCAGGCTTAGGTATTAACATGCCACATTAATTTTATTTTTCCCAGAAAGTCTGCAACAGAATAATCCCCTAAACCCAACAAGTGTGGGTGCTGTTTATGTAACGGTGCTGGCAGGAGGGCAGGGAGGCAGCGGGGTTATGTAAAGCCCTCCCGAGCCTGAGGGCTGTCCCTGGGATCTGCCTCCTGCCCTGGCCCTGTGCTGGAGCTGCTCTGTGTTTGCTCTCCCCTCGTCTGTGCCCCAAGGGGGCCCAGGAGCCCCTGGCAGTGATGGTGGCAGCTGCAGCTTCCTTCTTGTGGAGGTGCAGGATGTGCTGGCTGCTCCCACCGTGGAACTCCGGGCCAGCTTCTATTTCCTTTGAGTTCCCGTTCCTGATTCGGCGATCACTTCTCCCTCCAGCCTCAGCCTGGGGAGCTGCTGCTACCCCTGCAGTCCAAAATCCAGGCGTGGCCACAGCTTAACCGCCCCTGCTGCTCCTCCTGCCGGACAGGGGGACATCCCCGTGCCCCAGAGATGGAGACGGATGTGCCTCTGCCTTTCCCCATCCCTTGAAATCGGGAGCGTGGCATTCCCTGGGCACACAGATATCCTCATTTCAGCTCTTTGCAGGGTGGTGAGGAGCCTTGGGCTCTCCTTGCCCTTCCACCAGCCCTCCTGTCCTCGCTGGCTGCATCAGCCTCCCCCATCCTGGAGGAAAATGGGAAAAAGTGTGTGAATTGTAATGGATGTCATGTTCCAGCTGAAGATACTCCAGGAATACAAAGTGGGATGGGACTGTATCCTTGCTGAGACTGAAGGGTGGCAGGAACCATCGCACAGAGGGATTTTTAATGATTTTGGTCTTTCTGGTTTAACTGAGTTGATTTATTATAAATTTAAGGTCTTTCCCTGCATTTCGTCTAAGTCGGTTCTGCTCTAATCAGGTCAAAAGCTGATTTGCAAATAATCACCAGAGAAAAGGGGAAAATCGAGGGATTTAAGCTCAAGCTGTGCATTCCATACTATTAATTGAAAGCCAGGAGAGATAATGTGTCTCTTCTCCTGGCTGAGACCCCTAAGCTGCTCTTAGCAGCAAACGCCACTCTCGGCTCCGGGAATCACCTTCCGGCTGGGATTACACAGGGGAAAATCTCCCCTGGGCCTGGGGGAGTGAAAGGAACTGGGGGGCACCGAGGTGTCAGAGCACAAAACCACGTGTTCAGTCAATTGTTAAAACTGGGGTTAATGGGGGAAAGGCAGAGCTCTTGAGTGTGGGGGTGTAAAGGAGCTTAAATATTTCTCTGCCACCTATTTTCTGCAGATATTGATGAGCAAGCTGTGCCTTGTTTTGTCACTTGATGTGAATTTTTCAGGACAGACCATGTCTCCAGGTATGTATATGTGTGTGTATATATATATATATATATATATATGGTGGCATCCTGCTGCAGGAATTCTGAACGTATTTTTATCTCTCCACACACTCAGAGGGAAGAGGTCGATAATCAGAGAAATCCACTCTGATATTAATTACATGCCATTACCGGGGCTTATTTGCTAATCCCCATTCTAATCACCCTCCCGGTTAGATTTCAACCAGCACCTCAGGACACTGCACGTAATGAATAAAATATATATCAAAGTTTATTGCGGAGCGCGGGCAGCACGGCGAGCGCAGCCAGGGTTACACAACAGACCTGCTGTCACACCGGGAGGCGCGGCACATTCGGGCGTCAGTGAAATCCCCCCCAGCCCAGCCCAAACCCACAGGCTTGGTGTTTTAAATTAAAATAAATAAATAAATAAATAGCGGGGGGGTTTAGTGTTTTAAGGGGCTTTCCCGGGGGGGATTCATGCAGCTTCTGGGCAGCGGCACTGCGGGATTCTGGCACGGCGGGGCGGGAGCGGCTGGCTCAGGTGAGGGACGGGCACCTGCGGCGGCGGTGGGACCTTGCTGAACCTCCGCAGCTCCCGCGGGGACGGGCCGAGTCCACCCGCTGCGAGCCTGGGGACAGCGACGGCGACAGCGATGGGGACAGCGGCACCAGGGCCCTGCACAGGCTTTCAGTCCGGAGAGGGATCCTTCATCCCGAGAGGGATCCTTCATCCCGAGAGAGATCCTTCATCCCGAGAGAGATCCTTCAGCCCGAGAGAGATCCTTCAGCCCGAGAGAGATCCTTCATCCCGAGCCCATCTCCGCCTCCTCGTGCCTTCCTGCCAGCCCGCAGCTCTGCCGCCAGGTGACATTGGGTGTCCCCAAGGACGCTTGCTGGAAGCACCGGGAGCCTTCAAGTGTCCCTGCTCGGTCGTCAGAGCAGTCCCGAGCTCCGGCTCGGTGGGAGCTCAGCAGTCCCGGTCCCGTCGCGCTGTCCCCGCTCGGATGGAGCCCACACCGCCGGCCAGGGGAGGTGGAGGTGCGGCGGCCCCGAGCCCGCTCCGCTCCCGCCGAGGTTTGCAGGGGCACGTCAGGGCTGTCCCGTGTGAGTCACAGTGCCACCCGTGTCCCCAGGGCTGGGGTCCCCTCCCGGGTGCCCCGGGGCTCGGACTGGGAGGGGGCCCTGCCCCAGAGCGGCTGCCCTGAACCTGCTGCCTTCAGGAGGGAGCGACCCCAGACCGGGCTGGGGCTGCTGGCAGCAGATTCCTCTATAAACACCCCAGATCCTCCAGAAATCCCAGACTCTGAGAGGTCTCCCAACCCCAGGAAGTTCCCAGAACCTGCTGGGCCCCCAAAATCATTGTGTCCCCCCAGTCTGCTGCTTGACTGCACACCCTGGACCCTGACCCTGCAGGGTCCTTCGAGCACCACAACCCTCAGGGGTGCTCTCCCCACCAAATTCCTCAGGGCACCCCAAGGTCCCCAGACCCTGCTGGGTCCCCTGGAGTGCCCTAATACCACAAGGTCCTCAATGGAACCCCAAATACCCCAAAGTCTCCCCCCTTCAGAACCCTCCGGGGTCCCCAGACCCTGCTGGGTACCCCCACCCCATGGAGACCCTGCAGGATCTCTCCCAAGGCACTCTCAATGATGATTAAGCCCTTCAAACCCACTGAGTCCCATCCCACTGGACCCCTCAGACCACGTCCAAGGTCCCCAGACCCAGCCATGTGCCCCAGACCTCCCCCACCCCGCAGGATCCCTCTGCGACCCTCCCAAATCCACTGGGTTCCAGCCCATCGGATTCCCCAGACCCTGCTGGGTCCCCCTCCCCCACAGGATCCCCTGGACCCTTCCCATTCTGCAGAATTCAACTGCAACCCTCAAACCCACCAGTTCCAAACCCAGTGGATTCCTCTAGAGGAGCCCAGACCCCACTGGGTTACCCCACACCAGGTGGTCCCCAGATCCTGCAGGGTCCCCAAGGCCCCGCACTCTCCCCAAGGTGCCCCCGACCCCAGGACTCCCAAACCCACCAGGTGCCCTCCCATCAGACTCCCCAGGACTCCCTGAAGGACCCCAGCCACTACTGGACCCCCCACAGCACAGGGTCCCCGGTTCCATCCGTGAGCCCAACAAGGGGTCCCTCCACTTTCAGAGCCCCCAGACTCCCTGGGTCCCCATGGATCAAACCCCCTCAAGCACCCCAGACCCCTCCAGCTCCCCAAACCTCCCGTGTCCCACCATTTAGACCTCCCAAGACCCTCTGAACGAGAGGATCTCCCCCCAGCATGGGGTCCCCCAGATCCTGCAGGGTCCCCCAGACCCACCAAGGCGTCCCCCACTTTCAGAACCCCCTGGGTCCCCACCCATCAAACCCCCTCGATCCCCCCCGAGCCCCGCAGCCCCGCCGCCGTCCCTAGGCGGAGCCGCGGCTGGCGGCGGGCAGGCGGCGCACGGGGGTGCCGCCGGCGGCCCCGCGGCTCCGTGCGGGCGCCCAGGGCACGCAGCTGCGGAGGGCGCGGGCGGCCGCGAGGAGCGCCCCGGGCCGGGGCCGCGGGCGGCGGCGCAGCCCCTTCTGCAGGCGCTGGCTCTGCGCCGCCAGCGCCAGCTGCGCCTGGGCCACGCCGGCGCCCAGGCGGCCCAGGGTCTCAGCGCGGGCGGCCAGGCGCAGCTCGGCGTGCAGCAGCGCGCAGTGCACCTGCCGCACCCGCCCCTCCAGCTCGGCCGCCGCCCGCCGCCGCCCCTCGGCCGCCACCAGCCTCCGCCGCGCCGCCGCCAGCTCCACCGCGCCCGGGCCGCCGCTGCCGCCGCCGCTGTCGCCGCCGCCGCCTCGGGACGGGCGCTGCGCGTCGCCGCCGGGGGGGCTCGGGGGTGCCGGTGCCGCCGCTGCTGCAGCCATGGGAGCGGGAGCGGCGGCGGAGCGATGCGGCGGGGATATATAGCCCGGGGGCGGTGCTGGCGGCGGCGGCTCGGCCCCGACGGGGGCGGCTCCGGCACGGGCTCCGCACCGGCACGGGGGAAGGGGGTGGGGGACACGCGACCCGCGACCGGCACGGCACAGCCCGGGGCTCGGTACGGGCCGGCTCGGCACCGGCCCCGGGCTCGGCACCGCTGCGGGCTCGATCCTACACCGGGCTCGGTGCGGCACCGGTGCCGGCATTGATGAGACTCCGGGCTCGGTACAGCCCTGGCGGGGCTGCTCTGGCTAGTTATGGCCCGGTATGGCACCGTCAGGGGTCCGGGCTCGCTACCAGCACCGGGCACCGGGCTCGGTGCAGCTCGGTACGGCACCGCCCCGGTGGTGCTGGAAAACTGCGCTCCCTTGGAGGGGTCGGTGGGAAATGCGGAGCTGGGGACGGGTGGGATCGCTGGGACGAGCTGAGAAGGTCACGGAGGGGTCACTGGGAAAGGCTGGGCTGCGAGGGGCGGGGGCCGGGGTGTCCTGGGTCCTGTGCCTGTCACAGCAATGTCATCGTTGGCATCCCGTCATTTACACGGTATTGATAAGGCTGGGAGGGGGCCGGCAGGGGCGGGGGCTGAGCGGGAGGTGCCGCTGCCACCTCGCTCCCCCCGGAGCCGGGTTTTTGGGGTTCCTCCAGCTGCAGTGTCAGCCTCAGCGGCTGCATCTCCGTGCATGGATCTCACACCGGAGCAGCAGAGGTGGCAGAAACCAGGTGCCAAGGTTTCATCCCACCCCCAGACTGGAATAAAAGCCTAAGCCAAAAACAAAACCCAGCCTAAATCTGTTTCAGGCAGAGCCACATCCAGGCCTTCAGTGGATGTCGCCCACGGGGCTGGTGACATTTTTGCTTTCCTTACCTTAGGAGGGAAAAAAAAACCCTCTCTTGTGCTTTGCATCACATTCCTGCTCCTGCCAGGCTGCCACACGTCTGCCAGGCACCGGAGCAGCGTCAGCGGCTGCTGCGTCACTGCTCCGGCCCCCGCTGTCCCAGCCCCCGGCTGCCACCGCGTCCCCCCCGCCCGGGGTCGGAACACGGCTCCAACACTCCCCGGAGCTCCTCAGGCTGCTTTCCAGGCTGGGGGAAGCTGGAGTTCGGCTCGAGTCATCTTCGTCTATCCGATACAAATGCTGCTCTAAAATGGGGTGTGGAAGTTGAGGGGTGCTGCTCCACCGTGGGGTTAAAGCTCTTTTCATGCTTCCTCTGCCCCCAGCCCAAAAAACTGGGGATAGGCAGGAATTAAACAGAGAATCCTCTTCTCTCATTTTTTTGCTCTGATTTGGTGGAACCCAGACCCCCAAGGGTACCCCCAAAGGGGAAAGAGCTGGGGTTTGTCCTGCTCTGCTCCCCCAGAATGAAACCCCGGAATCGCAGAGGCTGGGGGGACCTCAGGAGGCACCTGCTCCCTCATTACCTGCTGAGAAGATAATTGCTTTTTTGGGTCACCCCCCATGTCTGCGCTGCTTGATGCCTTCCCAGCTCCAGTCCCTGCTCCGGGGTGAGAAAAGGACACGGGAAGGGGGAGCAGCTGTGCCTGGACGGGCGTTTAAGGAATGAGAAGGTGAGCTGGGGACACTGGCAGTGAGGCTGAGGGGGAGCCCCCAGAGCAGCCGTGTCTCCAGGCTGTCCCAGCACATCCCAGCAGTGAGCAGGCAGCGGCTGGTAAATGCAAATAGTAGAAAAAGACAAGAAATGCCCCTGCCCTGAGGTAAGGCACAGCCTGAGTCCCCAGAACCCTCCGGCACTGCAGGATTTCTGCTCGGGCTGT
This sequence comes from Prinia subflava, assembly GCF_021018805.1. Classification (NCBI taxonomy): domain Eukaryota; kingdom Metazoa; phylum Chordata; class Aves; order Passeriformes; family Cisticolidae; genus Prinia; species Prinia subflava. The sequence goes on from NC_086270.1 coordinate 447,998, forward strand.
TGAGCTATTAATGATTTAGCAGAGGAGGCTGCAATTAGCAGCGCTCAGAATAAACCTCGGTGATGCAAAAGCCCGGTGAGAGCTTTGTTCTCCCTTTGTTCTCCCTTTGTTCTCTCTTTGTTCTCCCTTCTCTGGCAGTGCCCCTCTGCCGAGGCACCAAGAACCGGGATGGGACACCGGGAAATGACCCCGCCCTGCGGCCAGCGCAGTCCCCGGGATTCCCCCGGGACACGGGGGCTGGGGGACACAGCCGAGGGATGTGCAGTGGCCTCATCTCCAGCCTCTGTAAAGCCCCGCGCTGGGATGTGCTCCAGAAAAGCGAAGCCTTATTACAGGCAGCAATAATTAATGGCGGTGCCATCTCTCCCAGCCTCTCCGCAGGTTTTTTCCCTGGTGTCCCAGTTACCAGGGCAGGAGGGACTCAGGCGCTGCTCTTTCATCCTGGCACAGTTTTAGGGACGGAATCCTGCATCAGGATTTCAGGTTTAAGCCCCAGGACTCCTGGGCTGACCCAGCTGGCTGTCCCACCATCCCGGACCCAGCAGCGTTGTGGGACACGGTGACAGCCCAGCTGAGAGGTGATGGGGCACGGGGAGAACTCGGGAGCTGGGCAGTTCTGGGTTCAGAGGGTCGCGCTGTGCTGCTCAGCTCATCCTGGGAGTGCCAGGCTGCCTGGGACAGTGCCCGGGTCTGTGCCGGGGTCTGTCCTGGGGTCTGTACTGGGGTCTGTGCCCGGGTCTGTCCTGGGGTCTGTACTCGGGTTTGTGCCCGGGTCTGTGCCCGCTCTGTGCCCGGGTCTGTGCCCGGCCTGTGCCCGCTCTGTACCCGGGTCTGTCCTGGGGTCTGTACCCGGGGTCTGTGCCCGGGTCTGTGCCCGGGTCTGTACTCGGGTCCGTGCCCGGGTCTGTACTCGGGTCTGTGCCCGGGTCTGTGCCCGGCCCCGGCCCGCAGCAGCTTCGCCCTCCGCGCTCTGCTGTCCCTCGGCGCGGCCCGTCCGGGTCACGTGGCGCACCTGGCGCAGGTGAGGCGGGGCCGGACGCGCTCCCGGCTCGCAGGTAACGAGAGCCCGGCCCGGCCCCGGCTCCAGCCCCGGCCCCGGCCTCAGCCCCGGCATCAGCCCCGGCCTCGGGCCCGGCCCCGGCTCCAGCCCCGGGCCCCGCTCCGGCCCCGCCGCCGCCCGGCGCTTCCCCGCCCGGCCCGGCCCGGCCCGGGGGCAGCCGCAGGCCGCGGCCGGCGGGGAGGGAGGGAGGGAGGGAGGGGCGCCCGTCACCCCCACACCGGGATCCCCTCGGCCCCGGGGCTGCCCCGCCACGGTGCCCTCTCCCTCCCCGGGGCTCCGGCACAGGGGACAGCCCCCGCTGCCCCCGGCTGTGCTCCGTGTCCCCGCACTGTCCCTCCCGCTGCTCGGGACCTGCCCCGCCCTGGCCCCGGGGAAGGCTGGTGGCGGTCGGAGCTTTCCCGGGGGCTTCGGGTCTCCCTGGTCCCTGCTGGGGTGGGCTCCGATTCCCAGGGGAGCCTGTGCAGGACGGGACAGGCCGGGCTGGGTCTGCTGCCCGCTGTTCCTGCTGCCAGCTTCTCCTCTCCCCAAACAGCCCTCGTCTGGAGGACATGGTGGGGGCCCAAGGTAGGCAGAGGGGGCTCTGGTTGGTGCCCAGGTGGGTCTCCCCTTTTCCTTCCCTTTCATTTGGGTCAGACTTTGTTCGTGCTGCAGCCGTGGTTGTCAGCTGGGCTGGGGTGGGTGTTTTGGGCCAGGGACACGGGAGTGTTTGGCGGGAGGCAGTTCCTTGGCCAGGTTGTTTATACCCCAAATAGCTGCGAGAGAGAAGAGGCTGGACCCCAGGGAGGCACGGGAGGATGCTGGATCCACATTTACCCTGGGTCAGGCCCTCCAGCCCTGCCTGGTGCCAGCAGAGCAGTGGGGAACAGGAGCTTAACAGGTGACTTCCAGCTCCTGGCAAGGCTCCTTAGGACACTTCACAGCTGTGGAGGCTTCCGCAGAGTTTGGAGAAGCTGTATCAGTGTGTAAATCCTGTCTCCTGAATTTAGGAGACATTCCCTTGCTGCCAGCAGCACCAGCAGTGTGGTTACAGGCACACAGATGTGAGATTCACAGCTTAACAGCTTTTTAAAACTTTCCAGGGAAATCCCACCCTCTGAACAATGAAGATCTTAGACCCTGGCTAACCCTGAGTCCTGCAAACCCTCTGTGGATCCTTCCTGGCTGCTCTGGAGCAGATGCTGAGGCTCTCCAGAGGGATCTTCCCCAGCCACTCACGGTGCCTGTGTGAGAGCAGAGGAAGCCCCCAGCCATCGTGTGAGTAACACTTGGATGTGGATTTTGGTCTGAGCGTTTATTTGTGGCTGAGGGGTTTGGTGCAGCCTGTTCCTGTGCTGGGGCTGCTGGACTGAGGAGCTGGGTCCTGCCTGTGCTCCTGAGGAACTTTTCCATGTGGTGCAGAGGTCCCAGAAACGTGAGCTGTGATGGGAATGGGCGAGCCCAGAGGTGTCTCTGACACCTGTGGCTGCAGGGCTTTCCTTGGAGCTGAGATAATACTCTGAAATTCCAGAATATTGTCTGCTGTTATATAAAGCAGTGTTGCTGTGCAATGCAGATGTTGGGTCTCTCAGTGGCGCCTTGGAATGAAAAGAAACATCCCAGTAAGCAGTTCCGAGTTCAGCTCAAATGTTTTCATTTCATTTCATGGGTTTTTTTCTGTCTGTTTTTAAATTTTGAACTACATTACGAAAATGAGGAAGTTGAGGGGAAAAACCCCAACTTGTTCTGGAGTGAAAGCAATCAAAACTCTCCAATGGTGCTGAGGAGAGGGAGCTCTGCCTGCTCAGCTCTGAAGCTGGAGCGTCTGGGGCTTTTTATTTTGAAATAAAATTGTGCAAAGGGAGCTCCTGGGATGAATTTTCTTGAGGTAACAGAGCCAAAATATTCCTGGAAAGCAGTGGTGTGCTGTAACTGCCTGGCTTTCAGTCTGGGCCTGTTTCTTTGTGGGGAAAATGTGACTGTTGGTTTGAAAACCCGGGGAAAAGAGGCAGTGCTCTAACAAGGTCTGACAGATTTATTTATTCATGCTTGAGGTGCCCTATAGAAAGTCTATAGTAAGGCAACAAGGACAGCTCTAAAACACTTAAGCTATGGCTGGGCTCTCACTGCTTATTAATTACCCTAATTAGTATTTAAAGTGATCTCTTGGAGGTGAAGGCGGCGTTAGCCAAGAAGCCTGGAAACCATGGAGAATTCTGAGACCCACCACAGGCTGGGATAAAGGCAGAGCAGCAAAAGTGGAGAGTCACAGCCCCGACCTGACTTTCCTCACATTGCCCCGTGCTGAGCTTTAATAATAAAAGGATTAAAAATAGGGAGAATTAATGTGCCAAAGTGTGAGCGTTGGCTCTGTGCAGGCAGAACGTGACAGTGCACTCTGTGGGAACAGTTCCCCCCTGCGTGCAGAGCTGGGGGAGCTGTGCTGGCACAGCTGAGCAGGGTCTGCTGTGGGATTTCTGTAGCAGGGTTTGTGGAAGTTCTGTTCCCATGGGGAGGGGTTTGAGGCTGACTTGTTGACAAGATCTTTTCCTTAATCCAGATGAAGACATCAGGTTTTCATGGGGAAGTCTTTGACATCACCTGACCTTAGCATGACTGGCAAAAATCATTAGTGTTGGTAATGCTGTCATTGCTAAATCCTCTAAAGTGAAATAGCAGCAAATAACGTGCAGTTGGAATTGGCAGCTTGCATAATGATGGATTGCTTGTCATCTCCTCCTGGGCACGATGTGTTTTGAAATGGATAAGTGCTGTCAGGGCCCAGCCTAATCCTAAGGAATGCAAGACAAAGGGAAGTTGTTTAAAAGGGATACTTTCCCTTTGGAGCCTGTCAGTGGCTCCACCTCCAGCTGTGCTGCTCCTTCATTGCTCTGGAGCTGACTCCTCTTCCAGCTGTGTGGAGGAAACTCTTCTGAAGGTTACGGGGATTTTGATGTCTGAAAATAACCCTTTAAAGCATCTCTGTTCTGATTTGAGCATCTACCCAAAGGAAGCAGCAAAGCCTGGGTAGTAGGAGAACCCAGAACACGGGCCCTGAGTGAGAACAGTGTGAGCATTGATGCCAAATGTTCCTGTAAATAATGATTTACCATAACACTGAAATGATTTTCCCGAATGCCTTTGGGGTCTCTGGCTGTCAGATCCCTCTGTGCTGGCGGATCAGCACAGCTCGCTGGGGTGGGGCTGCTGCTGAGTGCATTGCTCTGACAGAGCCCTCTGTGCCTGCAGGTGCCCGAGCAGAGCCATGCTGGGCCGGAGGAGCCGCCTGCCGCGGGAGCTGCCCTGCCGGGAGGCCGAGCCCCTGCGGGCGCCCGCGGGCACGGACGTCAGCCTGGAGGTGCTCAGTGGCCCCACGCCCGAGGCCAAGGCCGGCCGCAGCAGAGCCCAGCAGATGCGGGACAGGAAAGGGCGCAAGGCCGAGCTCAAAGACCCCAATGGCCGAGAGGCAGAGACCATCACCTTCATCTCTGGGACGGCAGAGGCGCCCCCGAACCAGAGCGTTTGCTGCTCCTCGCTGTCTCAGGCCTGGAACACGTACAAGGCCGTTTTCTGCTGCATAGTGACGTGTGGGGGCTGCTTCCAGGACTGCAGTGTCTGCATTCCCTATCCAGGGCCTGCTGAGACCTCCACAGATGATGGGAAGAACGGAGACTACAACGGGCGGCTGCCAAACAGCCCCACCAACACCTCTCCTGCTGAGAAGAACGGGAACCAGATCAAGAAGTCCAGCATGGGCAGCAGTTTCAGTTACCCAGATGTGAAGCTGAAGGGCATCCCTGTCTATCCAAACAGGAACCCCAACCACCACCTGGAGTCTGACCCCTGCTGCAAGGAGCTGCTGGAGAAGCCCTTCAGGAACAGCATAGAGAAGCCGCCGCTCCCCAGCAGCCACCGGAGCTCGGAGGAGTACTACTCCTTCCACGAGTCTGACGTGGACATCAGCGAGCTGAACGGCTCCATGTCCAGCCGGCAGATCGACGTGCTCATCTTCAAGAAGCTGACGGAGCTGTTCAGCATGCACCAGATCGACGAGCTGGCCAAGTGCACCTCCGACACCGTCTTCCTGGAGAAGACCAACAAGATCTCGGACCTCATCAACAGCATCACTCAGGACTACAACCTGGACGAGCAGGACGCCGAGTGCCGGCTGGTGCGGGGCATCATCCGCATCAGCACCCGCAAGAGCCGCGTCAGGCCGCACATCCCCGGCAGCCACGGCCACGAGGAGAGGAGCGGCCGGGCCACCGCGCCCGACAGCGGCAACGAGACCATGCTGGAGTCCATGGTCACCAGCCAGGACGGTACGGGGGTCCCTGGGGTGCTGGCACAGGGTCGTGCTACCAAAGCCACGGAGGCGGGCGCTGGAGCGGGGCTGGGAGCCGTCTGTCCCCGGTGGGCTTGTTCTCCTGGGATGTGGGAGGGGAGGTCCTTATGGAGAGCTCTGCTTCTCACCCTCCCTGTGCTGTGGCTTTCTTGAGCCTGTCTTTCCTTGCCCACGAGGTTTGTGCTGAGCAATAGATGGGTTTGTGCTGCTGATGCTGCCTGTGCTCATCTAAGGGAGGCAGAAAATCCGTGAGTCAAACTGAACTGGTAGGACCAGACGAGCTGCCTGTGCCAGAGGATGTCCAGTTACTCAGCTGGCTCTCTCCCCCGGGCTGCCTGGATAATGCCACCCTTAGACTCCAGTGTGTCCTCAGAGCCCAGACCTCCACACAGTGAATTATCCCTGCAAAAAGGAGGGAAGGGCTGCTCCACTGCACCAGTGCCTCCTACTTCTTCCTCCTTGTGGGAGCAGCCTCGAGTGTCTGAGCTCCCGAGCGAGTTATAACAGAGTTTATTGTAGAAAAACCTTGAAAAGCTGAGTGTGGGGGGCAAGGAGATATTCAGAAGTAGCAGAGGAAACTGTGTGGGTGTTGTGGTTCCCAGATTAGCAGAGAGGCTGCTCCTGGGATTTAAGGACACACAGCTCAGACTACCTGGACAATGGCAGAAGCAATGGGAAGAATCAGACCCTCCTGTTCCCTGAGGGTGCTCCCTGACAGGGATCCTTAACTCTGAGTCATCCTTTGCATCCTCCTTTGTGTCTCAGGCCCTCTTGGTTTTCGTTGCAGAGCTGGCCGTGCAGATATCGGAGGAGACGCCGGCGGATGTGATGGCCAGGAACATGAGGCGGCACAGCAGCGCAGGTAACGCCCCTGCCTGGGCTGGGCTGCCCTCAGCCTCCCCTGCTTCCCCTGAACCCTCCACAAAGGCTGGCCTGACCCTGCTCCTCAGGTTCCCCTCAGCTCCCCAGGGTTTTGGGAGTGATGGAGCTCGGACACTCCCTGGGGTGGTGGATCCTTTTGAAAAGGGGTGAAATCCACGAGTGGCACGTTCCCAGTCCTTGCACAGGACCTGACCTGAGAGTTTTCAGTCTCTCTGTGCCTTGGCAGAGTTTGGGGCTGTGTTTGAGGTGTGACTGCCAGAGGTCACAGCTGGGTGAGACTGGGAACAAAAGGAACTGTGCAAGAGGGAAGCAGGCAAGAGTGACGGGCTGCCCCGAGCTCTGATCCTCCCAGAGAGCAGCCCAGGGCTAAAAGACAAGTTTCCTCCTGCACAACAGCCCTGTCCTGGGAGATGGCTGCAGTGCAGGCAGGGCTGTTCCCTGCCATGGCTTTGTGTGGCTTTCTCCTCCCTCATGGTACACAAAGCCTCCTGTGGCAGCTCCTTCCCCACTGCCAGGCTGCTGTGCTCCCCTGGGCTAATGGCACCATCTCTCCTCTTTCCTCCCCAAGGCTCTCCGACCAGCAGAGATTCCTCTTTCCAGGACACAGAGACTGACTCATCTGGGGCCCCTCTGCTCCAGGTGTACTGCTAAAGGACCCGAGCAGCAGGGAGCCATTCCAGGGTTTGCTGCAGCCACAATCCTCCTCTTCCCATGTGGAGTATGCTGTGCCACGTTTGATTTTTTTTCCAGTCTACCCTGATCCTTATTGAAGCCAGGTTCCTCCTGCTGTCTGAATTTTGCTGGATATTTTGGTTTGTTGGGACAATCAAGGAAGCAAACTGTGGAGCTAATGAGCTTGGGAGGTGGAATGTGTGCCCAGGGAGGAGAAGATGGACAAGGAAGTAGCAGATAACTTGTGCCTCTGTGATTTCTGTACATCACGTTTAGCTCCAGCAGCCTCGGTGGCTCAGCCCTTTCCCTGCTTTGAGGATCTGTTGTACAGTTCCTGCTTCCTGGCATTGCCTAAGTCAGCTTGGGTAGGGAATAACTGTGTGGTCTGTGCTGGTGCTGATGTTGAGGTGCAGGCTGAGATCCTGCTCTGTAGGGACCCAAATCTCTATTTAAAGTGCCTGTGTTGGTCCCACAAACCCAAAGCCTTCTACCCATGGTGTTTTCAGTAGCCAGATCTGCCTTTCTGTGCTGACCCTTGGTGTCACCTCCTGCTGCCTTGGGAGATTTATGGGGTTCATTTAATTTTTGGCCTCTTGGCTCCACTCCAGTGCCAGTGCTGGGGCTGGGGTGGCTGCTGGGCTGCCCCTGCATGAGCAGAGCCTGGGATCAGCTCTGCCAGCCTGCTGTGAGTCCTGGGGTGAGTCCTGGGGTGAGGCACTCCAGGAGCACACGCTGTGACTGCCAGGGCCCCCCTCACTCCTCTGCCAAGCCCTCCGTGTTTGCCCGGGACAGCCTGGAGCAGGGCTGTGGCAGTGAGGGCAACGCTTGATTCACTCCTTTCTGTGCTTCAGAACTGGGCTGTTTGGCAGTTCCCCTAGAAAATCCCTTCAAGGTGGTTTGCTTTGAAAGGAAAAGCTCCTGAGAGTGTCTGCAGAGGGTCTGAGAGGCACTGCTGGTCCCTTCCTTTCCCTTGTCCTTCCCTTTGCTCCTCTCTGGCAGGCGGTGAGCCAGGAGATGGGCACTGCTGTCCCAAGGGCACAGTGCCAGGTGACCTTGAGGGCTGCAGCAGGAGGAAGCTGCATCTGTGGCGTTGCCACTTGGTTGTTTATCACAAAGTAAACACGTCAAGCCATGGGACTTGTTCGGAGATTTGGGTGCCCTTGGACATGAACAGAAAACGCTTCAGTGAATTTACCAGCCACAGGATAAACACAACCACTGGATTCTGGGGAGAGGAAAGCCCAGACAGGCCCTGGGCTTCGGTGTGGACCATGGTTTTGTGCCTCAGTTGAAATGAAATGTGCCTTAGTTGAAATGAAATGTGCCTTAGTTGAAATGAAATGTGCCTCTGCTTTATAGCCTGTGATTGCTCTTCAGAGGTTTGGGCAGGGAGCAAGGATTTGATTCCTCTCATGAGCTCTCAGGCTTCTTTAAAAAGCCAAACCCCTTTGAAATGGACAGTTCCAGTCCCTGTTTTGTAAACTACTGGCTTTTTTCAGAGTGTGCTTCCAGAAATCAGGGGCATTACTGAGACCACACCTGGAGACACTGACAGAGAGAGATTTCACAGATAAAGGGAAGAGACTGAGCCTTGGATTTGGCTTCCCCTCCGTGCTTTGTGTTTAAAGCTGTAGTTTTATGAGAAATTGAGTTTATAGAAGAAGAAGACTTGAAGCAAGGCCAGGCTGGGACTCCCAGGGGAGCTGTGTGAGGTCACCGGCCCTCCTGAGGGACCTGCCTGGCTTCTGCTTCTGCTGGGTTTGTACATTGTTACCTGGACAAGCTTCCTCAAAGCTGTGCACTGAGGAGTCACAGGGGTCACACTGACACGGCTCTGAGGGCTGTGCTTTGGAGACGAGGGGGGAGCTTGTAACGAGCTGCAGTCGTTGGTACTGAGCAAATACACATTTTTAGTGTCTAGTCTGGATATGGAGTGTGTGTGGATTAAACTAGCAAAAAACCCCCAAGCCCCCCAAACACTCCCTAGGAGGAAGACTGTCAACTCGATGGTCCCTGAAGCTGGTTCACCTGTGGTGTCTTATGGGATTCTTTTGCACTCATTGGCCTTAAATGTTCTGGTTTGGTCTTTTTTTTATAAAGTAAAAGTTGTGCTCTTTACCTGTGCTGTGACTTTTACATTCCTGTTTTCATCAGCTTGGGGATCCTGGGCTGGGGGTTGCACCCAGGGTGGCTGATTCCTGCTGCCCCAGATGGACAAAGGTATTTTCATCCATTTGGTGGCTGCAGGGGGATCCTGAATGCCAGCCTGGTGTCTGGAGGCAAATGAGGGAGCCTCTGGGGAAGTGTTTGTTGCCATGCAGGGAAACCTGGACCTTCTCTGAGTGAGCTCTGGAAAAGCAGAGCCTGGGGGGCAGAATTCCCATGCTGTCCCTGTGGTGTCACCGGCTCGTGGGAGCAAATGTGGGGTTTGCTCTGCAGGACCAGCTCAGGGATGGAGGGTGCCCCAGCCCCTGACCCTGTGACTTGAAGGACCAGTTCTGCACTTTCCAATTTCAGTACAAATCCCAGGATAACCTGCAGGGCTCCATTCCTGGCTGCTGACCTTCCCTCGCCCTCCTGGGGCAGGGGCTGGGCAGGTGCCTGGGGGGTTTCCCTCTGGTGCACAGGACCTGGATGTGTTTCCTGGGAGGATTTGAGAGCCATGAACAGGTAAATGCTGCCTTCTCTGGCTGGGAAGGGTCTCTGGGGATGTTCTTGTGTCTGGAGCCCTCAGACCAGCTGGGAGTGGCTGCAGGAGTGTTAAAGACATTCCTCTTCACATCCACACCCTGAGCTGCTGAGTTATTTATTTCAGTGTGCCTTAGATGTTAGGAAGCAGATGGATGGACCCTAATTCCTCACAGCCTGGCCCTTGCAGTAACATCCAATGCTGTCTCTTCCTGTTCCCTTCCTTGGGCTTTTGATGTTCAATTGCTCTTCCCAAAGCAGTCCTGGAGTCTGGGATATTTCCCAAATGCTCTGAGCTGCAATATTCATTAATAAAAGCTCAGCCAGGAGCTGTTGTTAAGGAAAAAAACCCCAAATGACTGGGGAAAACTTTACCTCTAGGAAGATCTCTGCAGAGCCTGTTGTGCCTGCAAAGGCCTTGCTGTTAAAGGAGGTGTGCAGGGGCCCTGGGCAGGTGAGGAGCTCAGGGCTCTGCCCTCCGGCTGGTGGCAGCACCGAAACGGCTTCTCCAGGTGACCTGACAGGGTGCAGAGGGACAAAAGGACCTTTGTGACCTGTCCCTGCCCACACTGCCCTTCCCCTCTGCTGGGGCTTGGGCCCCACCGCCAGGATGTGTCTGCAGGGGCTGGATCCCAGCGCTCCTGGTGTGCTCAGCCTGTCCCTGCTGTGGTCTCCAGGGACTCAGACTCAGGGGGGGCTTTGCTTTCCTTAGGCCTTGAGCAGCTGCTCAGAGCCGCGGGGTTTATCCCAGGGAAGCTGCCTTAGGAATTGGGGTGCTTCCAATTCCCTTTGGCCCGGGGCAGTGGTGCCAGGGGTGTTTGCAGGGGACAAGGCCGCCGGTGAAACACCTTCTGTTCCGCTGGCCCAGGGGCTGAAGTCCAGGGGCAGCTCTGGGATCAGCCATGATCACAAACACGGCCCGGGCGTTCACCTCTTCTGTGGGGTCAGGGCAGCAGGGATGGCCCCATTCTCCTCCCTCCCAAAACTCTCCCCAGCTTCCCCAGGGTTCCTTTTCTCCCTCTGCTCTCAGCAGCCGCCAGAACCAGCAAATCTGGGATTCCCAGTCAGGACCCCAAACACACCATGGCTCACAGCAGCCGGACCCCGCAGTGGCTGAGGACAGAGCAGGATCCGGGAACACTGAGAGAAGGGCAGGGACTGCTGCTCCTGCCGTGCTGGCAGGCCCAGGAGCTGCCAGGCCAGGCTCAGGCTCAAGTGTGGGTTACAGGGCTGAGGAGGAAACAGGGAAAGCCACAGGTTGGCCTTGGGGTGGTGCCATGGACGGTGCTGGTTTAAGGCTGGCCAGGATGCAGATTCTGCTGCAGGTGCAGGGTCTGGCCCTGCTCCCCCAGCTCCAGCACCTGCAGGAGCAGCAGCTCACTTGTCCCACAAACCAGGGTTCAGTGCAGCTCATTCTGGGGCTAAAGCCTTCAAATCCAGCAGTCCAGCTTCTTTAATGGAAAGAGGAGATGCTGCTCTTTGATCAGGGCCAAAGCGTGGCCAGGCAGGTGTGTGCAGGGTGAGGGCAGGTGTGTGCAGGGTGAGGGCAGGTGTGTGCAGGGTGAGGGCAGGTGTGTGCAGGGTGATCTGAAGACAGCCAGGAAGATCCTGGCCAGAGCACTCCAGAGGCAGCTGCCTGGATCTGAGTCCTTGCTCACCCTCAGGGCCACTGCCCTGCTGGGTGGGGGCTGCTTTTTGACCCCACGAGCCTGTAAAACTCTTCATGCAAACAGTGCTCTGCTGCTCCAAAAACAACCCCACCACGGCGGGCGCTGCGCCAGCCTGGACTTTGCCCAAACAGATTTTCAGCCGTTTGTGCCCATCCCTGGGGGAGGAGTGGAAATGTTTGGGGGAGGCAGAGGGAAGAGCCCAGGATTTCCTGACACTCTCCTCATTAGCTCGGCATAAAGGAGACCTGGGGCAAGGGTGGCGTCCTGGTGTGGTCACTGCTGCTCCGTGGAGAGCAGAGCCTGGAGCAGCCACCCTGGGGCAGTCCTGAGGAATGGGAACGGGGCAAGACACAGCTCCCAGTGCCATTTCCTAAGGGAGGGAGAGACCAGTGCAGAGCTGGGAGCAAGAGAGGCATTCACAGGCAGCTGCAGAGAGCACAGGCACAGCACCCCCTGGCAGCCCCTCCTTCCCCCTCCCAGCCTGGATCCCAGATCCCCTCTGCCACAGAAACCACGCTCTGCCTGAAATAATCACTTGTTTTCCTTTATGTTGCACTGCAGTTTTAACAGAGGTAAGAACATGCAGAGTGATGCCACTCGTCAGCGGGAGCTCGCACAGACGGGGAGAGGCTCTCAGAAAAGAGGCAGGAGTCACTCCCAGCAACAACAGCACCCCCAAGGCTCCCCCATCCTCTCCACCCACAGCCACGGACTCTCCAGACTCCCCTTGCTCCAGGCTGACCTCTCCAGCTGTGCTGGGAGCCCTGCAGTGCTCCCGCTGTCCCACTTCTGGCACAAACAGGAGCAGCAGCAAGGAGAGGCAGGGTCTGTCTCCACTGCAGTAGCTGTGCTTTTAAACTGCTGTTTTCCCTTCCCAGGAAGGCAGAAAAAGATTTATTTTACAGAACAAACTGACCCTTGTTTTCACAGGAGAGCAGGAGGGAGTAGAACTCAGGAGTACCTGTGCCAGTGGCAAAGAGCAGGAGAGCAGCTCCGAGCAGCCCAGGGAAGCAAAGCAATGTTTAAGGATTTATCCCCAAACCTCTCGGGTCTGGCTCTCAGCCCTAACACCCTTTCTGCTCTAATCCCTCCTCCTCTCCTCACTGCCCTCTGGGAATTGTGGCAGATGGCTCTGCCTGGAGCTGCTCTGGGGCCCTGCTTTCTGCTGCACAGGACACTGAGGGTGACTCTGCCCAGGTGCCTCCACAGCTAGCTCGGGTGGGGATGCTGAAGTTTTACTTGCCCAAGGTGAGGAATATCCAACCATACAAATCCTGCCCCATTTAGGGGCTGACTGAAGGAAGGGGAGGAGGAGGGAGAGCTCAGTTGAATTTAGCCTTTGAAAAGTCCATTTCTGGATGCTGTTCCATGAACCTGCAAGGAAAACAAAGACAAGAGCTTGGGTGAGTCAGCAGGAGCCAAACAGCTCTGTTTGGGGAGGGAGGGGTTTCTGCTTCCTGTGCTGTGGAGCTTTGCTGCAGCCCTCCACAGCAGGAGGGGCTCTGCTCTGCTCAGCTCCTTGGGACACATTCCCTGGGCTTTCCCTACAAACACCTTTTCCTCGGGTCAGTGGGAGCAGCATTCCTGCCAGCCTAGCAGGTCAGCAAGTCCAGACACACGGAGCTGTTAATTATCAAACACACCCATCACTGTTACCCCTGGGCTGGACACGTAGCAGCCACGACACTGACTGTGGGGCAGAGGGGAGATGGTGAAGGCAGATTAGGGCTGAAGCCTGACAGCTTTTCTGGGAACATGGGGAATATCCCCAGTGCTCTGACGGTACAAACTCAGTGAGGATATGACCAGAGGAATCTGGTTTCAAACAAGGTGCAACCTAATTTCAAATGTACTGCAGTCCCAGCAGAGGGAATCACAGAATGGTGTGAGTTGGAAGAGACCTTAAAGATCATCTTGTTCCAACCCCCTGCCATGCACAGGGACTCCTTCCAGGGACTGTTTGGACTCTGCTGCCACATGGGGAAGCTCTGAGGGCAGTGCTCCGTCCAGGAGTGCCCAGAGCACACAGAGGCTCCTCTGCTCTGCTCCCAAGGGACACAACACAGCACAGCCCTGTGCAGGACTCACACAACGTGCAGGTAAGGGCAGCTTGGTCTCCTCTGTGTTCCCATCTCAGGGTTTCCCCTGGAACGCCCCCACAGCGTTCCCATTTTCCACTTCCAGGGCCACCTGTGCTGTGAGGATCCTGTCCTTGTCTGGCAGCCAGGAGAGCTCCACTGGCAGACATCAGCACCCACATGGGAGTCACTGAGTCTCCTTTGCCCTGGACAAAGTCTAAACTTCCCCTCCATCCTTTGCCAGCCAAACTTCCAGGGCACCAAACAGGTGACCCTGCCAGCGAGGCGTCCTCTGTGCGGCTTCTGGGAGCAGAGGGAGCTTCCCACCCCCCTGGGCACCAGGGAAACCCGGCCCTGCTCTGCCCAGACCCCACTCAGCCTCACCGGGAGGCTTCTGGCACTACAGATAAGGCCAAGGGGAGCAAGGAGTCAGGTCAGCACAGAAATCCTTCACCCGGAGATAAGGGGTGAGGCTGCACTTGCTGAAGAAGCTGCATGACCCAGAATTGCCTCCACACCTTCCCCAACGGCCTTGGGAGCTCCAGGAGTCATTTCCCTGCCACAGAGCACTGATGCCAAACAGGGCAATAAAACCATAAAAGCGGCTTGAGGACAACTGTCTGGGGGCAAGAGGAGGCAGGGAGGGGTGATTAGCTGGCTACCGAGGGAGATTAGACACCAATCAAGACATGTTAAAAGTTCAGCAGAGATGGCACCTCCAGTTCTGAACGTGCCTTCTGGACTTGAAATCAGCAGATTGAGACAATTCCAGAGCTAGGCTACACCCAGATTTCCCAGCTAGGCCTTCTACCCCCACAGGCTTTTACAGACACCGGTGCAGATGTGAGCATGGCTCAGGCTGAAGGCCAAGCTGCTCTCTGCTCTCTGTTCCTTATTTGTGCCAGGCAGGAGGAGGGGATGGGGCTTGGGAAGGCAGAGCCACGCAAAGGAATGAGCTGTACCCACTTTTTCAGAATATCCTGCTTCTTCTGCTCGTCAGAGGTGGGCAGGCCCATGGATTTCTGTCGTTGGTCATACATCATCTTCTCCACCATGCTGCGAGTTTCGCTGTCCAGGTCTGACAGCTGAGAGCAAGATCCACATTGGAACAACTCTGGGCTCAGCTCAGGTAACTTCTGAGCACGCCCTGTCCCGTAAAACAGAAGGATTCTTACCTTTGAATTCTCTGGATTGATTTTCTTGGTGTTGATTTCTGGGTCTGTGGAGACCAGTTTGTTCCACCACTCCATTTTGTTGATCTAGAGGACAAGGAAGCAAAAAGAGTTTATTTTTCTTGGACTTGTTCTAGGGGTTTTAAGTCTCAGTCACAGGAAAAAAATGATGGAATCAAACTTTATTTGATAGTTTTCTAAATATCAGTAAAATCTGAACATAGATAAAGGCTATTTTTGTTTCAAGCTACTTTAGACAGCCTAAATTTTCACAGCTGAGAGATCTGAGAGAATGTCAGATGTCCTGTTTGGCAGGACATAAATGGGATTGCAGCAAACCCCCCGGAGAGGCCCAGAAGGGACACAACAAGGGACACAAGGAGGTCTGTCCCTGGATTTTCATGTCACTAACAGATGTCAAAACACACTAAAGGACAACATTGAAATGGGTGATTTCCTTCCAGCTTTTCCTGAACTGCTGAGAAATACACTGAATATCCTGGAACAGAATTAGGCTGAAGATGGGGGAACTTAAATACCCACTACAGTGGCACCACTGACCCCGTACCCAGGACAACCACGGTGGTCCTGTTTCAGCTGGGAGCCCAGAAGAGGCAGCCCAGCCTGGATCCTGCCCAGCCCATCCTGCTTTACCTTCTCCAGGTGCACGGTGACAGTTTTGCCATCCTCAATGAGCCAGGAGCTCTCCTCCACCTTGACCTCGTTGAAGAGCTCCCCGTCGATGACAGCAGGGTGGCCCTTGAGGCCGACCCTGAGGCGGCGCCTCTGGATATCGACCACCACGTCCCTGCCCTTCAGCCTGAAGCTCACCTTGAAGGGCACAGCCAGCTGCAGCAAAGAGGAGCAGATCTGAGGGGCTGGGCAGGGAAATTCCTCCTCAGCCTCCCCGGCTGCTGTCCCAAGCCTTTCTGCCTCGCTTTCACCAGAGCCAGGCAGAGCAGGGACTCCTTTCCTTGAGGTATGGGGAGGGGAAAGGCAGGGACCATAAAAAGGGAAGCAGATTTTAGTGCCTGGTAAAAACAAGACCAAAATTTGGCAAACTACAGCTCCTGAGAATTGTACTGAGTTACCAAGCTCTCTCCCAGCTATTGAAACATCGCTGTTTCCAACAAACTTCCAGACACAGGGAATTGGCTTCCTCTCTTACCAGCACCTGCTCTTATTCCCTGTCAGATTCCTCAGATCCTGGTCACAGAGCACTACTTACATCCAATTCTGAGAGAGTCTGTGTCCACCTGTAATTTGGAAGGTCAGCTCCATTGCCAGAGTTGGGTCTAAGTTTTCCTTTATCCTTCTCATCTTCCTCTTCATCATCTGTTGCCTAAGCAATTCAAGTGTAAAGAAAGAAGCTTTTCCAGTTTCCATTGCAACAACAATTCTGAGGTTTTATAAGGATTGCAGGTCAGTTGTTTGTGTGTAGTAGAAGGTGTCATGGCAGGGGGTGGAATGGTCCCTTCCAACCCAAACCATTTTATGATTCTGAAGTATCTGCAGACGGGTTTTACCTGTTTGTTGGAATCTGAAGATTCGCCCTCCTCCTCCGAGGGTTTCACTGGGACACTGTTACCCTGCGCCTCTTTCTTCTGTTTGAAAAGAGAAGGGCAGGAACACGCTCAGCCAAGAGCTGGCACTCCGTGTCACCTCCTGAGCTGGCACTAGGTGGCCTCAGCCCTTCAGCTCCAGCTGAACAGCACCACTCACTGCATCCCACTTTGGAAAAGGGAATTTCCAGTGACAGGAAAGAGGTACTGCCAAGGGGAAGATTCCCTTTGTCCCCCTCGGACAAAGACCCAGCCCGAGCCCTGCCAGCCGCAGGGAGGCCGGGCCGTGGCTCTCACCTGGTCGATCTCGAGCTGCAGGCGCTCTGCCTCCTCCTCGCTGAGCTCGCGGATGCGCGGCTCGGCGGCGCCCGGCGCGTCCCGGCGCGGCGCGGCGCGCTCGGCCCTGCGGCGCTGCTCGGCCTCCTGCCGCGCCCGCTTCTCGCGCCGCTCCTTCTGCGCCAGCTTGTTGTGGTGGCTGAAGGCCTCTGTGATCAGCTGGGGACAGGCACGGGGGTTAAAACACCCTCCAACCCAAACCTAAACCCCGCTCGGTCTCCCGGGGAGCACGAGAGCGTCTGCTGAGTCACACAGGCGCTGGGAACTCTCCCTTCATCCTCACTCGGTTTTCTGACTGAAACCCTTGAGATTTTTCCATTCAAAAAACAGAGGAGGAAGTGAAAAGGGAGGAAAAAAGAGGAAATTTGAAATATTTAAACATAGTTCTTCCTAGTTACATAGGGACATAGTAGGGAAATAAAAATCCTTCACTTATTTTGTCCTTTGTGCAATTCCAGCAGGACGAGCTGATGCCCAACCCAGCCCTCTGAAGCTGCTCCATGCCTCCAGAACTGCTGGATGCAGCAGATCCAACTCTTCTACCAACTTCTGCCCTTCCCCACACCCGGGGCTCTTCTCCAGATGGAGCCTCAGTGCCGTGACTTAGAGGAGAAATGCTCCAACACCCCCGTGTGTCCACACTGAGGGGTGAGTTCATCCTTAGATCATTTGTTTCAGCCTCGCTCCCAATTCTCCAAAGGTTGTTGTGACTCTGGGAGGCAAAATCCCAAGGTCTCTGATGCCAAGGGCCGCGTGCTCACAGGAGAGCTGAGTACACAGGCAGGGAGCCAGAGAATTGCCCCAGGGTCGATAAGACCAGGGGTGCTGTGCACAGCAGCACGTAGGTGAGCTGAGGTCTGCCCCAGAAAATAACAGAGACAGATCCTCAGAATGGAGTTAGAGGGGAAAATTTATTTTTTATATATCCCAGGAGCTTCAGGGCAGGGGGGAAATCCAGAACCTTTTCCCAGCAAGCTGCAGTTTGTAAGCAAGCACTGAGTATTTCTGCTCTGCTTTACAAGCAAGGTTTGTTTACACTCTCGACTCCCGTGTCTCCTGGAGTACAGAATGCAAGATGTGCATCCCCCAGGATGTCCCAGCCTGTTCCCAGCCCGGTGATCCACGCTGAGGAAATTATCTTCAGTGCCTGACCTTGTCCGTGTCCCTGCCCACACCTCCCTCACCCCACACCTGCTGAAATGGCACCCAAAAAATGCAGTGACTTTCCCACCCTCCCCTTCTCTTTCATGCCAGGGGCTCAGCAGGACTGGGGGAGCAGCTTCTTCCCCATTTCTTGTGGTTCCCATGGTGTCAGAGCACTTTTCCAGGAGGCCACAAAGTGTCCTGGAGGGCAGGAATGTTTTTCTTTCACAGGCACAGATCTGCCAAGGACAGCACCCAGGCACCTCTGATCTGCCACCCAGGTGGGACCACACAGCCTCCAGGAACGGGGGGGATTTGCTCTCTATTCTGAGAAAAATTGACAGGTTTTATTCTTTATTACTTTTAGAGAATCCCAGGATGTTTTGGGTTGGAAGGACCTTAAAGCCCTTCCAGTTGCAGCAAAGGCTCCCTGCAGGAGAGGGGATGCTCCATGCAGGCAGCGCAGCCAAGGGGCAGCTGCATGTGCAGAGCCGTGGACTTTGTGCTTTTCCTGAGCTGAACAAACAGGGCAACAGGGGGTTATCACCTGCTGTGTCACCGTTAACTCGCTGTGTCTGGCAGGATTGCTTTCCAAACTAGCCTTTGGCCAGAGCCTGGCAAGAAACCTGCCCTGTGCCCCCTCCCAGCAGGGACCTGTGAGCTCAGGTCCCTGCTGGGCCCTGAGCACAGGCACGGGTGGGACAGAAGGGACAAGAGTTAAAGGCCTGCAGGGTCCCTTTTACCTTCTCTGCTACCCCGTCCTCTCCCCCGGTGAAGAAATCCGTCTTCCTCCTCAGGAAGCTGAAGAAGGTGTTCACGAGCTGGGGAGAAAAGGAGCAGTGAGCCCAGGCCCCCCCAGGCCCCCCCGAGTCTCTGGGGCAGCTTTATCCTCTGTCCTATCTGTGCCTGCGCCCTGTGACCTGCAGGAGCCTGCACAGAGCAGTCTGAGGGCTCTGCCTGAAGGAAGGCAGCAGCTCCTCCTCGTTCTCAGCTCCTGCTCCCACTCCCCGAGCTGGTATCTGAGGCAGGAATGGATTTATGCATGCATACACACCCATATCCCACACACATATATATAAATATATATATATATGTACACAAGCCACATTTCACTTCTTTGCACGCCTAAAGCGCACAAAATCCTTATTTTTACAGCTGCCAGGGATCACTGATGAATGAACCAGCACCTCCAAACCCCTCTGCAAACCCACACTCCCCTTGAACGTGGCTGATCTTTATTTCCCAGGAATCCTGTCCCGGGGGGTTTCAGCCAGAGGCTTTGCCGCGACACGAGGGGCTGCGACAGGGCCATTCAAAGGCCTGGGGGGATCAGGGGGGATCAGGGGGGATCAGGGGGGAGCAGCAGATCCCGAGCACGAGGGGACCCCACGGTCCCGGCCCGGCCTCACGGGGTTGTGCTGGGAGGGGCACCGGGGGAGCCCCACGCTGCCCCGAGGTGCTGTGACCCCCACGGGCCCTGCCCGCGGCCCCGGAGCCCTCGGGCAGGCCCGGGGCGCTCGGGGCCGGGGGGCGAGGCCACGGTGAGGGCGCCTCATTAACACCGCCCTCATTAACGAGGGCGCTGGCGCTGCCGGGGCCGTTATCGCCGCCCCGGGAGCAGCGCACGTGCGTCCGCTGTTCCACGTGCCGGGGCGGGGCCCCAGGAGGCCGGGCCGCTCCCCGCTCGCTCCCCCGGTCCTGCCCCGCCCTCCCCGCTCCCGCTCCTGGCGGCGCTACCTCGCGCACGCCGCCCTGGTGCTGCTGGGCCATGGCGAGCAGCATCCCGTCGAAGCGGTCCTCCTGCTCCGCCGCCTCCTCCGCGCTCAGCCCCATCCTGCCGCCGCCGCTCCCGCACCGGGCCGCCACCGGAACCGGAACCGGAACCGGGACCGCCGGAAGCGCGAGACCTCCCCACCCGCCAGTCCCAGCGCGCGCCCGCGCCGCTCTCTTCGCTGATTGGTCGCGAGGGCTGTCAATCCTCCAGGAAGGGGCGGGCCGCGAGGCGCGGCGGGGTTGTTATGGCGACGGGCGGTGCGGGCCCGGCCCGGCCGCTCCTGTGCGGGGCTGAGGGCGAGAAGGTTCCCGGAGCCTGCCAGGCTGAGCCTCCCCCGCTCCCTCCGCCGCTGCTGGGGCTGCAGCCCCCTCCACAGCCCCCTTCCCTGCCCCGGGCACGCTCAATGTGTGTCTTGCAGTGCGGGGCCCGCAGCTGGGCCCGGGGTTTGCGTTGCCCCCTGAACAATCATTGCCCGCTTTGGCTCCTGTTCAGCTGCTGCCGACCAGCTCCTCTGGGTCCCTTTCCATTGGGAAAACATGGGAATTGTGGCCTTTTTTCCTTGCTTTTCTCTCATTCTGCAGATGGCAGCGTTTTCCCTTCCCAGCCCCGTGTTTCCCCTGAGAGTCGCGGCCCCTGGGCCCATCGCAGCCTGGCGGTTCACCAGGTTCCTCTTCCTCCACCACAACAAGAGGCTGTCGGGCAAGGCCGTGCAAACAGCTGCTGATAACACAACTTCCAGGTTGCTGTTCCAAGGCCGGGGCCGTTGAACGCAGACGAGCGCCCGTGTTTGTCTGTGCGGCCTGGCAGCGACAGCTGCTCCCGGGCCTTGGTGCCAGGTACAGCCCGGGCTAATGACTCTGTTTATCCTCTTTGGGTAATCCTGATAAGGCCCCGCAACCCCTCCCTGCGATTCATTGAGAAAACGGCCGTTGACCGCCAGGAACTCGCCTGGCCCGGCCAATCAGCCCAGCAACGACGGGGTTGGTCGGGTGGTTTAATGAGGGCTGCTTAATCATGCGGTCAAGGCTGCGGAGGGGTGTTCACTGTGACCCGGCCTTATAAGAGCCGGCTGCAGAGGCAGGGCTGGTGGGGCTGGGAGCACGGGGACGATCCGGCCCGTGACACATTCTGGATTTTACGCCTCTCTCCCTGTGACTGAGTCTGGACGAGGACCCGGCTCAGCCATGAGCACCAGCGTGGATACGGAGTGTGAGCGGTGCCGGTGCCACAGCAGGGACAAGCCCCCCGCCATCCTGTACACCCTGCTGAGCCAGGAGCTGCAGCCCGGCAGGGCCCGGCAGCGCTGCCTGTGCCACCAGCGCCGCGCCGTGTGCCTGGCGGCGCCGCACCTCACCTGCCGGGCCGCCTCCGACGTGCTGCTCAAAACCATCAGCTTCGTGAGGAACGTGGCCGCCTTCCAGCTGCTGCCGCGGGAGGATCAGCTGCTGCTGCTGCACGGCTGCTGGGTGCCCCTCTTCCTGCTGGGGCTGGTGCAGGGCATGGTGACCTTCGAGGTGACGGAGGCCCCGGCCCCCAGCATGCTCAAGAAGATCCTCCTCAGCGGCCAGAGCAAAGGGCAGGAGCCCGAGGGGACGCAGCCCACGCTGGCCGCCGTGCAGCGCCTGCAGTGGTGCCTCAACAGCTTCTGGAGGCTGGACCTGAGCCCCAACGAGTACACCTACCTGAGGGGAGCCATCCTCTTCAGTCCGGGTGAGTGCCAGGCCCTCGTGGCTGGACACACAATCACGGCCTCTCACAGTCACTGAGGCTGGAAAAGATCCCCAAGACCATCGAGCCCACCCTGTGCCACTGCCCACCTTGTCAGCAGCTCAGAGCACTGAGTGCCACGTCCAGGGATAGGGTGCTCACCTGCCCAGGTGAACACAGACCTCATGGCTTGGAGGTGCTCAGAGATGGGCAGGTGTGAGAGAAGAGAGGGCTGGTCAGTGTTCCCTAAATGGTCATTCCCAAATGCACTGGGAAGCAGGAAGGAAGGATGTCAAAACCTTTGCCTGCCCTGCAGACAATAAATCCTTTAATTTTAAAGCATGATTGTCCCTGTTAGGTGCTTTCCCTCCCTCACACGGCATCCCTGGAGCAGCCAGGCCTCAGCAGTGCTGCGTGCATCTCCTTAGCGTGGCCGCAGATCCCTTCTGAGAGCTGGGGAGGGGTGGCAGTGGGATCGCCTGGGGCTGTTTCCCTTATTCACTTCCCTCTCTCCCTGTGTCCCCCGCAGACACCCCAGGCCTGAGGGCTCCGCTCTACATCGGGAGCCTGCAGCGGGAGGCGCAGCGGGCGCTGCGGGAGCAGCTGCAGCCCGAGGGGCAGCGCCGCTTCTCGCGCATCCTGCGGGCCAGCTCCGCTCTGCGCGCCGTGCCCGCCGCCCTCGTCACCGGCCTCTTCTTCCGGCCCCTCATCGGCGACGCCGACATGGGCGAGCTGCTGGCAGAGATGCTCTTCGAGGTGCCGGGCTGGCCACAGGGCCCGTGGCTGCCCCTGCCCCGCTGAGCGGGGCTGGGACAGGAGCTCTGTGTTCCGCGGGGGCTGCAGGATCCCTGCCTCAGCAGATTCTACAGCAGCCCCTGCCCCTCCTGGGCCGGTCTCCAGTCCGGGGAGGGGCTGTGGGTGAGGGCTTTCCTGCCCTGCTCCCGGTTTTTATTCATTTGTGAACTCCAAGCAGTGAGGGCTGTCCTCAGCTTGAGGGCTGCAGTGGGATCACAGCCCGAGGGCAAACACTGTGGAATTACTCTGGGTCTGGCTTCCGTGCTTGGAATCTTAGAAATGCTCAGGAAATTTCTCCATGGAAAATGCCAGAGTGTTAAATCCTACAGGGTGTACAGACTCACCCCTCTTTTTCCTTAGATTCTGTCTTTCCTCTGTAATTCCATGAAATACAACAGGATTAAGAGCACTTAGGAGCGCCTAAACCTACTGCAGCTCACATGGGGCTCTGGGCTTTCCTGTCTGTGAAAAGTTAAACCCGAGCAGAGCTGCTTCAGTGGGAGATCCAAACCTCCCTCCCGGAGTCAGAGCCAGGTGCACACCTGGAAAACTCGCTCCTGCTGCCTCCAGCAGGTGAGCTGTCAGTATTTTATAAGTGAACGTTGAAGTGGTTTGTATATAAGATGCAATAAATTATTTTTTTAATAAAATGTTTGGTGTTTTGGAACACAGTGGTGCCTTTTTTGTGAAGGTGTCGAATTTGGGGTGGGCAGAAAAAACTGCAGGCGTGGAAAAGATAGAGTGGAATAAGAAGGGATTTTCCATAAAAATCCATCTGGCAATGCAGGCAGGTTGATTGCTGTCAGTGGGAGCTCCTGGATGAGCAGCCCCTGGGTGCTCCCAGCACACAGAAATTCCCAGGGCAAGCCCCACGTGGCACCTTTCCAGGTGTTGAGCCCTGAAACCCCTGGGAGTGTCACCCTCAGGGTTTGCGACCCCCCCGGTACCCCCAGGGCCTGTTAAACCCCCCCATAATGGGATATCTTGGTCCCCTGTGACCCCCCCGGGGTCCCTCTGTCCCCTGTGACCCCCCGGGGTCCCTCTGTCCCCTCTGTCCCCTGTGACCCCCCGGGGTCCCTCTGTCCCCTGTGACCCCTGTGACCCCCCGGGGTCCCTCTGTCCCCTGTGACCCCCCGGGGTCCCTCTGTCCCCTCTGTCCCCTGTGACCCCCCGGGGTCCCTCTGTCCCCTCTGTCCCCTGTGACCCCTCAGGACGCCCGGTCCGCCGCACTCTCCCCCGCCACCAGGCGGCGCCCTCCACAGTAGCGTGACGTCATCACCGCGCGCCCAGCGCCGGCGGTCCAAGATGGCGGCGCCCAGCGGCACGGCCGGTGATGGCGGCGGGGCCCGGTACTGCCTGGTGAGCGGCATCCCGGCCTCGCTCCGCTCCGCGCAGCTCCGAGCCTACTTCAACCAGTTCCTGGAAGCCGGCGGCTTCCTCTGCTTCCACTACCGGCACCGCCCCGAGCGCCCGCCAGCGGGCGGCGGCGGCGGGGCCTCGGCGCCGCGCACCTGCTCCTGCCTGGTGTCCGTGCGGCCCGGCCGTGCCCGCCGCTTCGTCCGCATGTACTCGGGGAAGCGCTGGGTCGGGCCCGGCGGCGCCGCGCTGCCCGGCCGCTGCCTCATCCGCAGGGTCCGCCTGAACCCCGGGACAGGTACGGGCGGGCGGGGGTCCCGGGACGAGACTGCTCGTGGAGCTCCCTTAACGCTTTAAATCTGCTCCGAGGCAGGAGGAGCCCGTGGGGGCTCTGCTTATCCCCCTCCCACTCGGGAGCGCCGGGATTTACCCGCCCCGGGTGGGATGTGGGACCCCAACAGACCATCCCTTCTGCCCTGCAGCCCCCCAGACCATCCCTTCTGCCCTGCAGCCCCCAGACCATCCCTTCTGTCCCGCAGGCCCGGAGGAGGCTCCCGGCGGCTCGGCCGGGGCGGCTGCCGGGGAATCTGTCACGGAGGCGGAGCTGAGGCGGCTGCCCGAGTTCAGCCCCCCATCCTTCATGCCCTTCGGGAACGTGGGCACCCCCCTGCGCGTGTTCCTGGAGCTGATCCGGGCCTGCAGGCTCCCCCCCCGCGTCATCAAGAAGCTGCAGCTGGATTTCCCCAGGACGGGCTCCTCCCGCCGGTACGGGAACGTGCCCTTCCAGTACCACGGCACTGAGACGGTGGCTGAGGAAAGAGTTTACACGGCTGCGGGGGATGAGATCGTGGAGGGAGAGGAGCCCGCGGGGCTGACTCAGCCAGCCCGGCCTGAGGAGGATGAGGAGGGGCAGGAGAAGGAGGAAGAGGAGTCAAACTCAGGTGATGTAAGTGGAATGTTCCAGCACCATCTGGGCTCAGCTGTTGGAGCTGTGAGGGCAGATCCCACTCTCAGAGCCCATTTTAAATGTCTTAGTTGGATAAATGGCTTGTCAAAAACAGTTTTAGAATACAGCTGTTCACCCCTTGGTGCCCTGAGCCCCTCGGGGCAGGGACAGGGGGCCTGAACCCCCCCGATGGCTCAGGGTGGTTGTAGGGGTTGATCCCGAAGGGTCTGACCCGAGGAGGAGCAGAGGGGAGGGTGGTGCTGCCCAGCAGAGCCTGCCCTGCTCCTGCCACATGGGCCCAGCTCTGCTCTGCAGGGAGATGAGGGACAGAGGGAGTCTGTGCTGGGAGTGACGTGCAGAGCTGCACAAGGGCTGACCCTGGATGCTCCTGCTCTTGGAGTTTAGTCACGCTGAGGAAAATGTCTTTGGTGACAAAGGCTTCTGGAGAACTGGGCAGGGCAGGAGCCCTCCCAGCCCTCTCCCTGGCAGACGCCTGTCTGGCCTGTTCTCCCAAACCTCTGTCATTACACATCCCCAGGCAAGCCATTCCCGTTCTCTCCTCCGCCAGAATTAACTCAGATGCCAAATCTCTGCTGCAGTTCCACCCCATTAGTTCTCCTGGCAACATGTGGCACTGAGGGCGCTTTGTTCCCTCCTTTTTCCAGCTTTTTATTCAGTCTTTTCTTCTCCAGACTGAACAGACTCCTCCAGCTGCTTCTCCCAGGCTGTCTCCTGGCTCTGCAGCCGTTCTTTTGGCTGTTCCCTGCCTGGCAATGGCTGTGCCCAGAGCTGGGCAGGCAGAGCTGTGGCTGTGCCAGGAGCTGCTTCCTGGGAGCCCACGCAATCTCCTCAGGGATCAGCTGCAGTGGAATTAATTCGTTGCTAGTGCTGACTGCAGGTCCAACACGCCTGCTCCTTAAATGGGCATCGGTGGGGGCAGGTGGGGCTGTGGGGTGGGTGTACTGTGGGATTCCTGCTGCTGACTCTGGCAGTGCTGTGAGTCAGGGATGAGCTCATCCCTCGTGTCGGGGCCTGAGCGCTGCGGGCCGGGCTCTGCCAGCTCAGGATGGCTCAGGGATGGCGCTGGGAAGGGTCAGGGAGTGGGCAGGGGGCTGTGCCAGCGTCCCCCGGGACAGTGACACGTGTGAGGGGTGGTGGGGACAGGGCTGTGCCAGCATCCCCCAGGACAGTGACACATGTGAGGGGTGGTGGGGAGGGGGCTGTGCCAGTGCCCCCCGCCCCATCCCCGGCTGTCCCCCCAGGACAATGACACGTGTGAGGAGTGGGAGCGGCACGAGGCGCTGCACGAGGACGTGGCGCAGCAGGAGCGGGTGCGGGAGCGGCTCTTCGAGGAGGAGATCGAGCTCAAGTGGGAGAAGGGCGGATCCGGCCTCGTGTTCTACACGGACGCGCAGTTCTGGCAGGAGCAGGACGGAGGTGACCTGGGTGTCTGTGTCGCTGAGCCCACGGGGTTAAACAAAGGGTGCAGGTCAACTGCAGCCACCAGCACCGTGCCAAGGCTGCTGAGCCTTCCCTTGGGCACTGAGCTGGTCACCAGGAACCCCCCAGAGACCCCCGTGGTGCTGCTGGCAGCCTCTTGGGTGGGCAGTGGGATTTGGGGAGTCCCTGGTGCCATTTCCTCTGTGCTGGCACTGCTGAGGCACCACCTCCAGTGCTGTGTCCAGTTCTGCAACACAGACTGGAGGGGCTGGGGCTGTCCAGGGCAGGGGCTGGAGCTGGGTGTGCCCAGCCTGGAGAAAAGGAGGCTCAGGGGGGCCCTGCACACTCCTGACAGGAGGGGACAGCCGGGGGCGTTGGGCTCTGCTCCCAGGGAACAGGGACAGGAGGAGAGGGAACGGCCTCAGGGGAGGCTCAGGGTGGGCATCAGCAGGAATTTCCCCATGGAAAGGGCGCTCAGGCCCAGGGAATGGTGAAGTCCCCATCCCTGGAGGTGTCCAGGGAAGGACTGGACACTCCGTGGTCTGGGGACAAGGTGGGAACTGGTCACATTTGGACTGAATGGTCTTGCAGATCTCCAGCCTCAATAATTCTGTGATTTGTTCACATTTTGTTGGAGCAAATAGGGAGCTGGGCCACCAGCAGAGCTCCCCTGTGCCACACCTCACCAAAGGTGCTGCTTCCCTTCTCTTGGCAGACTTTGACGAGCAGACAGCCGACGACTGGGACGTGGACATGAGCGTCTACTATGACAAAGGTATCAGGGCTGAGCCACCCAGCCCGGGGGGACCAGGGAAATTCTGACCATGCACAATTTGGGAGCTCTTTGTCGTTCTTTGAAAGCATCCAAGCTGTTGCAGTGAACCTGAAACAGCGTTTTTCTGGTCTGGCAGCAAGGGTTGCCAAAAAGAACAGGTTCTGCCTCCTCTGCTGGTGCTTTGGGGAAAATGATGGTGGTGAGCAGCCTGGCTGAGCTGTGCTGACTCTGGCTGCTTTCTCCCCAGCTGCAGGGGATAAGGATGCTCGGGACTCGGTGCAGATGTGGCTGGAGCAGCGGCTGCGGGATGGGCTGGAGGATGGATCTGTGTCAGGGCAGCACATTGGCACCTTCGAGAGACACACCAAGGTGAGCTCTGGGCGCCTGCCCAGGGCAGGAAGGGCTGTGCCAGGGGTGTTGCAGGGTGTGAGTGAGGAGCAGGAGAGCTCCTGGCTGTGGGGAGAGGGCAGAAGGCTCTGGGGAGATGAGGGTGGGGTTTGTCCAGCAAGTCTGTGATGGTTTTTTCCCCTCTCCCAGGGCTTTGGCAGGAAGGTCCTGGAGCAGCAGGGCTGGACAGAGGGGCTGGGCCTGGGCAGCAGCAACTCTGGGATAGCCGAAGCTCTGGATAACGAGGGTCAGAACCCCCGGTGCAAGAGGGGGCTGGGGTGAGTACCTGAGTGCCCTCCCAGCCCCTGTTCCCACCTCTGCCCAGGCTCTCTGGGCTCCCAGCAGCTGAGAGGCTGCCAAGGGACCTGAGTGGGGATCCCAGGGATCTGCCTTTCCCTGCACTGCTGGGGAATTCCACTCCATGGCCAAACAGGCTGCTCTTCCTGACAATCCAGGCTCCTGGTGGAGCAGGGCTGGAACCCTGCAGGTCTATGGAAGGTGTCTCTGCCCATGGCAGGGGGTGGAACTGGGTGGGTTTAAGGTCCCTTCCAACCCAAACCATTCCAGGAAACGGGCTGGGAAGCACAGGGATCCCTGATGGCCTCTGCAACCTCCAACCAAACCTTTCCTGCTTCCCTCCAGGTACCATGGGGAGAAGCTGCCAACCTTTATCAGGAAGAAGAAGCCCCGTGGGGACTCTTCTGTTGTCATCTCCACCATCTACGATGACCCCGAGCCCCAGGACATGGGTGACCAGCTGCTCCGGCGCCAGCCCCCCACGGCCATGAAGTACAGACAGGACATGGCCTTTGTCCGAGCCTCCCACCCCGCCCTGGGCAGCCTCAGGGCCCAGCCACAATGAGCAGGGACTGCCACAGCCTTTGTCCTGCTCCCCAGGCCAGGCTGGCTCCTGGTCTGAGTGTGTAGCAGGGTGTTTATATATTTATTTTTACTGAAACTACAGATTTGTAATAAAAATTGCCACGGTGGGGTTTTTTTCCCCCAATTGAACCGTTCAAATGAAAGGAAATGGTGAATAGGGAAGGATTTTGGGGGGTTAAAACTTATTTTTGTGCTGGAATCAACCAGACGTGTGTGTTTTGTGAGGCTGAAAAAGCAGAACTCGCAGCTGAGGGAGGCTGAGAGCCAGGGAAGGACAAGTACAGACAGGGCACAGTAACTGTCCTGCCGCTGCCCGAGCCAGCGTTCCTTGGGTGTGGCCATCCCACACTGCTGGGAGAAACTGGCGGGGATGAAAGGCTTTTCCTGGCAGCCTGCAGGAGCTCCGGGGAGGCGGTGCCCGTGGTTGTGGGTAGCGGGTGCTTTCCAAGGTGCTCTGCCCGTTCTCCTGGCCCAGGCACCGGCGGAGGGGAGAGCCCCGTCCCACTGACCCCGTGCTGGAGGCTGAGTGTGAATGGTGCAGGCCAGGCCCTGTGTGGCTTCCTAAAGGGGTGAGGGGAGAAAATGCAGGAAGGAATTCCTCCGTCTACCTGGCAGGAGCGTGGATCCAGGTGGGAGTCTGGCTCTTCTTGTTAGTCAGTGGCAAGACAAAAGGACATTGTCTTAAACTGCTCCAGGAAGGTTTCGGGTGGACATTAGGAAGAATTTCTGCACAGAAAGGGGGATTAGACATTGGGAACGGGCTGCCCAGGGAGGTGGTGGAGTCACTGTCCCTGAAGGTGTTTAAGGAAAAACTGTGCGTGGCACTCAGTGCCGTGGTGTTTGGTCAGAGTTAGGACCCGATGGTCTCAGAGGCCTTTTCCAGTCCCATTGATTCTGTGATTTGGAAAGAAGCGGGGCTGGGGCCGTGCTGGAGGGACAAGAGGCGGCGCCGGGACTCGAACCCGCGACACGCCGTGCCCGTGTCCGGAGTCCCCGGTTCGAGTCCCGGGTTCGAGTCCCGGCCGGGGCCGGGCCGCGCGTCCCCCCGGCCGCCAGGGGGCGCGGTGGGCGCGGCGGCCGCTCCGCGCCCGGAACGCGGCGCTCGGGGCCCGCGGGCACCCGGACCCGCAGCGGGGGCACCGCGGCGGTGAGCGGCGTGCGGCACCGGGGGGTGCCGGGACCGGGGGATTTACCGGGACCGGGGGATTTACCGGCACCGGGGGATTTACCGGGCACGGGAGGAGTCACCGCGGCAGGAGGAGAGCATGAGCCAGCATGTCTGAGGGCAGCAGGGGCAGCGCGCTGGCCTTTGGCCAGGTGGTCATCGGGCCGCCGGGCTCGGGCAAGACGACCTACTGCCAGGCCATGGGCGCCTTCCTGGGCCGGCTGGGCCGCAGCGTGGCCGTGGTCAACCTGGACCCGGCCAACGAGGCGCTGCCCGGCCCCTGCGCGCTGGACATCGCCGAGCTGGTCACCCTGCCCGACGTGATGGGCAGCCTGGGGCTGGGCCCCAACGGGGGCCTCATCTACTGCATGGAGTACCTGGAGGCCAACGCCGACTGGCTGCGGGACAGGCTGCAGCCCCTCAGGGGACACTACGTCCTCTTCGACTGCCCCGGCCAGGTGGAGCTCTACACCCACCACCAGGCCCTGAAAAACGTCTTTGCCCAGCTGGCCAAGTGGAATTTCAGGGTAGGGATGGGCTGTTGTCCTTGGGAATTTTTTGGCCTTTCATGTGAAGGGCTTTATCAGGGAAGGAGGGGAATTTTGGGGGCAGGAGCACAGATTCCTTCCTCACACTTCGCACAATATCCCTGAGTGGCCTGGGCTGGGAAGGACCTCAAAGCCCATCTCATTCCAGTCCATTCCATGGGCAGGGGCGCCTTGCACTAGACCAGGGAACCCCAGCCTGTCCCTGCACACGTCCAGGGATGGACAGGGAGTACCAGGATCCCCCCCACAGCCCGGGTGTTTGATCCAGAGCTGGCTCTGTGTGTGCTGGCAGCCTTGGCACTGCCCTGAGGAGTGCAGGGGCCGTGCCAGGCCCCTCCTGCAGCCCAGCAGGGCCCCTGCAGCCCGTGGGATGTGCCCTGGGCTCTTGCACAACGGGAGCTGCAGGTGAGAGCAGCCCCGGAGCTGCTGACGCTGCGCTTGCTCTGCGGCTCTCGGGGCCACAGCACGAATGTGAAACCCTGGGTGCTCTGGGCAGGCAGGGCAGCTTCATTTGTGTGAGAATGTCGCTGGGAATCTGCACATTAGAGCTTATTTTCATTGGAATGAATGGACCTGGAACTGGAGTTGCTAAAATAGGACATTTACAGGGCTGGTTTCTGCTCTCCCGGGTGCTCACGCCTGCCTGGGAGCCCCAGACTGGCTGGGCTCTGCTGCTGTGACTCAGCCCAGAGCCCTGACTTGGAGTGACTTCCCCAGCTCTGGGACCACATTGTTACAGCCACACAAAACCAGGGAATCAGTCTGCTCGTTAGTGTAATTATTAATTATTAATGCAAACCACAGCTGCCTGTCCCAGCAGAAGGTGCTGCTGCTGCTGCTCAGTGGCCTGGGCACTCCTGGGAAGGGGGGTCTGGACAGAGCTGTGCTCTTCAGGAGGGGATTGCCCCAGCTCCCACCCCAAAACCCTGCGGAGTTCAGACAAGTGTGGAAACTTCAGCTGCAGAGAGAGAAACCCTGAGAAAAGGGGGAGCAGCTGCAGGTTGAAGTTTCTTGTGGTGCTGTTGGTGAAGCTCTAAAAGCCTCCCCACAGCCCCTCCCTGGGTCTGAATCCATGGTGGTCCATGGTGGGAATGTGGCAGTAGACACTTCATATACCTGGAGATGTGTTCAGCCTGGGGGGAGAAGGCTCCAGGGAGAGCTCAGAGCCCCTGGCAGGGCCCAGAGGGGCTCCAGGAGAGCTGCAGAGGGACTGGGGACAAGGGCTGGAGGGACAGGACACAGGGAATGGCTCCCACTGCCAGAGGGCAGGGCTGGATGGGAGATTGGGGAGGGATTGTTCCCTGTGAGGGTGGGGAGGGAATTCCCAGAGCAGCTGTGGCTGCCCCTGGATCCCTGGCAGTGCCCAAGGCCAGGCTGGACAGGGCTGGGAGCAGCCTGGGACAGGGGAAGGTGTCCCTGCCCTGGCAGGGGTGGGGCCAGGTGAGCTTTAGGGTCCCTCTGACCCAAACCATTCCAGGATTCTCTGATCCTGTGTTTTGTGGGAGGTGGGAGGTCATTTCCCCAGGTGGTGCAGTCAGGTCTGGACAGGTTGTCCTGTGGCCACTTCCACGCTGTGCCACGAGCAGGGCTGGGCTGGTCACAGCTCTGACCTCGTGTGTCCCTTTGTGCCCTCGCTGCCCAGCTGGCTGCCGTGCACCTGGTGGATTCCCACTACTGCACAGATCCCGGGAAGTTCATCTCGGTGCTCTGTACCTCCCTCTGCACCATGCTGCACGTGGAGCTGCCCCACGTCAACGTCCTCTCCAAGATGGACCTGATCGAGCAGTACGGGAAGCTGGGTAAGGAATTCCCGGGAGCCTCAGCCTGGGAGCAAGGACCTTAAACCCCATCTCCTCTGCCTCCCTGTGTGGGCAGGGACACCTTCCACTGTCCAGGGTGGCTCAGAGCTCCGTTCTGGCCTTGGACACCTGGAGGAATTCGAGGGGGGGGATGTGGAATTGGGTCGTGTCAGGAGCACGTCAGCTGTGTGAGAATGGGGGCTGGGAAGCTGCTGTAGGTCTGACTGTGCTCTTCAGGCTCCAGCTGTATTCAGAGCTCCCTGTTTCCCTGCAGCCTTCAACCTGGATTATTACACCGAGGTCCTGGACCTCTCCTACCTTGTTGACCATTTGGCCTCCGATCCCTTCTTCAGGAATTTCCGCCGCCTCAACGAGAAGCTGGTGGAGGTGATCGAGGACTACAGCCTGGTGTCCTTCGTGCCCCTCAACGTCCAGGTGAGCCAGCAGCAGGGAGCTGCTGCACCTGCAGCTGCTGCTCTCTGCCTGCTCAAGCCACAGCAGGGAAGAGACTTGGGGCTGGAAAACAGGGAAACACACCCAGACCTGTAAATGATCTGTGGCAGCCAAAGGAGAGAAAAAGGCACAGGAGCTTGGGGCTACCTGGGCCTTGTGTCCTGGGATCTGACCTGCATTTCAAATCTGGGCTGAGGATCACCTAAAACCTTGTTCAGTTAGGGAGCAGGGAATAATGAGAAGATTGGGAGGAATACATTGGGAAGGGAGGGCTGGAAATGTCCTTAATCAGGCAGTTGGCAAAAGTGTCAACAGGCAGATGGGCTGGGACAAGGAGATGAAAGGGAATGAGAGGGTGGAGGGTGTCACCCAGCCAGCAGCAGTGTCCCTGTTTGTCCCTGTTTGTCCCTGTTTGTCCCTGTTTGTCCCTGTTTGTGTCCCGGCGCCCCGGGCACTGTCAGGGCAGCCCAAAGCCCCAGAGAACAGGCACAGCCCAGCGTGAGCTGCTGCCTGTGGGGAGGAGCAGCTCCGAGGGCCGTGTCCCCCCAGGACAAGCAGAGCATGCGCCGGGTGATGCAGGCCGTGGACAAGGCCAACGGCTTCTCCTTCGGGGAGCGCGAGCAGCGCAGCCTGGAGGCGCTGATGTCGGCGGCCGTGGGGGCTGACTTCCACTTCTCTTCGTATCCTCTGTGGTGTGGAGCTTTATTTCCCTCTCCCTGGGGGACAAAGGCTGGGATTTGTAGGCCCAGGTCGCTCCTGACCTCATCTGGTGGGTGATGCAGTGTGGGGAGTGGGAGTGCCCAGCCCCGCCTGTCCTCACCAAACCCTCACCAAACCCACCAAAGCTGTTGCTAATTGATACCGTGAACGTGTCAGGGATCTTCTGGCACTTTCCTCTCTCTCACCCTCCCTTGGATGGGCTCTTTCCTTCTCCTTCAAACCATAGAATTGATTCTCCTGGACCTGTCTGGTCTGGGATCAGGCAGAGCCTGAAGTAACTCAGGTGATGCCGCCTCTTCCTGATGCCTTCGGGCTAATGTGAGGCTGGGCTGGTTCCTGGCTGGGAACGTTCAGAGCTGCTGCAGAAGGGAGTGTTTGAGCCCAGCCCCTCGTTTTCCTTAATTACTGCGTTATCAGCACGCTGGCAGTGCAGGAGAAGTATGTGCAATCTCAGGACAAAGCCGTGGAAGAGGAGGTGATGGATCTGTGACACGCCCTTCCCCCTCCTCTGTTTTGACACCTCTCCTTTTCCTACCCGGGCCTCAGCTGTGACTCAGAGCAACCGAAAGCCTTTCCAGGCAGAGTCTGGACTCCCTCTCTGGGGGGGTTTGACCTCCGGAGCCTCAGGCCTGCTGCCCACAGCAGGGATTTGGCAGAAGGGGGGAGTCTGAGGGTCCTCCCTTAGGAACAGAGAGACTGAGCCAGGGAAGGCAGGGAGAGCAAGGAAAAGAAACGAGATAAAGTCTCCTCCATCATGACCAAGACAGATCCAGAGAAAGAAAAATCAGCTGGAGCTGCCTCATGTGCAGTGAGAGTTGAGGCTCCAGTGCTGGGTTTGCTGCAGGAGGAGCCCCACGCTCCGAGGAGAATCCAGGCCAAGACGCCTCCACGCCAACTCAAGGACAGGAAGATGTTTGTTTTTCTTTTTCTTAGAAATAATGATGGACTCTTTCTTAATAAAACACTCCTCGGTCTCACTTTCATCTTCTAAGTTTGCTGAAGCTGAATAAATAAACCCAAGAGAGCTGCAGAGCCCGAGGCCAAAGCGCCTCCAGTGGGAGCGTCGGATGTGCTGGGAGCAGGCTGGGGTCTGCCGGGGGAGGGAGGGACAGAGAGCAGGAGGGACAGAGAGCAGGAGGGACAGAGAGCAGGAGAGACAGAGAACAGGAGGGACAGAGAACAGGTCAGTGCTGCTGATCCAGCAGGGATCCGGAGCCTGGAGCTGGGCTGCACACAGCACAACACACAAAATGCCAGCTGGGCTTTGGGAGGCTTTGGATTAAGAAAGCCCCTGTGTGACTCAGCTCATGGTTTGCATCTCGGGCCTTTCCCAGGAGCAGCCTTGTGTGTCCTCATCCACCTTCCTTGTTCTGGCCTTGCTTTTTCCACGTCCCAGATCCCGGGGCTTCCCCTCCTGCCCAGGGAATTCCCTCTCACTGTCCTGCTGCAGCCCCCAGTGCTGGCAGCAGCTCTGAGCCTCGTGTGCCCCTGCTCTGGTCCCTGCTCCAGGCTCAGGAGGGCTGGGGGGTGACAGGAGGGGTCCCACGTCAGGGAGCCTCGAGTGCCTCCGGCTCCACACGGGACGGGAGCGGGCGCCTCTCCCAGCCCAGCTCTGCAGACTCAGCATCGCCTCTTGCCCAAGATCTTGCATAAAACACGCAGGATTTTCTCACAGGATGGTTTGTCCCTTGGCAGTGGGACTGGAGGCTGGATCCTCAATGGATCTAAATGTGAACGGGGCCTTTGGCAGGTGGGCAAGGAATTCAAATGAATTTTTCCCACATCTCCCAACTCTGTAGCCAGGACTGGGAGATGAGGAGGAGCTCAGGGAGATGCAGACATCCTTGTGCTTCACCCAGACCCTTCCCGATGGAACAGATTGCAGATATCAAAGTCCCAGTGTGCTGCCAGTGCCTCAGGTCTTCCCAAGAGCCCAGGAATTTCCCTGGGTATTCCTGGCTGGAACCCAGCAGCTGCTGGAAGCTCTGGAAGCCAATCTAACCATAACTGAGCTGAAATTCCACCCTCACACTGTGGCTCGTGGCCTTGTCCTGGTTGTTTTGGAGCTCTGTAGTTTCTGTGAAGGGGTGGGAGACAGGGTCATAAAAATATTAATTTTATAGTGGCTTTTTCATGGCTTTGAGAGATTTGGTGGCTTAAAAGGGTATGGTCAGGTCAGGCTGAGCTACACAAGAGTCATCAAAGCTTTTGTGGCTTTTTGGCTTTTTTATTTGAATGCTTTGGATATCTGCAGCCTCAGCCTTGGCATGGAAACCGCTCAGCTCAGGTCACAGATCCTCTGCTGTGTTCAAGCCACGAAATGCTGAGGTCTCGGAGAGCTTCAGCCCCCAAACTGCAGCGGTTCTGCACCAAGGAGCTTCTCACAGGGCTGAACAGAGACCCACGACCCAGAGGGGACAATTCCTGCTCAGGGGGAGCAGCAGACAGGGAAGGCTGCAGCCCCTGGTGTGAAATGCAGGGGTGAAAGTCAGCCTGCTCCTGCCTCACACGCCCCGGCAGGGAGGGGACACTGAGGCTCCCTCGGGGAGGTGACACTTTGGCTCCTGTCGCTGCCTTGAGCAATCGCCGGGGCCAAGGGCCAGGATGAGTCACTGGGAGGGGGCCCCGCGTTCTGCCCAGCTGGTCCTACCTGCTGAGCCCACCCTGACCGTGGGACTGAACCCGGCAGGGCATTTTGGGCATGCAGGGATCTGAGCATCAATCAAAGGCACGGAACTGGGCTTTCCTGGGTCCCAGCCCTGATTTCTGGCTCTGTCCCAAAAGCTGAGTTCCCCCATCAAGTGGTGCTTTCTAATAGAGATAAAAAATCTCTTCAGACACGCCACAGCCCCAGAGCAGGCCCTGGTGCCAGCCTGGCAGGAGCTGCCCGAGGCCGTGGAGAGCCCAGGTCTGGGTGCCCAGACCGGTGCTGCCCCAGCCCTGGGCACAGAGCCCGGGGAGAGGCTGCCAGAGCTGGTGACAAGGACAGCTGTGGGCTGTGGGTCCTGCAGCTCCCACTCAGGACGGGCTGAGCCTTTTGCAGGCAGCAGAACACCCCTGCTCCCCTCACAGACCTGTTTTTGTGGCCTTTTCCCCTGTGTGGGGGCTGTGCCAGGACCCTGCTGGGGCAGTGACTGCGAGGGGGGAAGCACCCTGGGGCACCCAGTCCCTCTGCTCTAATGGTGTTTAAGACACTAAAATGGATCTGTTTGAGTGCATTTCTGGATGCCCCTTCAGGGATGCCGAGACCATTCCACAGCCACTGGACAAGGACCAGGATGGGGATCGAGGTCCCGATGTCTCCCTGGCCTTTCCTGTGTAAAGCAGGGGGACAGAGGGACCCCAGAGAACTCCCCAGCAGCACAAGCCTCTCCCAGGAGTGTCCTGGGGACCCAGGGCCTCCCCTCCTTGCCAGCCTGGGAAAGCTGCGGGACCGGCCGGGAGCTGGGGAGCACCATCCTCCCCCACGGCCCAGCCAAGCTGCAATTTCGGGAGCTGTTGAAATCAGCTAACTCCTGGGAGAGCCCAGAGCCCCAGGGACGGACAGACAGCCCCACCAGCCCGTCCTGGGCAGCAGCACTCCCAGCTCCAGCCCGCCACTCTCCAGTTTAACCAGTCCGGGTGTCCCCAGGTCGGGGCTAGCGCCAGCCCTGGGCTCGTTTTTCCCGTCGGCTGCCCCTGTTTGGGTAATTACAGGTCTGGGGCAGTTCCCAGCCTGGGACTGCTCGGGGCCAGGCACAGGCCAAGCTTTGGGGTCCCTCCGTGGGCTCCAGCCCACCCTGGCACCAGACCTGACACCTCTGGGGACCCCCAGGGAGCCAAGGGGGGCCAAGGCAGCACCAGGGGATGTTGTGATGGGGCTGGGGAGGGACTGGGGAGGGCAGGGGGCTCTGCTGGGATCTGTTCCAGGTGTCCCATCCAGGCTGAGCAGGTCCTGGTCAGCCCAGCTTCCCACAGCAGAGCCCTGGTGTAACCTCGTTGCAGCCCAGGCCAGCCCCTGGCCCCCGGTACCCCACAGTCCCTGCAGGGGTCACGTCCCTGCCTGTGCCTCATTTTCCCCAGAGCCCAGGGGTCCCTGGCACTCCGTGGGCTGGGATTTGGCCATGCCAGGGCTCAGGACTGGCATGTCCCCCCTGTCCCCACCAAGGGGCAGCACGTCCTGAGTCACGGCGCGTTTCCTCCCGGCAGCCCAGAGCTCCCTTCAAAGGCCGCTCCTGCCCGGCCCTGCTGGCTCTGCTGAGCTCATAGCCCAGGGTGCCGTGACTGTATTTTATTGTAATTATTTTTCATGTTGAAACGCGCTGGTGGGGGGAAGGGGGAGGGAGCTGCGCCCTTGGCCTCGTGCCAGGGCCAGAAGTGCTGAGCTTTCACCTGTCCCAGCGCGTTGGGACCTCGAGAGGGATGTCCCCACCCCAGCAGCACCCCAGGGCCGGCCCTGCCTCGCTGCCCATGCGGCTTTTGGGGATTTTCCTCCTTGGACTTGGAGGAGCCATGGGGGAGCACCTGGGCAGGCGCACAGGGGTGTCAGGGGCAGTTTTGGGGAGCTGTGGGTTTGTATGGGGGGGTGGGGTCAGAGGGGACCTTTGAGCACCTCACGGGGCAGCCAGCCCTGACTGGGGCTGCCCAAAGGGATGCACAGAGCCCTGAGCCCTTCCAGGGCCACAGGTCACCCCAGGGCCCTGCTGGGGGGCACCGAGAGCGGCCGGTGCTGGGGGACCCCGCTGCCCCCCGGGATGGGAGGGGAGGCCCCCGGAGCTACCCGGACCCTGCACAGGGAGAGACGAGGCAGACGAGAGCAGAGGTGCAGGAGAAGGTTTATTGGAGATGCACAGAGGCTTCGGCAACACGCGACCCCTCCAGGATGGGGGGGCTGCCCGGACCCCCCGCGCCCCGGCCCAGCCCCTCACCTCCTCCTGTGGCTGCTCCAGCCCTCCGGGACAGGGGGTTGGAGCTGGCACAAGCCAGACTGGACACCCCCCACAAAAAATGTTAAATAGCTGGGGTCTGGCAGCTCTCCAGGACGGAGGCACCCCCTCTCCCTCTTTTCCCACTCCCCAGAGGAGAGGATGGGGGAGAGGGAGGGAAGACCC
The DNA here is from genome assembly GCF_021018805.1 of Prinia subflava. Taxonomy (NCBI): domain Eukaryota; kingdom Metazoa; phylum Chordata; class Aves; order Passeriformes; family Cisticolidae; genus Prinia; species Prinia subflava. Next base: position 485,419 of record NC_086270.1, read on the forward strand.
TGCCAAAACCACCCCCATTCCCGGTATCCAGGCTGGGGAGGAGCTGAGACTTCTCCCCCCCAAAAACAACCAAAAAAAAAAACCAAAAACAAAAAAAAAAAAACCAAAACAAAAAGAAAAAAGAGAAAAAAAAGAAAAAAAGGGGAAAAAAAAAAAAGAACAGCCAAAAAAAAAACCAGGAAGAGATGCCGAAGGGTCTGGAGCGGGGCAGGTGGGGCCGGTCCCCGGCTCGGCAGGGGACGTTCAGTTCTTGGGCTCTTCGCCAGCCTCGCCTCCGTCTTCGCCGGCGCACTCAGCTGTCCATAGCGTGAGGTTGTCCCTGAGCAGCTGCATGATGAGGGTGCTGTCCTTGTAGGAGTCTTCGCTGAGCGTGTGCAGGTCGCCCATGGCCTCGTCGAAGGTGGTCTTGGCCAGGGAGATGGCCTGCTCGGGGGCGTTGGCGATCTCGTAGTGGAACACGGAGAAGTTGAGGGCCAGCCCCAGGCGGATGGGGTTCGTGGGCTGCATCTCCTTTTTGCTGATGTCCATGGCCTCTTGGTAGGCCTCCTGCGCCTTCTCTATCGTCGACAGGCGGTCGTCCCCGCTGGCCACCTCGGCCAGGTATCGGAAGTAGTCACCCTTCATCTTCAGGTAGAAGACCTTGCTCTCGGTGTCGCTGTCCTTCTTGATGAGATACTTGTCCAGCAAGCCCAGGACGTTGTTGCAGACGGCGTTCAGCTCCTGCTCCACCTTCTCCCGGTACTCGTTCACCACCTGCGCTTTGTCGTCGCCCTCCTCGGTCTTGTGCTCGATGCTGGAGATGACCCTCCAGGCCGAGCGCTGGCAGCCCACCACGTTCTTGTAGGCCACCGAGAGCAGGTTGCGCTCCTCGTTGGACAGCTCGTCCCCGTGCTCCACCACCGCCTTCATGAAGTCTGCCATGTCCTCGTAGCGCTCGGCCTGCTCGGCCAGCTTGGCCTTCTGCACTTGCTGGTTCCTTGCCATGGCTGGGGCGCGGGGCGGACGCTTGGGCGAGCAGCGGGGCCGGGAGCCGTGGGAGCCTCTGCCGAGCGCCGCCGCCGGGATTCGCTTTTGGCTGGGCGTCGGAGCCTCGAGCGAGAGCAGGAGGAGCCAGCCAGGTCCAAGGAGTGTCCTCCTCCTCCTCCTCCTCCTCTGCTTCCTCCCCGCCGAGCGCGGCCTTAAAAGGAAACTGGCGGTGAATCATCGCCCGCGGGCGGCGGGGCTGGGGAGGGGGCGAGGGGGGCGGCCAACGCCCTGCCCTCCCCGTGGGTGCGGCACCCCGGGATGCCCCGAGGCGCTCCCCAGAGCCGACGCCCATCCCGGCACCCAGGAAACGCCCGTCCCGCTGCTGAGAGCGCTGGGAAGGGCGGCAGGGGCTGCGCTGCCCTTCGGGGGGCTCGGGCACACGGCAGCGCTCGGCTCTTCCCCCGAGAAATGGGCCACGGGCTGAGGCCGCTCGTCAGAATGGGTTCCTCCCCCCGAAAAAGCCATATCACTGCCGGTTTTAATGTGGTGATTAACTCGGCAGTAATTGCGAGGGCTTGACGGGCAGGTATTTATTCCCACAGGTGGGGAAACCGAGGCAGAGGCTCCGCACCTCTCCCCGGCGCCGCGGGAGGGGCCGTCCCAAAAAGCGGGGCACAGTCAAGCCTCGCCACGGTGCGACCCCCCTGGACCCCTCAAACACCCCCAAACGGGGTGGGAGGAGCGAGGGGAGACCCCGTCCGGCCACCTCCGGCCCGGGGCCGCCCTTCCCCATCCCACCGGGACATCTCTCCAGCTGCAGATGAGGAGTTTGAGCGTTCGTAGGTTTGAGGTTGCTCCGGGCTGGCCGCGCGGCAGCGCAGAGCCCCGATAGCGATCTGAGCTGCGCCTTGCGCTGAGTTTCACTCGGAGCTTGTTGCCACACGCCGGGCGCTGGCACGGCCCGGCCCCGCTCCCGGCCCGGCCCCGCTCCCGGCCCGGCCCCGCTCCCGGCCCGGCCCCGCTCCTGCCCCGCTCTTCTCCGGCGGCCCCGGGCCCGGAACGGGCCGTGTGATTGCGATTCCCTCCCAGAGCCGGGCTCGCCGCTCTGTTCCTCCCTGCGCACACCCGGCCGGGATTCCCCGCGGACCCTGCTGGGATGGAGGACGCAGGAAAGACGTGAGGATGCTTTTCCCGACCACTGCAAGCCCAGGAAACACCCCCAGCCCTCAATCACCCCCTCGGCACCCTGGGGAGGGATTCAGGGCCCTTCCCGGCCAAGCCCCTGACCCGCGCTGGAGTTTGGGGTGCCCGGGGTGCCACCTCCTGAGGGTGTCCCGTCCAAAAAACCTCCCCACAGCCCCTCCAGGGCCCCCGAGTGCCTCGTGCAGCACCTGGAGCTCCTTCCCCGGGTGAGCTGAGCCCGAGGGAGCCGGTCCTGCCCGGCATCCCAAAGGAACGGGAGAGCACGGCCCGCCCTCCCCGCCCTGCCCGGCACACGAGGCTGAGCCACAGGGACCCTCCAGGAGCTCCCATCGGGCACAAAACCCGCCCCCCTCAGAGGGATTGGGGCCAAAGGGTCACCCCAATGTGCCCAGCCTGCCAAAATCCACCTCCTTCCCTTGGGAAACCACGGGCAGGAGCCCTGGGTGGGTTAATCTGAGCTCACACTCTCTCGGGCAGCAAAAGCATAATTTGAGTTTGGGGTCTGCAGTGCCCAGGGCTGGTGAAGGGCTCACAGCAGAGCCCCGATCCCAGGGCAGGGGCTGTGGGGGAGCTCGGCTGCACCATCACCCCACAGAGCACCCCTGGGTGCCCCAGTGCCGCAGGGCAGCACCAGAAGGTGCATCCCAAACCATTCTGAGGTTCTGTGACCACCCCGGGGAGAGGGGCACCCGGTTCAGCCCAGCCCGGACGCTGCCCAGGCCAGCGCAGTCTCCAGCCCCTGAGCCGAGGGCAGGCATGGGCTGGGCGCTGGCAGGAGGCACAGGATGCTCGTGGCTGTTCCCAGCGGCTCTGGAGGGATGCTCAGAGCCCGTCTGGCCACCCTGCCCTGCCCTGCTGCTCCCCCCGGCTGTGGGGATGCTGCCAGCTCCCAAAACATCAACGGACAACGCATTTTTGCGAGGGGTGCTCACGGTGCCCCGGGTCCTGCGGGCACTGCCTGGCCCGGCCCTTCCCCCTGCACGGGAGGGTGCAGAGCCTCGGAAGGCTGAGCCTGCCCCCAGAGTGTGGCACAGCCCGGTTCGGGAAGTTCCTGGCTCCCATCCCCACGGCTGACGGCAAAGCCCTGCCAGCCCTCGGTGCTTCCCTTGGCTCCCTGCTCGGGCCTGCCCAGGCAGGAGCCCTTCCCCTCCGCCAGCGGAGCAGAGCCAGACACAGGAGTACAGGAAATAGGAGAAACTTTCATTTTGTTACAAAAGTAAAAGGCGTAAACGGATGGTGAATCCTACAGGGCTGGGGCAGGCCCGGCTGCTCCGCTCAGCCCAGCCCAGGGGAGGCTGCTCAAGGTGAGGCAGGGCTGGAGCCCCTTCCCCTAAAACCAGAGCCCTGCTGGGATGAGGCTGGCAGGGGGAGCTGGGCTGCAGGGATAATCCGACAGGGCACAAATTCCCATTGGGAAAGTCCTCTGGCACACGGACACGGCTCGGAGGGGCTGGGGGGTTTGGGGGTCAAGGCCCCTGGCTTGGCTGTAAATGCTCTGGCGTGATCCTGCTTCTTCCAAACCCCTTAATGTCGCCAGTCACGACATCCCAGCATCGACGGCGGGGAGACAGCGTCCCTGAGCGTCCCGCAGCGGCCCCGGCTCCGTCCGGCGGCGGCAGCTGCGGTGATTCCGTGATTTTCGTGATTCCGTGGTTGCTCCTCGCTGGCGGCTCTGTGGCTCCGAGCTCCGGGCGCGGCTCCCGGAGCGCGGCTGGAGAAGCTCCGGGGCAGGCGGAGGCACCGGGGGCGGTCACGGCCGTGGGCTCGGCTCCCGCGGGATGCGCCACGAGAGGCACCGGCGGCGGGGGCTGTGGGGGCTGCGGGATCCGCCCGGAGCGGGGAGAGGAGAGGGGAGCAAGGGAGGGGAGGTCAGTGCCAGACACGAGGAGCGGAGAGCGGCGGGAGCGGGGCGGAGCAGCCGGGCTGGGGCGGAGAGGAGGGGGCTCCGACCCTGCCGCGGGCTCAGGGAGCCCACGGGGAGGGGCAGGGGGCGCTCAGGGCCCGCGGGTGACACAGGACATCCCAAGGTGTCCTGGAGGAACTTACCTTGGTCACAGGAGGAGGAACCGGGTGTGCAGAGAGGAAAACGGGCAGAGGGGCCAGAGGGATCACCTAAGCCACAGAAGGGGTCAGGGATGGGGGTACAGACCTGCCCCAGGGGCCACAGCTCCCCCACACACCCAATCTCTCCTTGGCTGGGGTTTGTTCACACAAGCACTGCAGGCTGTGCTCCAGCCAGCCCCAGGCTGCAGGACCCTCTGTCATCCCCGGCCACACGTGTCCCACAGCGTCCCTCAATGTCCCACAGCGTCCCTCAATGTCCCACAGTGTCCCTCAATGTCCCTCAATGTCCTACATGTGTCCCTCAATGTCCCCCATGCAGACCACGTGGCTCCAGCCCATGCCCAGCCCCAGCACAAAGCCAGGGGAAACCAAACCCATCCTCTTCTGGCAAAGCCTCCAGGTGACCCCTCACAGCCCCAGCACTGCTGCCCCCTGCCTGGGGGTTCTGGGGGGGTTCTGGGGGGATGGATGGGCACGGGGGTGTCAGCACAGCCGCAGGGTGATGGCTCCGAGGCCAGAGCTGTCATGCAGGGGGGAGAGATGGGTGCCCTGAGTGGGTGAGAGGAGAAGGAAGCGCTTTCTTACCAGCCAACCCTCAGAAATCAGGGCAAACGTCCGAGGAGGGGCAAATCCCGTCAGGCTGTGCAGGAAATGGCAAAGTCCTGGCAGGCATCCTCCTGGGGAAGACACCAGAGGTTATGCACCTCACACCTGCCACGGGGCCAGAGGGGCTGGCACAGCTGGGGAGAGGACACCGAGGTGACAACAGAGGGGAGGGGATGAGCCCCTGCCCACCCTGGAAATGTGGGACAGCAAATTCCCTTCACTCCAGCAAGCCACAGCAGCGCCAGCTGCTGCTCATCCCTCACAGCAGGAGTTTCCAGGTGAGGCCTGAGCATAACAGAGTCCAACTGGCACCTGAGAGATGCCAAACACCGGGACACCCCTGCCCTCTTCTGTCTTCAAGCAGGAAAATAATCATCCAAGCAGTTAACTCTTTAAAAATAGAATTTTATTGAGTAACAAAGGAAACTGGTTTAAATAAAAATAGAAGGAGTCTGGCCCCTGTAACCCCCCTCCTGACTGCTCCTCTGCCATGCTCCTGGCACAGGCACTTGCAGAGTACAAAGCACAGTGCTGGTGAACTCAGGGGGGCTGGGCTGCCCCCAGAATGTGCTGCCCCTGCCCGAGGTTGAAACTGGTTTGATGCAAGGGAACCTGACAGGCACCGTGAGCCTCAGCCCGGTGCCAGCGCGCACAACGCTCCCTGCGCAGGACAGGAAACGTTCCGCGTAGAAAAAGTCCTACAAATTGTGCAAAAATATCCAGCAGCTTTTAATAACACGATTCAAGTATTGCTACAAGGTCTGTGACTCTCCCTCACCCCAGGGACACAGAGCTGCCTGGGTGCACTCTGCAAACCCAAACCAAGAGCACACCACGGGCTTATCAGAGACCAGCACCCCTCAGTGCTCCCTCTGTGAAACCCCACGGGAAGGGTGTGACCCTCAGGAATTCACACTTCTCTGCTGCCTTTTGGTGTTCCTCAGACAGACACCATCCTGGGAAACTCCAGTTCCCAGCCTGACCCCTGTAGCCTTGGACCTGCATCCCATGGGAGTCACAGAGCACAAAGTGTTTCTTCTTCCCCAGCACAGGAGGGTCCCCTGACTCATGTCTTTGCTGCAAAATGTGTCTGACCAACTGGCAGGGCCAAAACACAGCCCCAGCCAGGAAACAGGACCAGCAGGAATCACCCAGGACATCCTCACTTGCCTGCAGGTCTGCTGGGGGCCAGAGTCCTCCCTGAACAGCCCAACTTACCAAGGCACAGCAGCTTCTGGAAAGGGGAAGCTGCTCCTGCCCGAGAGACAGGACAGCCCTTCCAGTGGGCCAGGGGAACAGGGGGTGATCCTGGAGGGGACAGGGACACCAGGGAGACAACACCTCCTCAGCCCAGCCCCGAGTGGGAATCACCTGTCAGTGCCCACCTCCCACCCGGGCCCATCTCATTCCCAGCAGGAATCACAGCAGTGCCCTGGGGCTCTGGGGACTCCCCAGGGACCCCCTGTTTCCAGCACGAGTCCAAGGCTCCCACAAGCTGTTGGGCTCTGTCAGGCAAACCCCCTGACAGGCCACATCACAGTGAAACAAATAAACAAAAAGTAATAAATAAATGTAAAAAAAGAAGGCAACGCATGGCTCGAGTCTTTGGCAGCTCGGGGTCCCAGGGCCGTCCCCCTGAGGCCGGGGATGAGACAGGGGAAGGTTCTGGCTGGAGCAAGGTGCAGGCACTGCAGGCACTGGGAACATCACAGCACTGCTAGGGAATGCCTCCTACCATGCTGGTGTCAGTTTTGGCTCCAAAGGAAGGGATTTCACTCTTGGGACTGGACGGGGTCCCGGTGTCTGGCTGGATAAATCCTCTTCTGTCTATCAAACTGGAAAACAGGAAGGGAAGAGGAGTTCAGGGAATGAGGACTGGAGCTGGGACCTGCAGGCCACAGGGAAGGCTCCTCTCTCAGGAGGTGCTGAGCAGCACAGGTAGGATGCTGGAGCACAGGGTTCCTGCCCAACAAGTGAGCCACAGACCCCATCCCATGAGCCACAGACCCCGTACCATGAGCCACAGACCCCATCCCATGAGCCACAGACCCCGTCCCATGAGCCACAGACCCATCCCATGAGCCACAGACCCATCCCATGAGCCACAGACCCATCCCATGAGCCACAGACCCGTCCCATGAGCCACAGGGAGCTCTGGGCCACCACAAACCCAAAGGGGAACAGGCCAAAGGGCTTCACAACATGAAACCAATGTGAAAGAGGAACAACCTGGAGTGAAATGCTGTTCTCCTCCCCACAGCCTCCCAGCCTGGCTCCCTGAATGCTCAGATTGACCAGCTCAGAACAGCAGCACTGCATTTTGGCACCTCTGAACCCACAGAAAAGCCTGGGGACCCTTCAGAGAGCAGGGCCTGATATAAAATCACTGAGCTGCCTCACAACTCCAAACTGGATCCTCCAGGGATCCCCACGTGCCCAGGACAGGCTGGGAGCTCCACGCAGCTTGTGAGGAGCAGGGCAGGGCCTGACTCTGCCCAACTGCACCATCTTGTGACGAAGCTGCAGCTGTCCTGTGCTCAGGATCACCCCAACAGCCAGGGAGGAGCCTTTGGGGGGGATTCTGAGCACTCCTGCTGATCTCAGGCTTGCTGAAGCCCAGATCCCCTCATTCCAACCCTTGCCAAGGGGACACGTGCCTGTACTGGATTGATCACCTGCTGCCAAGTCCTTTCTTTGGTGCTGTTCTTCCCCTTACCCAACTGCAGGATTTGTCTTATCCTCAAGTTCTAAGAAACAACAACTGACCCAAATTCATCCAGTTCCAGCACAGTTCACATGCTACTCATCCCTGTCCAGCCTTTCCTCCTCCCCCCACTGCAGATGTGCTGTGCTGACATGGACAAGGACCTTCTGTCCTTCCCAAGGCTCCTCTCCCAAGCAGGATGCAATTCCCAGTGCCCGGAGGTCATGGGCTCTTACCTGGGATGGAATGGTCCACACAGCACTGCACAGCAGTTTGTGAGGATGCTTTTATGGCTGTAGGGATTGGCAAACTCCGAGCCCCTCTTGTTTGACCAGGACCCTTTGATCTGGAAGATGGACACAGGTTAGCAGGGGAAGGATGTGAGAGCAGACACTGGCACGATAATGGATCCTTGCAGGGATGGAAGGTTTGTCCTGGGGCAGAGGGAGGAATGTGCAGGCACAAGCAGCCATGTGCTGCCCCTGCTGAGGCTCAGCCCTGCAGCTGCAGAGCTCCCGAGCTGTGCAGCAACGTCACTGCCATCACTGCCACCACTGCCACCACTGCCACCACTGCCACCACTGCCACCACTGCCACACCACCCCATCCTCCTCCTCCCCTGCTGGTTTCCAAGGCTCCAGCCCGTGGCCCTCAGGCTGAACAAACTGTGAGGGGATTCCCAGCCCAGAGGCTCCTCTGCCCCCACCCCAGCAGCTGCCCCAGCTCTGCTCCCGAGCCCGGGGGTGGCACAGGGGGTGGGCAGCTGCCACAGCTGCCTCAGGCTGCACTGAACCATCACCAGCACATTTCCTCCTCCTCTCTGACTTCCTCTCCCAGCTGCAGCAGTGCTGGGCTACAAACTGAGCTTCCCTCACACAGCCCTGAGCAGTTCTGCCACACCCCTGAATGTCAGGTGGAGGGAAAGGGGAGAAAGCAAAACCAAAAGGGATGCAAACACACCTTCTGCAGAGCTGGAAGCTCCCAGCAAGGATTACAGGTACTTCTGGCCACAAGGGCGAATTTTGATTCTGAGGATCAGACAGATCCTGCTTTTCCATGCAATCTGCCCCACTCAGGGCACTCCTTTGGTCCTTGGAGTCTGTGCACGGCCCAGATTTGAAGGTAAATCTCATCAGATGTCTGAACATCGTTTGCTAATTAGAGATGAGGAACTGCCAGACACAAAGGGACTGGCCCAGGTCTCAGAGGAAACCCGTGGTTACACGGGATGCTGAATTCAGATCACCAAGCTCACACCCTAACACTCCTCTGGGGCAGCCTTCCTTTTTTAATCTCACAACTCCTAATTTTAAGCAAGGCCACAAACAGACTGGAAAAACCCCACACGTGATGGTTCTAATTCAGCCACCTGAAAGTGCAGCCGTGGGCACAGGCTGTTTGCTCTGCCTGGGTTATCACAGGCAGCGAACACTGCACTGAGGCAGCCAAAGATTCCCTGAAAACCTGCCCAGGATGGCTCATGGGCAGCCTGGCAGCAGCACAAGCATCCAGGTACTCACATCTTCGTTTGTCGTCAGGTTGGAGGCAACTAAGTAAGTGTGAAAACCTGAGAGGCCCAAAATAGACCAGACTGAGAAAAAACAAATCACCAGCTCCAGCACAGTGAAACAAAAGTCAAGGAAGTCTCAAGGAACAAAATCATCCCGCAAGGAGAGGCAGAGGAGTGTCTGGGAGGTTTGGACAAGCCTGGGAAACAACTTTGTCACCCACCCTCAGTCTCAGGTAGCCAGGGGACTGAATTAACTTGGGGAAAGGACACCAGGGTGACCTGCAAAGATCTCCTGGCCCCTCTCTGTTAGTGATTAGGGGTGCTGGGCACCCTGAGCAGCTGCTGCCAGCAGAAGGATATCTCGCAGGAGTTGTCTTCAGAGTGGCCAGGAACCCATCCCTCTGAGAGCCTGCAAAGCAAAAGAGAACAGGGAATGGCACCCCAGCAGGCAGCCCTGCCCCTCCAGCCAGAACTGCACCCCCGTGGGCCTGTGGATCTGTCTGTCTGCCTGAGGAACACCTGCAGGAACGTCAGGGCATGGACACGGCTCCGGGAGGTTTGGGGCTGTGGGAAAGTCACCTCCCTGCCAGGGGAAGGGTGGATGCACCACCAGCTCTGCTGCTCTGGGACACAAATCCCACCCCCAGCCCCCCCAGCCCCTCTGCAGCGAGGTGCAGAGGATCCGTGCTGGCCTCATACCTGAGACCCCTGAACCTTCACCTGGTGTAACCCACCCTGACCCACCCCAACCCACCCTGACCCACCCTGACCCACCCCAACCCATCCACACCCACCCCAACCCACCCTGACCCACCCCGACCCACCCTGACCCACCCAGCCCCCTGTGTGTCCCCGGGGAGCAGGGCCCACGCCGGGCTGGCAGCCCCAGGCCCTGCGGCCGCACTCACGCAGGGTGAGGTGGGTGACGACGCAGGCGAAGATGAAGGCGGTGAGGAAGGACAGGGACAGGATGAAGGCGTAGAAGTAGCGGTAGTTGCGCTTGCCCACGCAGTTGCCCACCCAGGGGCAGTGGTGATCGAATCTCTCTGGAACAGAGGCTCCTGGTGAGGAGGGCTCCTGCCACCTCCCACCCAACACGAGCAGACTGCTCAGCCCCCAGAACGAGGAGCTACAAACCCATCCTGCCCGTGCACCCCGAGGGCAGAACCTCTCTGCAGAGGCACAAAGCTTCCATGGTGTCTGCACCAGCCTGGGGACAGCCAGGCCACACACTGTCAGGAGCCTGCAGCAAACCTCGTGTCTGTGCAGGCCTGCATTGCATTTTACAGAACCCTCCTCCCAAAACCAGGGAAAAGGGAGCCATGGAGCCTTGGATGTGCTGCCCCTTGCCCTGAGCACTAGTGCTGCTTTCAGTTTAAATGCAGAGGAGACAGATGAAAAGCAGTCTGTCCGGGAACACAAGTGACAGGATCAGTGACAAGATCAGAGGGAATGGCTGGAGCTGTGTCAGGGGAGGGTCAGGCTGGAGAGTAGGGAAAGGTTCTTCCCCCAGAGGGTGCTGGCACTGCCCAGGCTCCCCAGGGAATGGGCACGGCCCCGAGGCTGCCAGAGCTCCAGGAGCCTTTGGACAGCGCTCCAGGGATGCCCAGGGTGGGACTGTTGGGGTGTCAGGGCAGGACCAGGGGCTGGATCCGTGATCCCTGTGGGTCCCTTGGGTGCCCCAGCCCCTCACCCACGCAGTTGTCGCAGACGCTGCAGTGCGAGGTGCGCGGCGGCCGGAACATCTTGCAGGTGTAGCAGTACTTGAGCTTCACCACGTACTTGTTGATCACCACCTCCATGGTGCGGGCCGGGGGCCGGTACGTGGAGCTGCCCATGCTGTCTGCAGGGACGAGGAGGGACACTCACACCCCTGTGCCACCCCCAGCCACCCCTGTGCCACCCCCAGGCCACCCCGTGCCACCCCCAGGCCACCCCCAGCCGCCTCCCAGCAGGGCCAGGGGCTGGCACGTGCTCTCCTGGCTTCCACAGAACACAAGACAGGATTTGTTGCAGGGTGGGCAGCCAAGAGCTCCAGCCAGCTCCTCGCATTATTTATGGCCTGTCTTTGTGCAGTGCGATGCTGCTGGGATGCCAGGAGGAAGCAGAAATGCCAGTGCTGTGGGAATGTCACGTTATTTACAAACAGTGAGTGTAAGGCAGCAGCCCAGGAACAGCAGCTCATCTCTGTGTGCCCAGCGGGTCACAAAAGGCAGCCTGGAGGTCACAACAGGCTCTGCCACAGGAGCAGGAGCATCCCTGCCCCTGCCAGCACACCACCTGTCACCCACACTGCAGCACTGCCAGCCTGCAGGGACTCGCCTCTGTCACCGTGGGGAAGGACAGCAGCAGGAATCAAGTGCTCCAGCAGATTCCCTGGAATTTGACATGTTTAGCACAAGAGGATTCCTCCTCCTCCAGGTTTAAACTGAAGATTTTGAGGGGCACTGCAAGTCACAGCTCTGTGTGCTGGCACTCCATTATTCCCTGGGGGCTGGAGACTGTTTCTGTACACAGCAATAGCTGGAGACCTCCAGTATCATGTTTGCAGTTTTGGGGTTATTCCTTTTAGTCACTCCCCAAAAAGTACCTTTCCAACTGTGAGGAATTCTTTGAGAACAGTGATGCAACAGTGAGCATGTTAAGAGGATAATAAGTGGATTATATTAGCACTAACAGCTGGCACATCAGGCAGCATCTGCAGCCAGATTACTGCTTTAGGCCCTTATAAATAGAAACATGGATCACCACTCTGGCGATATTTAAAAACCACTTTTAAAGTCAGATGTAGAATTACTGCCTTGTGTCTGTCTTCGGCGGGACAGGTTCAAGCTGTCTCACATCAGCTTTGCTCAAGCATTTGTTCCAACCTGTCACATCAACAGGATGCAGCTCCTGGATGCAAACACCTCCTTGGCTGTCCCCAGACCAGCATGACAGAGCAGTTTTCAGAAGAGGACAAACATTAGCCTATCTAAAGAACACCTTGCAGCACAGCAGGCTCAATGGCAAATCACAGTATCAAAAAGCATTAATTATCCTTCAACTCTGCTGCCTGGGACAGCACTGGGACTGAACAGGAACAAAAAGCACCTGAGCTGCTCTGCAGATCCTCTCAGGCACTGCCTGCTGTGCCAGGGGAGCTTCTTGCACCTCTCATCACGACTGGTAAACACTGCCAAGCCTCACAATCTGATATTCTGGATTTTTCTGCCTCCTGGACAAACCTTAAGGAGCCAAGACCCAAAAAAGGGGCCTCATTGAGCCTGAAAGGTGCACAGACACACACAGAGCCATGCACAGAGCCAAGCACAGGAGAGGGATCACAGCTCTCACCAATTCTCTTCTCCAGGTCTGCAGCCTCGCTGGGGGTGGCTCTGGGCAGGATCCCGGGGTCTCTGAAGCTGGTCTGGAGCAGGCAGCTGATGACGAAGAAGAAGAGGACGGCGGCGATGATGGGGATGGCCAGGGTGAGGTGACTGGCGAGGAAGGGGCAGCTGTTAAAAGATAAATCAAATGGAATTGTTACCAATCATTGCACAGACCTGCTGTCAGCTGGAACATCACACCACGAACCAGCACGGGCAGTGGGCCCAGCAGCCGGCCTGGGGCTGTTTGTCCAGGGACAGGGAGTGGTGTGATCGCATCCCAGGGCAGCTCTGCCACCGCAGGTGGCAGTTGAGGACAGTAGAGGACACATCCTGCACACAGAGCCACTGTCCCCTCCTGCAGAGGGCCCAGCAGCGCTCAGAGCCAGCACAGGATGGGCTGCCCCAGTCCTGACGGCTGCAGGCACTGCTCAGGCTCTGCAGCACTCTGAGAGGATTAAGCAACTTTTGTTTCACCTCCCCAGCTCAGCTGTGCAGAACAAAGCACCCACCAGGCAACAAAACCCCTTCAGTCCAAGCCTGAGCCCCTCATCCTCAACAGAAAGGTCTGTGAAAGGAGAGGCTGAGCTTGCTCCCTTTCCTGGGAGAACCTCCGGGGCCCACTCTGCCCCTCTAGGGAACAAGGAATCACAGAAATGAAATCCCCAAATGGTTTGGACCTTAAAGATCATCTTATTCCACCCTGCCATGGGCAGGGACATTCCCCTGTCCCCAGCTGCTCCAAGCCCCATCCAGGCTGGCCTTGGGCACTGCCAGGGATCCAGGGGCAGCCACAGCTGCTCTGGGCACCCTGTGCCAGGTTTCCCCACAGAAACCATGAAGTGCAGACACGGGCAAGATGTGTTTGCTGTACACCCAGCAAACTGGAGCCTGTGCAACAGAGGCATCCTGCTAAAATAACAACTAGGAGACCCCCAGGGCATCTTCAAGCACGAGAGAGTGACTTGGCAAGAAGGGAGGCAGAGCAGATGTGCTGTGTCCTCTGCCTGGCCACACAAAGCCGTCACTGTGCTGAGCTGCCGCCAGCCCCAGCCCGGGCAGAGGGAGCTGTCAGCGCACGGATGATGCTGAGAAAGGCGTTTTTGCACCGGGATGCTGTGCCTGCTTCCCGCAGCTGCCTGTGCCTTTCAGCTCATCTGACTTCTCAGAACCTCTAATCCGATCAAGTACTTTCATCTCGCCACCAGCAGGCTCGGGCAGCTTTCCTCCGGGGCTTGCAGGGATAACGCCGTGATCCAAAGGCAGGCGTGGCCCCCCGCTCCAGGGAAAAGGCTCCCATCCCTCCCGGGACAGGAACGGAGGCAGGACATCAAACCCTGCACGGTGTCAGGAACCCCCGGTGCTCCCTCCCAGCTCCCCGGGCAGCACAGACACAACGGGGCGCTCCCGGCGCTCCTCCCTGGGCAGCAGGGCCAGGGAGCTCCCCTGGGGCAGCTTTCCAAGGAAAGGGCTGGGGAGGGGCAGTCCCTGTCCCCACACTGCTGCACACCGGGGCAGAGCCAGCGCAGACCCTCGGGGTGGGACCCCCAAGGGTTTCACCATTTAGAACAAACATTTCAACATTTAGAACAAACGCTGTTCCCAGATCCCCGTGGTGGACAAAGCCCACGAGCCTTGGGGGTGTCCTGGGTGTAAATTTGGGGCAAATCTCTTATTGGGAGCAGAAGGAGAGACTTTGGGGCTGTATTTAGAGGCCAGGGGGGCATCCTGGGGGGATGTTAAGCCCCTTCCTGCAGCCAGACTGAGCAAACGACCTGCAGAACCACCCCTGCCCCCATAAACACACCTAGGACAGGTGATGGGGCAGTGACTGCCTGCAGAGGGGCTCTGGGGGCCGCACCGTGGGAAGGGCTTGGGGGGCAGTGGGGAGAAGGGACAGCGGGGACCCCACGGGGGAAGGGGACCCCCAGCCCCCTCCCAGCGCGGGATCCAGCCCGGCCCGGCTCCCCAAAGGCGGCGCCGCAGCAGGGGAGGCCTCGGGGCCCAGACTCACTCGAAGGCGAAGAAGAGGCCGCTGGTGGCCAGGATGAGGCCGAGCGTGAGCGCGAAGACGCCGCTGTGCCGCGCCAGCATCAGGCGGCCGCCGCAGTAGAAGCGGTTGCGGCCCGGGAACACCTCCCACTTCCTGCGGGGCCGCCGCGCCGCTCCGGCCCGCGGGGGGACGGCGCCCGCCGGCACCGGAGACCCGGCCGGGCCCGGGCCCGGCGTCGCCGCCGCCCCGGGAGGGATCTGCCGGTACTCGCAGTCCTTCATGGCCCCGCCGCGGCGCCCGGAGCCCCGGCCCGGCCCCGCTCCCCGGCCCCGCTCCCCGGCCCGGCCCCGCCGGTCCCGCCCCGCTCCCGGCCCCGCCCCGCAGCACAGCGCCCCCTGGCGGCCCCGCCGCCGCACCGGGAGCGGAGCGGGCTCGCCCCGGGCCCGAACCCCGATCCCGAACCCGCGACTCCGACCTCGGCCCCGATCCCAACCCCAGCCGTGATCCCAGTCCCGGTGCCGGCCCGGCGGAGCGGGCTGAGCCGTCTCTCCGGTAATTTTCACGTTTATTGGGGTCGAGCATGTGCCCACACAGCGCCCGCCACCCCCGCCGTGCCCCCTGCCCGGCCTGGCTCGGAGCCCGGAACCGGCACCACGGAAAAGGAACCAGAACAGTCTGAGCAGCTCAGGGCAGCAGGAGCCTCCCTGCTTCTGCTGTGCCCACAACATCCCGGGGAATCCCCAAACCCATCCAGGATCCTGCCACAAACCAGTGCCTGCCATCATCTCCCCCAGGAGATGCAGGAACAGAGGTGCATTCCCCATCCCAGGCAGCTGATGGGAATTCTGGCTGTCAGCAATGCCAGCTGAGCAGGGCAGGATGCTGCAGCATCACAGAATCCCGTCTGGGACACGGTAACGGAGGAGCAACACCTTTGTAACTGCAACAACCGAATCACCACAGCCACCCCAGACTGTAGACAGGGGAGTTTCCGTTCTGAGCAGAGCTCCTGCCCCACTGCCAGCACAGCCCGCTACGTCCATGGGAGGAAGTTGCAGTGCAGGATCAGCCCCAGCAGCCAGTAGCCCAGGAAGAAGCCCAGGATGCTCTTGCTGAGGGGGGTGATCAGTCGCCAGTTCAGCAGCAGCCTCACAATGGGGTTGTCCGAGGTCCCCTTCCCATAGGAGCTGGGAGATTTACCCAGAAGAGGCTTCCCAGAGGTTGGATTGTCAGTCCCTGTGCTCCAGAGCAAAGGCTCGTGTTCCTGAAGCAGGTGAGCTGAGAACCAGTACAGGATGGGAGAGGAGCAGCCAAGGAACCGGGTCAGCACCTGGAGACGACCGGCAGAGGAGAAATCACCCAAACTGCCGTGCCTGTCCCTGCCCCAGCCCCACCAGGAGCCCCGTCCTACCTGCACGTGCATGCAGAAGAATCCAAACACCAACAGGGCCGTGGCGTGGACCATGTACACGAAGACAGCAGGGCCACAGAAGCCATCTCTTGCCTTTCCCCTCTCCTCACTCTCACTCCTCTCTAGACCAAGAGTCAGGCAGTGCCGGGGGTTTGTGCTGACGTAGGTCCAGGCAGCCCATGAGACCAGAAGGGTGACAGGCAGAGCAAGCAAGAAATTTGGGATCTGTTTGAGCTCAAAGTACCTTAGGAAGCCCACGTTCCAGTAAGTGTCTTGGATGTAGGAATAGACCACAGGGAAGCGCTGGGAGCACCAAGGGGGTTTATCCCCACCCATGCCCACCACCCGATAGCCCTTGTCCCGTGCCAGCTGCAGCAGCGGCTCGGGAATGTCCTGACCCGGGCCCGTGCCAGGGCTGCAGAACCTGGCGTAGGCATAATACTGAAACAGAGCAAAGGGCAGGGAAACCCCGGCACACACCAGGACCACCCAACACACCAGGCCAAGGACGCGCTTCCACAAGGAGCGGAGCTTCCTCTGGGACGCCGGTCCCGCCTGCAGCTGGAGGGCGAAGCGCCTGCCGCGGGAGTAGAGGAGGAAGCCGGCGTTGAGCAGCCCGTTGGCTCTGGCCCCCGAGGCCAGCGAGAAGAGCAGCCCGCCCAGCCAGCCCTGCCCGCGCTCCAGCCGCCACATGGCGCCGAAGGCCAGCACGGCGAACAGGCTCTCCGAGTAGGCGGCTGCCATGAACACGCCGGCGGGGCTCACCGAGAAGAGCAGCGCGGCCAGGAAAGCCTGGCGGGGCCGGCGCAGCACGGCCCGGCCCAGCCCGAGCAGCGCGGCCGCCGCCAGCGCCGCCAGCAGCGCGTTGAGCAGCGCGGCCGAGAGCAGCAGGCGGCCGCGGGGCTGCAGCTCCGCCGGCCACGGCAGCAGCGCGGCCAGCGCCCGCAGGCTCAGCGGGAACAGCGGCAGGAAGGCGCAGTTGTGCTCCAGCAGGTACCCGCGCTCGGCGATGAAGAGGAAATGCTCGGCGTCCCAGCGGCCCAGCCCGCCCAGCAGCCGCTCCAGCAGCGCGTCCCAGCGGCCCCGCGGGCCCGGCCGCGGCGGGGAGAAGGCGTCGGCGGCGTGGTCCGGGATCAGCAGGTTAAACACGGCCTGCAAAACAACACAGGAGGCTGGCGGGGTGCTCCGGGCATGAGAGCTCCGGGCAGGAGAGCACCGGGCAGGAGAGCTCCGGGCAGGAGAGCTCCGGGCAGGAGAGCTCCCGGGGCTCAGACAAGGGGGGAGCATAAAGGTGGTTGTGGAAAGGTGCGAACACAATGTTTTGGGGTATTTACACCTGAGCAGAATAACGCTCTGGGACAGATCCAGCATCAATCCCGCAGAACTGGCCAGGGAAAGCTGCTCATGGCTGTGACTGGGCTCTGTGCTGGCTGTCACAGCCAAGCACTCCCATGCTCAGAGCAGGGTGGCTCTGGAAATAAGACTTGGGAGGAACGTAGAGGAGGAGATTATTGTTCCTTTTCTTTGAGACAAACACACTTTGAGCCTAACCAGCCTCTTGTGGCAGCAGCGTTAAAACACAGCAAGTTACAAGGAAATTTATGCAATTTTACTTAACAGCAACCTGTAAGTAAAACCCAGGGGTGCAGACGGCCTGTTGGCTCTCCAGAGATGATTTCCCCATTGTGCAGCACCAGCTCACGGATCTCAGGGAGGAGCCTGGGAGCAGCACAGCCCAGCACAGCCTCTCTCCTGGAGCACAGACTTGCCTGCAGCAGCAGCGCCAGGGCCCGGCAGCGCAGGGAGAACCACACGACCTCTCGGAGCTGGGGGTCTGCCCTGCTCCACAGCTCCATCCCACGCTCAGGAATTGCCTCAGGTCACCACTGCCAGGGAATTCTCCTTCCAGTCTGGGAAACCTGGGTTGGTAAACACAGAGGACAAAGAAAAGGATTTCTGGCTTCAGCCTCATTTGTGAATTTTACATCTTCATTTACTGCCAGGCACTTGAAAGGGTGCAAGTCTCTGTGAACAAGAATTCACCTATGGAAGAGATCATGGATCTGGGAGATGACGCAGAGACCTCTTTGATATTGTTCCTATTAAAAAAATTCCCTGATTTCTTAACCTTGGCCAAGACACTGAGGGAGAGAGGTTACGGTGTGTTCTCTGACCCCACTCCTCACGGGCCGGAGTAAATCCCTGGAGCAGACAGCCTGCTCGGCTGCCTCAGCAGGAACTGCAGCAGCTGGAGCCAGGGCTGCCAAGCATCCTCACACACATCCAGTTCCAACGCAGTGAGTGGGATTTAAACCTCTTTGTCTTGGAATGGAGACAGAATTCATGTGGACTCTGAGCGTAACCCCCGTGTAAGCAGTTGCCGAGTGGGGCTGCCAGGGGCTCCCTCCTCTCTCCTGCTCTGTGTCTGCCCCTGGGAAGCCAAGAATGGATTTACTCAGCTGGCTCCACAGCACCAGCTCTGCCAGAGCAGGGCAGAACTCAGGCAGCACCAGCAGGACACAAACTCTGCCACTCCACCCTCACCACCTCCAAAGCTCCTGGCACCTGCCTGGCATGCACACTGCACATGCTGAGTCCACCCATCCACCTCCTCCCTGCAAACCTCACCAGAGGGATTTAAACCTCTTTGAGCCAACCCAATTCAGTGTCTACATGTCCTGGGTGCTGTGGAGGCCCAGCTCTGAAGCCCTGGCCCGAGCCATGGGAGGCAGGCAGGATCTGCTGTGCAGCTCTTTAAGATAAAACATTTCTTCTGTTGGCTCCCCGGGCACCGAGTGCTTTTCAGTTTGAGAAACACACAGCCCCCAGCTCTCGCTGGGTCCCTGCGACACCACATCCTGCCCTTCTCTCTGCTGCAGCCCTGTGTAACACAGAGGGATCTCCAAATCGATCCCTCCACAGCCTAAAATCACTGAGATTTCCCTATTGCCATTGTGGAGAAAAAACCCTGCCAGGCTGAAAGTGCATACGAGGGCAGAGAGCAAATCACCAGCAAGGCAAAAACCAAGATCCAAGCTGGCTCACTGACACCTCCAATCCCCAACCACAGGGTTATGCTTCCATTTAACCACAAATAAAAGTTTTGGGGTTGCTCCTGTTCCCCTTGTGCTCCCCAGCACTCACAAAGCAACTGGTGGGAGGCACATTCTCCTGCATCACGAAGCTGTGACGTTATTTTAAGCGAGGGGACACTTCAACCCAGCTGTAAACTCTTTTAAAGCACATTCACAGCTGCAAATCCTATTAAAGCACAGCGGCAGAAATTGTCCCGGCACTTTAAATATAGTTTTTTCAAAAAGCAGAGAAAAAGCCTCGCCTGAATGTGCCAAGAGAGCTCAAAGCAAACAGCTTTAAAAAGCCTGTTCCTGTCACGACGCAGCACACCTTGTGACAGAGCAAAGCCTTCAAAAGAGCTGCAGCCCACAAGCCCCGTTTGGATCCGGAACGCAGCACCGGGAATGGCTCTGCCCCAAAAATCCTGTGGGAAAGAGCACCTGCACGAACTCGAAAAGGACGGGGAGAGGCAGAGGGGCGTTAAAAATATTCCAGCAGGAAAAGACGCAAAGCCTTAACTGAAGGTGTTTTTCCCTCTGGGTGCCGCGCTTCCCTCGGCTCTGAGCTGTGGAGCACAGCTCGGGAGAGGCGGGCAGAGCCGAGCCGAGCCGGGAGAACGGGGCGGGCCCGGGAGAACGGGGCGGGCCGGGAGAACGGGGCGGGCCGGGAGCGGCGGGGCCGGGAGCGGCGGGGCGGGCCGGGAGAACGGGGCGGGCCCGGGAGAACGGGGCGGGCCGGGAGCGGCGGGGCCGGGCCGGGAGCGGCGGGCCCGGGAGCGGCCGCAGTGCCGGGCGGGCTCCGGCCGGTGGCAGCAGCCGCTCGCTGCAGCCGCTCTTGCCCAGGTGAGGAGCCCTGCTCCAGCCGGCATCCCAGCACGCCCGGGGCGCCCTCGACAGCCTGCTGGAGGCTCAACAGATGCTCCAGACGTGTTTTAAAACCTCTTCTAACCGGGATGCCAAAGAATACAGCAGGATTTTGGAAATCCCGTTTGCCTGGTGCTGTTTCTGTGGCCGGGCCGCTCTCGGCCATCTCCCCTGCCCGGTTCCAGCCGCTGGTCCAGAGGCTGCAGCTCCAGCAGCAGCTGGAAACGGGCAGGACTCCGTATCTAGATTCACAGGGGAGCGTTTTTATCTCTTGCAAGAACTCACGGGGGCGAACTAAACCTGCTCGGGGTCAGAACCCGCTGTGCCCGCCCCACCCGAGGCTGGGCTGCAGCTCCACCACGGCCCAGGGGCGGGACAGCCCCTCCCGTGCCCCTGCCCGGTGCCCCGTGCCCCACGGAGCCCCGGCCCCCCCGGGCCCTGCTCCCACAGCCGAACCCTGCGGGCTGCCCGGGCGGCGGGAGGGGCTCGCAGAGCCCCGGGAGGGCAGGACGGGCTGCGATGTGCGGGGGCTCGGCGGAGCTGGAGCGCACAGGGCCGGCCCCGGGGCTGGGACAGCTCCGGCCGCCGTGCTGAGGAGCGGCCGCACGGGAGGGCACACGGGAGGGCACACGGGAGGGCACACGGGCCCTGAGCTCACCGGGCCGTGCCGGGGCTGCCCCCAGCCCTCCGTTACCGCTCCTGCCGCCAGCGAGGCCGCGCAGCGCTGCCCGGGGACACAAATCCCGCCCGACCCGCGCCTGAGCCGGGCCCCCTCCGGATGGGAGCCCGGGCCGAGGCCCCCCGGCGGCTGGGCCCCTCACCGTGCGGCTCCCGGGGCCGGGCCGAGGGCGGCGGGGACACCGGCTCCGATCCCGATCCCGATCCCGATCCCGATCCCGGTTCCGGTCCCGGTCCCGCCGCGCCCCCTCGCGGAGGGCCGGAGGAGGCCCCGCCCCCCGACACGCCCCCTCCCCTCCCCCGCGCCCCACCTGAGCGCGCGGCGCGCGCGCGGCTCTCTGGCTCCGCCCACTTCCCCTAATCGAGAGCAGCTTCCGGTCACGCCCTTCCCGGCGTCACGTGGCGGCGGCGCGCGCGTGTGGGGAAGGGGCAGGGGGCGCCATCTTTGTTGAGGGCGGGCGGGGGAGCCGGGCCGGGACCGGGGCCGTGCCCGGAGAGCAGCGCCCGGGGCGGGCAGGGCCCGGGGCGGGCAGGGCCCGGGGCGGGCAGGGCCCGGGGCGGGCAGGGCCCGGGGCGGGCAGGGCCCCCCTGAGGCGGGCAGGGCCCCCTCATGCCCCTCCCTGCCCCCGCGGACACCCCTCATGCCCCACCGCCGGCGGCCGGAGTGCAAATCCTTGGTGCTTTGCACCCGAATGTTTCCATTCCTAGAGTTCGTTAAACGCCTCTCGCTGACCCGACCTCTCTGCCGTTCCCCATTTGTGCCAGGAAAGGAGAAAAGTTGAGTTCACCCCAGGCCAGATCCGTGTCCGTGTCTGGGATCTGCCCCGATCCGCCCTGGGATGAAGGAGAAACCATCGCGGGCTGCTGAGCCCTCAGGGAGACTCCCCTGAGCCCTTTTAATCGGGCATCAGCCTTGGAAGAACTCAGGCTTTCTCTGCTGGCAAAAGAATGGGGAGCAGCAGAGTGCTGGGGGTTCAAAAGGTGTTTGAAGGAATTCTCTGAACGGAAGGATTTGGGAACAAATCAGGCCCAAAGCGTCAAGGATTTGAGCTCCGGGCAGCCCGGGCCGGGGAGGTGCAGCTCCCCCAGCACACGCTGTTCTCAGTTCACTCATTTCTCATCCCTGCCCTTTTCACTGTTCTAGCAGTGCACAGGGGCTGTGTCTGTGCACACACAGTGACGGGGGAGCAGAATTACTCCCCTGGGATCAACTGGGTGTAAATTCTGGTAAAATTAGGCACCCTCCTGCCTCTCCCCTCCCTCCCGAACGTGCCATTCACTCCGGATTAAATCCACACAAGAAAAGCTGCTGACCTTACCTGCTTCCACTTCTTTGAGGGCTCCTTCCTGTTCAGGAAATGAAGCAGAACTTCCACATCCATTTCATGGGGCTAAACACAACTCCTGAAGGCAGCAGTGCGTTCCCAGGGGAGCTGGGTTTGCGCTGGCAGTGAGCGGCAGGGTCCAGCACAGTCCTGCTCTCACACTCGGCTCCCAGCGTCTTCTGAAGCCAAGGAAGCCCAGCACCATCCCTGCCTTTTGAGCAATCCATTTGAAGGACTCTCCTGCCAGGAAGAGCTCCCACAATTCCTGCTGACAGACAAGACTTTTCAGGAAAAAGACTCTTTGATTTTGGCACAATCACTCCCAGGAATCTGAAGTTTGAGGAACGAAGGCTCTAGGAACTGAGAGCTCCTGAGGAGAGGACTGGGAAGATAAAACAAGGGGAATTTTTGAACAAAAATGACGTTTGCCTTTAAAAAAAGCTGCTTTTTCTTTAATGAGCTCAGAGCAGTTCTAGCTACCCTACTTCCAGTATCCACTGAGGACAAAGCCTGGGGCTAAATGAAATACTTCCAAAGCCCTGAACACCTGCAGATCCTCATCCAGAGGGGCTGAACTCGGCCTGTTTGCTGAAGGGCCTGGCAGCCCCAGCCTCGGGAGGCAGAGTCCACACCACGCTCCCAAGAAAATGTGAAAAATGCGAGCGGAAAGAAAATTTTCCATTTTACAGAGCTGGGAAGGAACTGCCTCCCCTCCGAGCGAGGCCCTTCCCTCCCTGGCAGCCACAGCTTCACCTCACGCTGCAAATCTGAGCCTGGGCAGCTCCTAAGGAAAAATTCCAGCAGGGAAAGCAAAGCCAGAGCAAGCAGCATCAGAGCTCCTGAGCAGGGCAGGCCTTGGGCATCGGCTGGCAGCACTGAACTGCCCTGTGCTGCCAATAAAAAAAACCTTACAAACATCTTACCAAGATTTAATGTACATTTATTCTTAACACGTGGAACATATAGTATAAAGATTTCATACTGAATAAATGATATTCATTAAGCCAAAAAAGGAAAAAAGGGAGGAATTTACATCAAGTTTTTAGCTACATCGTCTGAAATACAAATATGCAGAATTCATCACTGAAAAATCTCAATTGTGTTTCTTCATCAGGAACTTCAACTGAACCTAGAACTTTTTCACACCTCGATTAGAAAGAAAACAAAAACAGGAAAAAATAAACTATAAGTTGATTGGCTGCTGAGACAGCAATGACTTTATACACAGAGACCTGTACAGCATCCTCCAGGGAGGGATGTCTGGCAAGAGATTAAATAATTGTGTCTCGCTTTTGCAGGTCATCAACTCGTTAACTCGTCATACTATAAAGGGTGGGAGGGACAAAACTGCAGGAGTCTCAGGGTATGTGCAATGTACAACGTCATATATATATACACACGTGGCAGCGCTGGGCTGCACCTAAAGGTTAAAACCAGTTCTAAGAGGTGATCTCAGGGTTATTCATACAATCAAGGAGGAAGAGAGAAAGAGGTCAGGGTGTTGTAGGTTCACACATTATACTTTGGGGGAAAAGCCTTTTTTTCTCCTCAACATTAACTAAAAACATTTTTAAAAACTACAGCTTGCTGCTGATCCAGCGTTTTTTTCTTTTTTTTATCCATGTGAGACATTATTACAGTATGTTTACAGTTTAAGGTGTACAGTACATGGAGTTCTACACGCTACTGCACAGGCCTCCCTTGGACAAGGTCTGTTCACAACTGGTAACTTCTTGGTTCCTGCAAGATTGTGAATGTACAACGATAAACCACACAGAGTTCAGCAGTCACTTTTTGTCCTTCAGAGTTTACCATTAAAAACAGTTATGAAAGTGGTGCCTGTCAATGGGATAACACGGCAAGT
Organism: Prinia subflava; assembly: GCF_021018805.1. Classification (NCBI taxonomy): domain Eukaryota; kingdom Metazoa; phylum Chordata; class Aves; order Passeriformes; family Cisticolidae; genus Prinia; species Prinia subflava. The sequence goes on from NC_086270.1 coordinate 509,049, forward strand.
CGTCTTTCCCCAAACTCACTGTAAACGACAGTAACTTTGGTTAAAATAAAAAAAGTCTTCTATGTAGACAGAACTTTGTCTCCTTTAATAAGGGATTCAGGACAAATTTGAAGGGCAGGGAGGGGGGAGAGGGGCCGGGGACACCTTTCCCCGAGGGAGAAGCAGGACAGCGCAGGGCAGACAGTGGATTCTGAGGTGGTTTTGCATAAATAAAGGGCAACAGTCAGTTTCTAAGTTCTCCACTCACGCACACGCACACGGGGGCTCGGATCCCACAGCTGTCATGACTGGCCAATTAAAAACAGTACATCACAAATAACTTGTGAAACCAAAGAGTTCATCAAAGGCGACACGGAGATGTCCAAGAGCCGCGACTCGTACAAGGTGAACTCCGAGTGGTTCTCGTCCACCTTGGCCAGGGCCAGCAGCGCGCGGGCGGCGCGGCGCATCATGTCCACGCTGGTGGCCTCGAAGGGCGGGCTCTGCATGTGCATCAGCCCCGCCTGGCTCTGCTGGAACTGCGTGGCGGCCAGGCTGTCCTCCAGGAAGCCCAGCAGGTTGCCAATGCTGCCCTTCTGCACAGCAATGGCCCTGGCAGCCAGGCTGTCCCCCTGGGCCAGGTTGGCCAGCAGCACCACGGCCATCTCCCGGCACACCGGGTTCTTTCTGTCACTGAGGAACCGCACCATGGTGCTGTACAGCTTCTCCAGGCGGCTGAACGGCGGCGTGGCCAGGATCAGATCCACGTTGTTGTCCTGGATGCTGAGTTTGCTGAGTGTTTCCAAAACCAGTCTCTGAGGGGAGAGGACAGCATTGGGTCCCAGTGTCGGAAAGGGATCCTGGGCCTCTGCTGAGGGACACACTGCCCAGTGGAGGAGTCCATCCAGGATAGGCAAACAGATGCTTTCCGGGTAAGGGGAGAGGTCCAGCTGCCCAGAAATGTTGGCCAACGTGACCAGTGTGTTTTCACGCAGCATCTCCAAACAGTCCCACCACCACTCCACCTTGTTGCAGCTCACCCCTTGGTCCTGCTCCTCCTCTTTCTCGTAGGTCAGGGGGGCCTGTTTGCGTTCTGGATGCTTGTGGTGTAGGAGGATCAGTTTCCCTAGAATCAGCAGCAGCCCAGGGTGTTTGGACATTTCAAAGTCATTGCCTGGCACAAACGATAAACTCCTGATGATGTTGGAGACGCAGATGCAGCGCTTGGCCAGAGAGTCCTGCCAGTCCAGGAGGGTGCAGAGCGGTGTCTCGTCCTTACTGTGGGGTTCATCCTCCAGAATTTTTATATTTCTGTGGCTCTGAGCTGGACTGATGACAAAGGGAAACTTGCTGCTCTCCTTTGCCGTTTCCGAGGCTTTGACCTCCTCCTCGTCCCCCGCCAGGGAGCCCGGGCGTGCCGAGAGCATGTCGTCCATGGTGGCAGTTATCCTCTTCTCCGAGGAGCCGTCGGGCGCGGCCGCCTCCCCTTCCCTGGGGCTCGGGTTGCTCTCGGCTGCTGAGCGTTTCCTCAAGGCAGAGGAGCAGGAAGCTCGTTTGTGAGGCAAGGGCAGCTCGGTCTTGCTCTCGAAGTGTGTCTGGATGTGCTCGGTGGTGTCCCCGCCGCCGATGCGCCAGTGCAGCAGCCCGCTGTCGAACTCCTGCACCCGCCCCAGCTTGTCCGAGTAATCCACCACGAAGGGGTCGTTCTTCTGCACCACCTTCACTGGAAGCTTGTCGAACTTACTCACTAGCTTCTCCTCGCTGCTCTCTAGAGGTACTTTGTCCTTGCTCGAAAACGCAGCCTCCTCCTCTTCCTCATCCTCCTCTTCCTCCTCACAGTTCAGGCTCCGTGGCTCCTCGTCCTCCTCCCCTTCTTCAGGGGAGGAAGCTGAAGATTTGCAGAACCTTTCGGGATCTAATAGTGTTCTTTGCCCTGGGTCTCCTACCTCGTATTCCTTCAGGATTCCAAAGATCTCGATCAGGCAGCGCCGGAAATATTCCACCAAGAGTTCCAGCAAGCCTGGCAGCTACAGGGGAGGAGAAAAACAGGAGGGGAGGAAGGAACAGCAATCAGAAAACAACTCGGGCCAACGCACGCAGGACAGAGAGTTTAAGCAGTGCTGGCAATCAATGGTGCTTCTCATGCTGGCAATAAATGGTGCAGAAGAGAGGTTTTTGTCCTCTGAGAAAAGGGACAAAAGCAGGCACTGGCTGCCAGTATCCAAACTGCCCCCTGCACACACCCTGTGCTCTGGGTTGTGTCTCCCCCCAGTTAACTCCCCGGGAGGGCCTTTGGGAGTGACCACTCACAGCTGCCCACTGCCCAGCCCCAGGTACAGAGGCTGCAGGAGCTGCTCGCTGACAGAAACCCCTGCAGCATCAGCACTTCAAAGACCTGTCCCGGAGAGCATCTGCACCCACCTGGCTGAGGTTGAAGGTCATTATGCTGTTGTCATCATAGAGCAGGATGTTTATGGTATCTAAGGCCCACGTACTTTCAGCCAGCAGCCCCGACTTCAGAGACATCATCACTCTCCAGGCTTCAGGAGTTCCTGTAACATAAACACATGATGCTTCAGCTCCTGGAGTTTCAAAACAAAAAGGAGACACTTGATACTACTTTTTGGACCTGTGAAGAGCAGAGCTTGGCTAAGATGCTGTACAGGCTGTGTCTACCACCAACCTGCCCGCAAGCAATGCCAGAATAAGGACTCAGAACAAAATTAACCTGCAAAAATGCCTTTTTTTTTTTCAAAGCCAGCAGATCCCTCTGCTTGGCAGGACTGTCCCGAAGGGCCAAGGCAGCAGCAATCCCTCGCAAGGCTCCAGCAGAGGCAGGAGTTCCCCCTTACCGATATCTTTTGCCGTCAGCCGCCTCCTCTGCTTGAGCACAGGTTGCGTGGCCTCCACGGAGCCCGGCGGGAAGGTGATGTCCCGTCGGATCATGGGGGGCTGCACAGCTGCTGGTGCGATGTGCGAGGCAGGCACGGGCGGCCCCGCCTTCTGCATCTTCATCCCCGAGTGCAGGAACGGGGATTTACTGGGAGAAGTGCGGTTCTCCAGAGGTCTGGGCAGAGGTGCTGGGCTGGATACCTGAGGAATGTGATTCTGCATGCTGGGGGGGGTCTGGTAGTTGGACTGGGGGGGCCTGGTCATGGGGGGCACGGGGGCGGAGGGGCCGTAGGGAGGTTGCCGGTTCCCGTGGGAAGGCCACGGTCCCTCGTGGTTGACCCTCTGGTCTGAATGCAGGATTTCATCTGTTCGAGTGACCCCGTGGTAGGCGGGGCCCTGGGGCGCGGCGCCCGAGCCCTGCCGGTTGGGGTAACTGCCGTAGCCCAGCTCGTTCCTGCCCTGCCACAGGGCCCCTTGCTGGGGGCCCTCCGGGGCCGGCTGGATGGGGCCCCCCATCATCTGCGGGGGGAGGTTCTGCTGCGCGCCCGAGCCGGGGGCGGCCGAGACCCTGTCCCTGCCGAACTGGAAGGGGAACTGGCTCTGGCCGGCGCGGCGCTCGGCGGGGTAGGTGCTGCCGTACTGGTTGTACAGGTCCTGCTGCGGCGACGGCTGCGCCGGCGGCTGCTGGCTGGGCTGCTGCGGCTGCGCCGGCGGCAGCTGCTGCTGCGGCTGCGCCTGCCCCGAGCTGTAGGGAACGCTGTAGAGCTCGCCCTCGTGCCGCTTGGCGGGGAGGCCGTAGCTGCCGTCCATCGGCCGCTTGTAGTTCTGCGGGGAGAGAAAGGCACGGGCGGGGTCAGGGAGCGCCGGGGATTCGGGGCTGCTTCGCTTGGAAGGGTTCTGAGCACTGGGAGGGGCTGCTCAGGGAGGGGGTGGAATCAGCACCCCTGGGGTTCTCCAAGGAACGCCCGAGCTCGGTGCTTTGCTCTGGGTGAGGAGGTGTGACCGGTCACTCGTGGGACTCACTGATCCCAGAGGTCTTTTCCAGCCTCGGGGATTCCATGAAGCAAACAAGCCAAACCTCTGGGCACAGTCCCCAGATCTGCCCCACGGCACGGCCTGGGAGAGGCTCTGTCTCCTGCTGGCCGTACCCCATGTGAAAGTTGGATCAGTTGCTCCATTTCACCAGCCAAGGCCAATTCCTTGTGGCTGCCTGGGGAGCTTCCCCGAGGATTCCACAAGGATGCCTCAGGGGCAGGAGTCTGCCCACAGAAAGGACTTTCCTCCAGGAAAGGCCCAGCTCTACTCTGCATTCACCACAAACTAGTCCAGACACTGGCACTTTCCTCCTTCCACATCCAGGAATTTTATCAGACCCCATTTTTCTCACATTTCCCAGGTTCCTGCTGAAGTATCAGACAAAATGCATTAAAAACTGTTCCTGCTTCTTCCTTTCCTGTGGATTTCAAAACACATTGCTGAAAGGAGCAAGAAGGCTTCTCACCCCTAATTCTTTTAAGTGCAAACGGAGAAAACAGCCAATTGCAGAGACCACATTAAAACCCAGGATCTCTCCTGCCTCCAAGGTCTGAGCTGTAGCTGCTGTGGAGGCTGTTCAGACACTCCACGGTCACAACTGGCTTCAGATGGAGCTCCAGGGCTTCAGAGATGACAAGTTCCAGAGTAACTCGAACTCTTGGCTCCGAGCCCCGTGGCTCTGGTTGCAGAGCCAAACTGCAGAGCAGTTGGAATTATTCTTAGCACAGCTCAGTGAGTGCCCTCTCCATACTCTCCTAAACCATAGGACTTAAAATTATCAGGAAAACATTATGGGACCTGGCATGGATACAAAGAGCAAGTGGTATGTGAGGATTATGGAAAGGGATACACGTTCATTCAAACTGTCCTGAAACAAACCTGATGGGTTTGGGAACAGCGAGGAGGAGGAGGCAGCAGGGCAATGGGGGCTGAAGCCTCTGGCTGCAGGATGAGAAGGGAAAGACCAAAAAAGGCCCCTGGTTTGTGCAGAACAATCCACCTGAAACAGCTCTCCTGACCCATCCAGGACTTACTCCAAAGAAAGTCATCACTTGGACCAAAAGGACAGAAACATGATGGGATTCAGAAAGTTCCAGAGGGACAGAGAAGCCCAGGAAAGCTTCTTGATCTTCTGCTGCCTGACCAGAGTGTGCAAACCACACAACCTCCATTCTCAGAACACCATTTTGTTAACATAGCATTAGGAACATTAATTAGAACTTTTTAGTATTGTTTTCAAACAGGAAAAAGTCTCCTGTATAAAATCAGGTTGGACAGGGCTTGGAGCACCCTGGGAAGGTGTCCCTGGCCATGGCAGGGGGTGGCACCGGGTGGGCTTATGGTCCCTTCACCCAAGCCCTTGTGTGATTCTTTGATGAGGTACCTAAATCTTCACATTCATAAAGCAAATGCACAGCCCAGAGTTTTCATCCTCCCCTCCTCACAAACAGCACAGATCAAACTCTCAGCTGGGCCAGCCAGGACCCCTGGGATCACGCACCTGCTGCTGCTGCTGATACATGGTGGTTTGCTGGCTGGGGAAGGGGCTGCCCGAGGATGTGCCTTGAGTGGAGAATTGATTGCCATAGGAATCATGTCTGGAGAGGAAAGAGAGGCGTCAGTGTCACTGTCACGGGCTGGGGGCCCTGGGTGGGGCCAGCAGGCCCTGGCACACACCTTTGCTGCTGCTGCTGCTGCTGGGGGTAGCGGCTGGGCGAGTACATGCCCGAGTCGGGCGTGGCGGGCAGGATGCTGGGCTGGGGGGTGCCGCTGCCCAGGGCGCCCTCGGGCCCCATCCCGGGCTCCGTCCTGCCAGGAGAGAGAGAGAAAACCCCGCACTGAGGATCCCAGGGGACAGGGACAGCCAGCACAGGCACTGCAGTGACAGGCATGGCCTGTGTCCCGGGCAGGGCGGGGCAGGGCAGGGCAGGGCGGGGCAGGGCAGGGTGGGGCAGGGCGGGGCAGGGAAGGGCAGCACCCACCTGACTCTGTCGTAGGGCGCTCCGTACGAGTAGTGCTGCCGCTGCCCCATGGCCATGCTGCCCATGCCGGGGCCCGCGGCGCGGTTGTAAGGGTCACCCATGCCACTGTTGGGGCCCTGCCCTGAGGACATGAAGGGATCGCTTCCCGGAGCTGCAAGAGAAAAAACAACCACTCAACACACCCACCCCTGCCTCGGGAAAAGACATCTGAGGTTCTGGGGAGGAAGGGTGAGCAGGGGGTGTCCTGCAGCACGTCCCACACAGGGATGAGGCTCCAGGAGGAGAGGATCCCTCACCTTTCCTCATACTGCTGTAGGGATCTTTATTTGGCTCGTAAGACATGCGACCCATCATGTCAGAGGTATTCATGCTGGGCTGGTACCCTGGGTTTGGAGTCATGGAGTTCCGTTTCTGGAACGCAGCATCACTGCCGTCTGCAAAGGCATCCTGAAGGCCCACGGAGTTACTCCTGTTCCAAAAAACGCCCACAAAGACCACATCACAGAGGCCCACGATGGTCCTCAGGATACTCTTCTTCACATGCTCCCTCTCAGGCATTGCCATCCCCTCCAAAGACCACAGAGTCAAGAGGAACTGCCCTTCCACAATGCTGTCCTCAGACCCAACCCCAAAATCAAAGACTATTCACACACAACGTTGCTGTCAGCCATGAAGGAAGGAGGAAAGTGATGGAGTCCCACCAAAACAGGTACCCAAGGCCCAAAGGGGACCCACCCCAGCAGTGGTTCCATACCTGATGCCTGGCAAAGGCGGCATCTGACTGTGTGGCGTCGACGCTGGAGTTGGTGGCTTCAAGTCTCCTCCTTCTGCCATGGAGCTGCTGGTGGACTGAGGTGTCTGAGGGCCCTGCATGGAGCCTGAACCCGCTGCAAGAGGAGGAACGTGGGGTGAGCAGTTTGCACCCTACAGATGCACCCCTGAACCTCCCAGAACATCAGCCTCGAGAAGAGAGTGCTTTGAGGAACAGACAGATGAAATATGGCCAAAAAAGCACAAGGAGCTCAACACTTCACAGACAGGCTGGGCCAGGCTCCCCAGAAGAACCTAAAGCTGAGAGGTTGTGTCTCTGCTCACCTTAACCCCATTCCCTTTCCACACCATGGCCCTGTGTGGTGCTTCCCAGGTTATCCTATCAGGGCTGATGCTCTGAGTGCACCACGTGGCAGGAATGATGTGCCTGTCACCTTCACATCCCCCAGTGAGGAGGGTGGGGGTTTGAGCCCTGTCCTGGGAGTCTCAGGATCTCCCAGTGATGGAAACCTCAGCTGAAGCCATCAGATAACTGAAGGAGGCTCCTCTGCCTGCTCTGCCCTTCCAGAGCAGTGAATTCACCACCACTCCCACAGATTCCTGGAACAGGGAATGCTGGAGATGCCGGATCTTTCACTGGAGGACAAAACTCGTCCAGCAGGTTCCCTGCAAGTCCCAGCCTCCTTTCTGCTCCACTGATCTTTGACCAAAGCCCCGTGTGTAATCCAGCTGTGCTGCAGCTCCAGCAGCTCTTCCTGGCCCGGGATCGCTGTGACAGCACCAGCTCAGGTTCAGCCGCTCCTCGCAGCTGGCAAGAGCTGAACTCTTAATTAATGTTTCCATTAGTTCCGTCCCCAGCACCCGATATCCCTCAGCTTCAGCCCTGCTGGTTGATGAGTCATTTCAGCTATTCATTAAAATCCTCCGAGGTCACGTCCAGGGCATGTTTGTTTACACCCCACCTTCCTGGCACCCTGTCCTCGCTCTGCGACTCCCTCCCGGCCGGAGGAGGAAGGGCAGCGGCAGCTCCTGGGGACTTCCATTCACAGCCCGTCCCTGGCAGCCCAGCCCCGCTGCTTCCCCCAGGAATCCACGCTGGTGCTGCTGGCAGGGCAGGAGGAAGCCCTGAGACATTCCCGAGGCATTCCCCAGACATTCCCGTGCTGCTGCCATTTGCTGCCTGTCCCCACCTCCCGCCGTCCCTCCCACTCACAAACTCACACGGAGCTGGAGCGGGGCCAGCTCCACGCTCTGGGAATTCAAACCCAAGGTGCCTCCCCGGGGGCTGTGCCAGAGGGAGCCTGCCGGGCTCTCAGGAAACTCCCAGTGCCCACGAGGGAGTTCCCAGTTCCCTCCAGCCACCATCGCTGGGTGTTGAGGGCAGTGATGGACACGGCAGGGAAGAGCTCTGGCACCAGGAGTTCCACCCCTGCAGCCTCAGGAGTGGCTAATGGAGAACAGCTCAGGGCAATCCTCGCCATTCCCAACGTTCTGCAGGAGTTCATTTGGCAGAACAGGCTGGAATGAAGAGCAAGCCAAGGCCAACAGGTTGTGAGGTCTGCAAGGAGAGCAGACCACACCAGTGGGACAGCAGAGCCCTTCAGCCAAACCATGAAATGGCTTCCAAATGTCCTCCTGTTGTCCACAGGCTTCCAAACAGGGAATTTATTCTGATCCAGGCGATTCCCTGGGGGACAGGACTGTGTGGGGCCTGCAGGGCACAGCCTGGGAAGAGCATCATCCACCAGGACTCCACACTCCCCTGGGGCTCTGCAGCCTGGAGCTGGGCTGACAGAGCAGCTTCTGTCCTGCCCTACACCCCCAGGGCCAGAGAGGAAGAAAAGGAAAGTGAAAGAGGAGCAGGGACACGCTGAGTGATTCAGCATAAAGGATCAGAGCCACCAGCCAGGCTTCAGTGCTGCCTCTGCACATTCCCAGCTGTGGGAGCCTGGAGCACGGCGAGCTGAGAGAAGGGTCTGAACGGGAAATGCACCAGAGTGGTGCCCAGTCTCGTGCACTCCCACATCACCAAAGCATTTTTATTCCACACAAGCAGGGAACGGGTGGGGCTGGTGTGGCAGCCTGGCCCTCCTGCTCACCTCAAACCGGGCTCTGGCCTCACCTGGAGATGGAGGTTGGATCTTGGTCTGGGACTTCTTGGAGTCAGCAGCTGCGAAGATGTCGGGAGGGGGGTCCTCGCCCCTCTCGATCTTGCACTCGAAGGCGTACAGACACTGGATGTACTGCTTCTTCAGAGAGCTGGCCGCGCTGCTCGACGTGCCCACGTTCAGGTTGGTGGCCAGCTCACGCCACTTCTTGTTCTTGTTGACCTGCACAAGCAAACAGCAGGCTCTGAACTCCCAATCCCAGCTGCACCTCCAAGAGGAGAGATCAACCCTTCCCAGCTGACACAAAGGATGCAGTGAGGGCTAAGCAGAGCAACCCCAGAAAGACTGAACTCCCTTCTTCACCTACAGAAAACTTTTCAGATTTACAGGGACAGATTGCAAATCAAATTAGTCACAAGGTCAGCTGACAGCCAGATGCAAAGACAAAGACAGTGTCACCAATCTTTGCACTGGACAAAGCAGGGGAAAAGGGCTTGAAGTGGGTCTGGCCACAGACTGTTCTCACCCAGACAAAGGGAGAGCAGACATCTGGCTCACTTAAAGGGCGCTGGGTTTTATTTACAGAAATAAAACAGAGATAAAATGTGGCTAAACGGAAATTCATGGCTCACACCTGGCCACAAAGCTGATTTTTGTGCTGTGGCAGCTCTGTCCCCTGCGGGGTCACTGACCTGAGTCAATCCCCCGATCTCCTTGACGGAGATGTAGAGCCTGTACAGGTCCAGGGGCTTCCTGCCCACGGCGGGCAGGTTGGTCATGCCCATGGCCTTCTCCTCGGTGAAGGCCAGGTAACGATCCACCCACAGCTTCCTCTCGGGCTCCCCGCCCAGCTCATACAGCTTGGTGATCTTCTCGTTGGTGGTGGTAGAGGAACTGGACTTCTAGGAGAAGGAAAGAGAGATCAGGACTGAGCAGCACAACAGCAGCTCGGCCCTGAGCCTGCTCTTGTGTCTTTGGCATTCCAAATCCTTGCTTGAAAATGAGCTCCCAAACTAGAGGTGCTCCTCAAAGCTGATGATGTTCCAGGTGAACCCTAAACTGTGTTCATGGCACATGAGAAGATCCTTCCACAGCACAGACCAGGACAGGGCAGCCCTGATCTGTGGCCAAGAGCATTCAAGTCCTCTTTTGCCATAAATAAGAGAGGCAGATGCCAGAACACAGGAGCAGAAGTGAGAGCTCTCCTGGATCTTCCTGCAGCTGGCACAGGGATCAAACCTGCTGAGCATTTGTTTTCCTTCAGGTAGCAAAGGAGGAGACCAGGGGCTCAGAAACTGCTTTTTTGGTGGTTCTTTTGAAACTGGTAGCAGCAATGCAAAGAAAAACAGTCCCTGAAGAACTTGTTTGCCTCCCTCTTCTGGCTTTAATACAGGATTAGTAAGAGGTTTGTTTGTGAAACAACTGCAACACTTTAGTTACCACGTCCCAGCTGAGAGCTGCCTTGCTCCAGGCCCACTCCACCAACAAACTCAAGTTTGTTTACGCTGCTTTTGGCAGTTTCACTGTGGCAGGTAATAATTCCTAATACTGAATTTGTTTTCCAGGTGAAATCCACGACTCCCACAGGACTGGAAAACGCTCCCCTCCATTTCTCACACTGTTCAATCCAAGTGAACATACAACACATGGCTTTATTTCCCTGGATGCTGAAGAGGATGGGAGTCAATAAAAACAAAACCCAGAACATTTTACCTTTGACTTGGATTCTGCTTTGGGCGTCCCGTCTGCCTTGTTGTTCATTTTAGTTGCAGGTGTTAATTTGACATCCCCCAGTCCCATCATTTCAGGGCTTGCTGCCATCCCTGGGAAGGTAAAGGAATCTTTAACGCTGATTTTCCCTGCAGTGCAGTGAAAGCAGTGCAATCCTCGAGCTCTGCTTACCTGCGGAGTTGTTGGCCATGTTGCCCCCCATGGGGTAGGGCGGGCCCTGGGGGTTCATCATGCCAGCCATGCTGTTAATGCCCTGCCCGTACGGAGGGCCAGTGCCCATCATTCCCCCCTGGTTCATGTTGGGATAACCAGGAGGCCTGGAGGGGGCAAGGAAGAAACAGACACTTACTCCACATGATGTATTATTAAGCACTAGGACATTGCCTTCTGAGGAAGAGCCTTGCTAAAAGAAACCTAAAAAGGACCAGGAGAAGTGATTTGCCACAAACCATTTTTCCAAGAGAAGAACAAGGATCAGGTGCTCTTGTAAAGCTCAGCACCCAGAGCTCAAGTCACATTCTCAAGAGAAAAGGGCCTGCAAACCCTTTGGAAAGTGGGACTTGAGCTCTGAACATTTTCACCCTTCATCTTGTTCTCCCACATCCACAAACTGAGCCTCATTCTGGTTGTTAAACTGCCTTTAACCTGCAGACTCTGCAGCCCTGGGCAGTGAAGTGAGAATACAGGATTTAGAACCGTGGCCTGTCCTGGGCTGGAGTGTTGCTTTCCATTTACTGCAAACCTCCCACACAACTGTGGCTCAAACTTCTTCCTCGAAGGGACAGGCTTGGGTGCCTCTATTGGGGTTTGGGAATTTGAGCCTTGGCAGCCACAGGTAAAAGCAGGAGCAGCCCTCAGGTGAGGATAAAGAGCAGTGTCCAGTCAGACAACAAATATATCCACCAGTTCTGGGGGAACCCAGTTCAAGAGCATGTTCATGGCTCCCAGGGCATTCTGGTGGGCCACACACACCTACTCCAAAATGGGCAATAAAGGAAAAAACAACCACAGAAAACAGGGCAAAGATCAGAGCTGAATTCCAGCTCCTTTCCCACAGCTGCTCATCAAGGCCCTAAAAGGAAGCAGTTCCTTGCACTGGACAAGCAATGCCTGGGATCACACAGAGCTGGGTGGCTGCAGCACAGGGGCAGCGTCCCCAAGACACCCAGGGAACGGAGAAGAGCAGAAAGTGAAACACAAAAATAACTGAAGGGATCTCAGAGTTAAATAATCTCCCCTGTGAACATTAAAAATTCCCTAAGTATGTCATAAATGATGTCTAGAGTTGGGCTGGACAGACCCTGAAGATCATCCCCTGTTCTACCCCTGCCATGGGCAGGGACACCTCCCCCTGTCCCAGGCTGCTCCTGTCCCTGTCCAGCCTGGCTTGGGACACTGCCAGGGATCCAGGGGCAGCCACAGCTGCTCTGGGCATTCCAACACACAGCCCCTCCAGGCTTTACTGTCTTCCTTTTTAACGCTTCACTTGAGAACCAAACCTCCACAAAGGACCAAACCTCCACAAAGGACCAAACATCCACAAAGGACCAAACCTCCACCAGAAGGACCAAACCTCCTCAGAAGGACCAAACCTCCCTGAAGGACCAAACCTCCCTGAAGGACCAAACTTCCATGAAGGACCAAACCTCCCTGAGGGACCAAACCTCCACGAAGGACCAAACCTCCACCAGAAGGACCAAACCTCCTCAGAAGGACCAAACCTCCCTGAAGGACCAAACCTCCATGAAGGACCAACCCTCCATGAAGGACCAGCCCTCCCCAGCAGGACCAACCCTCCCCAGCAGCACCAGCCCTCCCCAGCAGCCCTGTGAGCTCTCCCCAGCCCGTGTCCAGCCCGGCAGCTCCCGTACCTGTTCTGGATGGAGTTGGCGGCGGCGTGCATGGCGGCGGCGGCGGCCTCCTGCGCCTTGCGGTTCATGCCGGCGGGCGGGGGGCACATGCCGCTGCCCACCTGGGGGGGCATGCTGCCCATGTTGGGGCCGTAGGGCCGGCTGCCCATGGCGGCGTGCGCCATCCTGCCCGGGGGCAGCCCGCTGTACGGGGGCACCCCGCTCTGCCCGTGCAGCTGCGCGCCCGCGCCCATGGGTGCCATGCTGCCCGCCATGCCCGCGCCGGGGTAGCTGGCGTTGGACATGGCGTTGTAGTTGGGCTGCCTGGGGTAACCTCCTGGGGAGAGCAACAGAGGGGAGCACAGCGTCACTGCGCCGGTTCATGAATCACCACAAAAACCTCCTATCGGCAAATATTTAAAGATCACTAACGGGGATGAGGGGGAGTGTTCACACCTCAACACAAAGTCAAAGCACTTGGATATAAGCCACGTAAAATGTGTTTTGACACAGCCAAGTAACAACATCGATTTAGAAGCTGCCTGAAACTCTCCCAAACCTCAACCCAGCACAGAGAACTGAATGGCCCAGGACAGGAGGGAAAATCCCACATTAACCCTTCCCAAAACAGGCACCACTTCATCATCTTCCTCTCCAAAGAGTCATCCCTTTGTTACAATTACATGGGATGCACAACCTCCTTATTCCTAAATAAGGAGGAAGAATCCTACTTAAACAAGTACAGCTATCACTGAAAGCAACATATTCCATCAATCTCAACAGGAGCAAAGCTCTGGTTGGTATCACCCACAGATTAAGAGGGGACAAATCACAACATTTATCATGGAATCATGGATGGCTTGGAAGGGACCTTGAAGATCACCCCATGGGCAGGGACACCTTCCACTATCCCAGCTTGCTCCAACCTGGCCTCGAACACCTCCGGGGATGGGGCAGCCACAGCTTCTCTGGGCAACCTGGGGCCCCAAAAGACGTGAGGACAGAGAGAGGCCTCTGCTGGCTCAGTTCCCACCTTGAGGTCCGTACTGCCCGCCCTGGGGCCCGTAGCTCCCCATGGAGTTCTGCTGGTAGGGCCCCATGCCGGCGTGCATCTGCGCTCCCGAGGACTGCCGCGGGGATAAGGCTGAGCCAGGCTGGGGGGAGCTGTACTGGGGCATCTGGGGGTTCCTCTGCATGTACCCTGCACACCAGAGTGAGCAAATGGTTAGTGCAAAGCTCCAGAGCTGCCCCTGCACACACGTGTTCCAGGCAACAGCCCCAGCACTGACAAAATCCTTCCAGCAACAGCCTCCACACATTTTAGTGGCTGCATTAAGGAGCCACTGTTATCTGAGCAGATAACAGATCCAATTTCCTGTTTTAGCCAGAAAAAAAACACCAACTCTTTAGTGTCACAGCAGAAGCCAGTACAGCTCTGCAAATCCTTGGGGCTTCTTGTTCTTGGGTTTTGCTCACTTGTTTGTTTTCTCAGGGTGACAACTCTATACCTTCAGCCAGGAGAGCTGAAATTTTACATGCATTTGCCCCCCAAAATGTTACTCTCTCGAAGGGGAAGGGCACACAGTATTGTTGCCAGCACCCCTTGTTTTGAAGCTTAAAGAAAGCATGTTAAGAAGCCAGAGAAAACATCTTAGAAGCCAAAGCACCAGTCTGGATGGAACATTTAGAGGCCAAACAGCCACCAGCAGCTGCATTTACTGCAAGGTGCCTCAACATTCAGCCTGTAATCCTGGGGCAGTTCTCAGTGCCCTGTCCCACGTGTCCCCAGGCAGCTGGAGTGACCCACCTCGGTCCTGTGCCAGGCTGGCCTGGTTCATGGAGGGGTGCAGGATTGTGTCCGACTGGCCACTGGGCGGGCGGGGAGGCATCTGATTGCCTGGGCCACAAAAAGGACACACATCATCAGCAGCTGCCCTCCACAGACCCCGCAGGCAGCAGAGTCACGTCCCAGAATCCCAGACAGGCCCAGGAGGAGCAGGGGGTGTTGGCCAGGGTCAGGAAGAGCAGCAGCGAGTGCTGAGCTCAGGCCGTGCAGGGGCACCAGCACCCAGCCACCCCTGGCACACACAGAGCAGCTCAGGGGCCTCAGTGACCCCCAGGGCTGAGCCCGGGCCCTCCCTCCCCGTGGGCACCGCAGCTGAGCCAGCACAGCTTACCTGGGACTGCAGCAGGGGAGAGGGGGCCGGAGCGGGACTGAGCAACGCTGGCTGGAGATCCCACTGGGGACGGGGAGGGTCCTCTGATGCCTGGCAGGTGAGGAGAGGTATGTGGCGAGAAAGGAGACTGAGCTGGGTTACTCTGCTCTCCTTGGCTGCTGGAAATCCCTGATGTGCTTACTCCAGGGCTCAGGGCTCCTTCGGTCCCCATGGGCAGGTCATCTATGGAACCAGACAGGTCCTGCAGGGCACAGAAACACATCAGAAACCACAGAGCCACGGGGCTGCTCTCTCACACCTCTCAGGAAGGGCATTTGTCCCTGGGCATGCTGCACGCAGCAGGCAGTAAACTCTGTTTACTGCTGATACCAAAGGCTGCTGCAGACTGAGGCAGCTGCCAGACGTGTCTTATCCTGCTGCCAGTCTGAACCCAGGAGCTCCTGAGTTGGTTTGCTGCTGGCCCAAACAACTGGCTAATTCTCCTACTTGCTCCTTTTAATTCAGTTTAGAGGTGGGAAGTTAAAGAATGCATCAACAGCACACGTAAAACTGCAAACACAGGAGACAGTCCATGTGATCATGGCTTGGAAGGGAAACGTGGCTCAGCCTCTGAAAGACAGAAAACTCCTGCCTCACCATAATTAATTCATAAACCTCCTATGAGCTGGGAAACTACTCACTTGAGATGGATAAAAACAAACTAAACAGAGATTTAAAAGAAAACCATAAAATACTCTTCAGGGTTCCCACTTCCCTTTCTTCAAAGACAGCAAAAATTAGCAGTTACTGCATCAACCTGTAAAGTTTAGCTTTTCTCAGAGGCAAGGCTAGAAAACACCTTCCTCCTGCATGCATTCACCTTGGAGAAGAAAGGCACAAAAAGCCTAAGAGAGCTGAAACCTCCAATTGCCACAGCAGCAAAAGCAACAGCATCAGAAAGCAGCTGGCAAGTGTGGAAATGGGGCTAATTCCAAGGGCTGAGGTGCAGATCCAGCATGCCCAGTTGTGCTGGCTGGTGACAAAAAGGTGCAGCAGCTGCTCAGCCCTGGCCTGCAGTGAATGAGGCAGGAGCAGCCCCAGCCAGAGGAGGTGGCAGCGGATTTGAGCAGAGAGCTGGGAAGTTGTAACTATTCCAGGGATTAGATAAAATCTCTGCCAGAGGTTCAAAGGATCACGGCAGGTGAAGAAGTGGAGGCCAAAGCTTACCAGGACTTCACTTACCCTTCCTAAGTCTTCCAGAGCAATCAGCTCTGGATCAGAAGGGTTCTGGGTGAGCCCTGAGGGAATCCTAGGTCATTTCCCTGCACAGAATTCAGCTGAACAGCACAAGCAGAGCCAACCTCATTTAAACCCCACAGAGAAAGGCCGAGCCAGCTGATAAATCACCTGGACACCCTGGATTCATTTAGTGTGACAGCACAATTCCTGGTTCAGCAGCAGTTCAGGGAATGTTTTCCCAGCTCTGGCAGTGCAGATGGACCTGGAACACCAAATACTGCAACCCATCAGCCCTGGGGAGCAGCAGCCCTCACAGCCAGCACTGCCTGCAGGGGATGTGCAAAGGCTCTGCCAGCACATCCAGGCCGGGAAGTCATGGAGAAGAGGAATTCTGGAGGAATAAAAGCCAACACTGGTGACACCTCAGCACCCTGTGGGACAGGGACATTCAGAGGGACAGAGCTGGGCCTCAGCACCACCTTTGGCTGCTACAGCACAGCAGTTTCCTCTGTTTTAATGGAATTTGAACAAAATGCTTCTAACAAATGCTGGCAGGTGTTACATTGGAGCTGCAGAGCCCAGACACTTGGTGGGATGATTTAGTGCAGAGCGTGTCCTCCCTCCCCTTCCATTACTGCTCCTGTTGGAGAGCTCATTTCCTGCACCACAGTCTCTGAGGTATATTTGCTTACTGCTCAAGTATTATCTTCCTGAGGGAAAAAAAAGCTTTGTTTTATTTCAATGAAAGCTAAAAAACTGCAGAAAAAGCCTAAAAATAGTGCCTGAATTCTCTTTCAATTTTCACTACTTTCCTATTGTAACATCAAAAGCATTGCTCCTTTATGCAGCTATTTGGGTGTTTTTCCCTGGACAACTTTGACAAATCCCACATTTCTACCGCAGAAACCATCTGAAGTGGGAGTAAAGAGACATTATTTCCAACATTTTGCATTAAAAAGCATCAACCAACACAAACAATCAAGAGCAAAACATTCCTCTCGCTGAGATTTACTGCACCCAACTGCAGCCACTGACAGAAGAGACACAAAGAGATTCCCCAGAGCCCATGAGGGATCAGAATGTCCAGAAAGCAGTTCAGTGCAGCCCTGGATGGGAATACTGGGATGTCCCTTCAATACATCAAGGTAGTTTTAGTTTGGGACACGGGTTGAAACAGGACCATGAAAATCAAGCACTCCTTTCACCTCCAAAGAGATATAAGTTTTATGAATTCCAACAATAAAGTAATTTCCCAGCAAAGAAGGGTTCTGCCAGCACAGCAGCATTTTCTGAGTGTGTTATTCAGCAGGACTGAGCTGCTCAGAAGGGAAACTCCTGCAAGGGGAAGGAGAAAACATGGACTGGAATGTCTGAGCCCCAGCAGCTCATCAGAGAGGAGCCGATTTCCTCCCATCAAATTCTCTCTCAGGATGTCAAGCACCAGGGCACCATGGGTTAATTAAACCTAAAGGGCACCTCCAGCTCTGACAGCCCCAAACCAGGGGAAAAGGAAATCCCTGCATCTCCCTACAGCCTGTTTTCAGGGCAGCCCTAGCAGAGGAAGCCTTAAAAAGCAAAAAAACCTGCTGGAAATAATGGAGACCTGCTGCTGTCAGGGGGTTCTGGACGAGGCCCAAGAGCAGAGGGCCTGGGAGGTTTTATTTGCCTCCCACGGAGCATCAGGAGGAGACGTGGAAAGCCAGGGCAGCAGCAGGAGAAGGGCTCTCCCCTTCCCTCCCCGCCAGCACAGCCAGGGAGCCGAGACAGGAGGTGAGGCTCAGCAGCAGCTCTGCCAACTCAAGGAAACGTCAGGGTCTGGAGAATTTCCTCACGTGTTTCCAATGTGTTTTTTATGCATTTTATTGCTCATCTGCCATGCAGATCAAAAACGCTGGAGGGATTCCAACTATTTCACACAGAATCTCACACTCCAGGCTGGCTGCAGCCCCAAAGCCTGAGTTTCTTCACTTGAAATAGTGCCCAGTGTTATTTTGGGCTGTGACCTGATAGCGGAAGCCCACGGGGACCCTGGAGCGGAGCAGCTCCAGCTGCCAGGGGCTGCCAGGGGCTGCCAAACAGCACCGGCACCTCCTGCTCACACCACAACAACCCTGCCACCCCGGGAGGGCCAGGGAGCTCAGGGAAAGGGTGCCAAGTCCTGGCATGAGCAGCACAAGGAGCCGGTGGTTTGTGCTGGGATCCTTTATCTGGCAGCAGGAACCACCACCCCTCTATCTGACAGAGCTCATTTGTTAAACAAACAGAGATGAAACAAGGAGAAATACTTAAGATCAAGGTAACAAAATCCCAGAGGAGCGGAGAGGCTCAAGGCTCTGCTCAGGCCCATCCCACTGATCTGGAAGAGCAGGAAGACTGACCAGAAAGCAAATGGAATTCCTTAGCAGGGACTGCAGCCTCCCCTGGCCAGCCCCAGCCCTGGCCCTTCCACGTGGGAAGTGTGGGGGAACAGGGAATGACCTCAGCACGATCAGATCACCCCACAGCACTCAAGGAAATTATGGTCTGAGACGAGCATGTGGTGGAGCTTATAAATTCTGTAAGGCCAGTTGTTTCCATAAGATGCTCACTAGCAAGACCAGAGAACAATGGCTAAATTTATTCCCCAGTTCTTTCTGAAAGGGAAAAAGGCTCTTCCTTCCTCCTAATTGAAATACTCACTTTCTATTACAAGCTCTTTTTCTGTGCAGTTGCTTTTCCACTTACTCAAGAACTACCAACATTTAAAAATCACAAGCTTGTCCTTTCCTTCCCCTTTATTTCCACACCCAAAATACCTCAATCCTCTCTATCACAACAATCACACAGCTGACTGGCAGGATCTCCCTGCTATTTTGGGGACATGGATAGACTCGTTCCTCCTTTGGCAGCACAGACAAATCCTGCCTCTCATGCTCCACAGAACACTCTCTCCTGGAGACTTCCCCGTGCTCCACTCACAGCACACCCACCAAGGAACCTGAGGTTTTCACAGATGTGGCAGAAGGGTCTGGAGAGGTCCTGCCTTTCCTGCTGTGCCTCCTCCAGGTGGGTCCTCCAGCAGAAACCAAAGCTGGAGTTTGGGAACAAGTTCAGCCCCAGTGGAAACCCAGCTGGTACTCTTCACCCAGAGAGATTTATCATGCAGTGTCTCCAAAGCTGACAAATCAAGAGCAGAACAGAGATTTCCCAAGTCCTGTTTTATCCCAAAAACATACAGCTTGTGCCAGGGATGACCATCATTCCCCTTACTCTGCTCTCCCACCACAGGTTGTTGTGGAGGGGAACATGAGTCATCTTTCCAGAACCTAAAGCACCTTCAGGATCGTTCCTGGTGTGGGTATGGGCTGGACAGGACACAAAGGGGACGTTCTCCTTCAAAATGGGACAGGACCAGCAGTCAGAAGCAACAAAGGGATTTGTTTGCAATGAAATCACTGGGACTGGCCCCTTGGAGATGTTCCTGAAAGCCCAACCTCTGATCTGAGCAGGGATAACATGAGAGCAGCCAGAATCGAGTTCAGCAAGAGAAAAAACATCAAGGTCCTGGTGCCACCCTGAGTGTGCCATAAGGACCTGGAAGTCCTCACGTGCCACTCATCCCTGCAGCCCTTACAGAGAGGAGGGAAGTGCTGGCTTCACTCCTTCAAGGGGAGAACACCTGCCCACTAAAACCAACAGCAGTGAGGTAACAGCAGCGAGGTTCAGCCTCTGCCACAGAGTCCATATTCCCTTCCCTTCCAAGGAGCTTCAGCTCCTCTCACGCAGCAGCGCTGACAATTACAAACCTAAGATGGGGACTGGAACATGCCAGAGAGATTCGTGCAGTTTCCCTGCTCAAAAAAGAAGCTGAAAAGCTCATTCTTCCAGGCTGGCTTCAGACAAACTGGGAGAAGCTGCTGGCTCGAGCTGCACTGCAGGGAAGGGAGCCTTCGGAGAGGAGGCTGGCAGGAGGAGGGGCTCGGTGCCACACGAGAAATTTTACTCTGATTGCAAAAATAAGCTGCAGTTCTAATCCAGCTGAGTGGATCTAGGTGAGGCTGGCTGGCTGGCAGAGCAGGCACAGGCTGGAGCGGGCACAGGGAGGAGGGCAGAGGGAAGAGCTGCTGGCTGTGCCACATTCCTGCACCGGGGCCGGCGGAACAGCGGCGCTGCTACCGCAGCAGCCATTGATTTTTCAGAGGTCGATACTCCACTCCCACAGATCTCCTCGGCAGGAGCTTTAATCACATCTCCTGCTCCTACCCTGTGCCACCCCTCCTTCTCTTCTGCCTCCAAATAAAATAAAATAAAATATATTAAAAACAAAGGGAGGGCGAGGGGGCTTTCCTCCCCCTCGGAGCACGGAGCAGACGAACAAATCTCATCTCCTCTGTCTTTGGAGAGCAGAGATTCAGAGCTGTGGTTGCAGCACGAAGTGGAGAAGGAGTAACGTGATTCATCCACAGAACAAGATGTCGCTGGAGGGAGAACCCGCCCTGTGGAAGGGCAGCATTCCCACCCAGAAGGTGCTGGGCTCTTCCACGGGACCCTGGGAGATGCAACAGCAAAACCCCACACGAGAGTTCCCACTTAACCCTTTGGAGGCTGCTCAGCTGGTGAAAAGTACTCCCAGCTTTACACAAATGGTACAACATCCAACATCCAGGGCAGCACGGAAATTCCAAATGTTTCTGGGCAGGGCGGTGTCACTTCAGCTGTCCCAGAAGCTGTCCCATCCATCCAGCACAAAGGGTGACACCTCCAGCTCCCACAGCAACACTGGCCCCAAAACAAGCTGCAGGAAAGAGGCAGGAGGATCCTGGAAGGATCAGGAAGAAGCCACATGGCAGCAGCACCAGAGGATGCTCTCACTGGATTTCTGGAAGTTGTGGGGATGCAGGGATCTCCAAGTCATCAGGGGAAAGGTTGGTCTTGGACAGGCAGGTGCAGGAGGGAGATGAGTGCAGGCCTTTGCTGTTTATTCCAAGAGCTTTGGTTCTCCTTCCACAGGTTTTCACGTCTCCTCATCCAAGTCTGAAGACAAACCCCAGCTCACACAGACCAGATTCATGCAGGAGGCAGGAGTTCCCCTTCCACTGCCAGACACGAGGATATTCCCATTCCCCAGCTTCTCTGGAAGGCGCTTCCCAGGCTCATGTTCCACACACTGAGACTCCAAAGCATTTAGTCATCCCCGCATGTGACTGTGCCACCGTGCCAACCACCCCAGCCAGGGTGGGCAAAGGGAAGCAGCAAAGACAGGCTGAAATTATTACAAAATTTAAAAGGCCCCTGTTCAGGCAATACTTTGGATTTTAAGGTAAGTCAGCTTTTAGTATTCTCATTAGCCTCTGAAAAAATTAACAGTGTCAGAATCAATTCCTAAAAAAGCAGGAGGAAGATTTTAGAACAGAACAAGATTTCTAAGGTCTCAGGCATTTGCAAGTGTGGTGAATCCAGTGGTTCTTCCCCTGGAAGCTGTCCCTGCCCATGGCAGGGGTGGAACTGGATGATCCAACCCAACCCACTCTGTGACCCTGCAGTGATTCTGAGAGAGCTGGAAGCTGGCAGCTCCTCCCTGGTACCTGTGGGAGGGCAGCAATGGCCCCTTGGCACTGGGGCATCTCCAGAGAAACCATTTCCATCCAGAGCTGTCTGCAGTGCCACCCCAGGCCCGGGGCTGCTGCTCTGGAGGGATGGGGAGACTGGAGAGAGTCAGGGAACTGCTCCTCTGTGGCTCAGAGCAGTGAGCAGGCACAGAGGAGGTAACAACACATCCATGGAAACCTGGCCCAGCCAGCCTGATGTGGGCTGGTGCTGCCCTCGGGCTCAGGGCGCCAGGACAGCCCACTCCTGGAGATGCCACTTCTTATCACTTCAGGGAATTAAACCTTTTTTACCTTTCTCTTAACAGAAGCTTCCACTTTCCAGATTCAAAAGTGTACTAAAAACCAATCACACAACTCCTCCAATCACCAGGACTGATGTGGGATCCCTGTGTGACCATCCCGAGCCTTGGGCCCCTGCCATGCCCCACACGTGGGCACCACGTGGAAGGAGTTTTCCCCACGGTATTTATGATCCCACATGGCTCCAAGACAAGCCAATCCAGCGTGCCAGAGGCACAGAAAGAGGGAAATTGTTCCTGTGGAGCGGAGCTGAGGGGTGGTGGTGTTTAAACACCCTCAGTGACCCCTGACGTGCTGCAGCAGCAGAGGAAGGTGACAGCACAGCCCTCCCTCCAGCACAGGGCATCCCCCTCTGCAGGGCTCGCTGTGGATGGGAGGGGAGGAGGATGAGGATCAAACGCCCAGCCTCAGACTCACAAGAGGCTTCACGTTTGAAGGGTCTCCAGTGACGCCAAGTCAGCAGCGAGGAGAAAGTGAAAGCCTGATTTCCCTGGCCTGAGCTGCTCGTGAGCAGGGGCTGGGCCTGCACGGACACTGTGGCACAAAGGGGGGGACACGGCCCAGGGTCCCAGAGCAGGGCAGGGGCCCTGCCCGGGCTCCCAGAGCAGAGCAGGGGCCCTGCCTGGGCTCTCAGAGCAGGGCTGACCCCTCAGCCCTGCCTGCTCCAGCCCTGCCCAGGGCTGCCCCCTCAGCCCTGCCCTGCTCCAGCCCTGCCCAGGGCTGCCCCCTCAGCCCTGCCCTGCTCCAGTGCTGCCCAGGGCTGGTTCCCCTCAGCCCTGCCCTGCTCCAGTGCTGCCCTTCAGCCGTGCCTGGGCCCGAACAGGGCCCGGCCTGGGCCGGGGGAGCTGCAGCCCCAGGGGGGTCTGGCCCCGGAGCCCGGGCAGGGAAGGGAAGGGCTGGGCTTTGGGGAATGTGAGGCAGGCACAGGCAGGAAGCTGAGCTGAGCTGCTCTGGACCAGAATAGAAACAGGAAACGAGCGCGGCAGCGAGCGCAGAGCGCAGCGCTGCTCCTGCAGCGGCTCCTGCAGCGGCTCCTGCAGCGGCTCCTGCAGCGGCTCCTGCAGCGGCTCCTGCAGCGGCTCCTGCAGCGGCTCCCGAGGGATGCTCGGGGTGCAGAGCCCGGGGGGATTCCCTGCACAGGGTGGGCTCAGCTCCCTTCAAACCCCAGGAAGGGCTGCGAGGAGACAGAACTGCCACAGGGACACACAACAAAGCAGCCCCGTGTGAAAGGCGTCACTGGAGCGGGTGGAGCTCTGGAGATGCTCTCCACAGTTAACAAAACACAAAAACTTGGAAAAAAGGCACAGCCTTCTCAAGGAACCATGCAGAAACCGTGGGCACAGTCACACAACAAGAAAACCTTGGGCAGAGGAGCACTGAACAAGGAAAAATACATTTTTAACTCCCACTACCACCACAGCTTGGGATAAAACCCTGCAGATGGCACAAACTGGACCCAGGGATCTGCAGTGCCCCAGGTGCCCCTGGGGGAAGCCTCGGGGTGCTGGTGCCTTCATCTGCATATCCACTGTGCTGCCCTGCTTTGAAATGCACACACTGCTAATCCCTCTCCTAAGGCAAGCAATAAGACAAGCTCAAAAGGCCAAATACAAACCAAACAGAAGCAGGAAGTCCCATATGGGAAGAGAAAAAAGGAGAAGAAAAAAAAAAAAGGGTTTGAAGTGACCAGCAGATTCAACTATAAAAGGCTTTTTTTCCCCTACCCCCTGAAAAAGTTGTCAAAATTATTCATTTTAAACTGGAATTTTAAGGGAACAGGCTGGCTGCCTCCCTCCATAGCAGCTCTGACAGTTTTTTGCTGCATTTCAGCCTGTTGCATTGATTATTTCCAGGTCAAGGGACGCAGCTGACAGAGCTCAACTTTATTCCACTTCAAGCACTCCCAGAGCAGCTGAAATGACCGTTTGGAAAGAATGGAAAATCCAAGCGGTGCTTCCTGACAACCTCCAGTGTCCAAACTCAGCTGCTGCTTGACTGAGGGAGACATAATAAAACCAAAACCACCCCACAATTGCTGGGGACATTCACTGACAAGATTTTTCTGCCAAAGCTCTGCAGCCTCATTCCTCCCCCCCTAACAAAACCTGTTTTTCTTAAATCCACACTGCAAAGACCCAAGACCAGAACCCACATTCAGAAATGAATCATGGATCAGGAATATTTTCAGTTGGTTAAAATCCTTTCTGCCATTGATAGGACACTTTTCAAATCAAACAGATTAGTATTCCTCTATTACACCCAGGTACAAAAGACTCCACTCCACTTCCCCTGTGCAATTGCAATCCAGGTTTAGTTTGGCTGCAATCCTGATGGAGACTCCCCAGGGAAGCCGTGAATTTTACAGAGAAATTCCTCAGCCTGCCTGCTCCAGGAAGGGAGAGCAGCCAGGACACTCACAGGGAGGCAGGGCTCGTCAAAAGGCACCAGGGAGCCCCTCCTAGCACAGCAGAAAGTTGAGTCCATGACACAACAATCGTGACTGGGAAGGGATCCTGGAGGCCCCACCCAGGAGCATCCCCAGGACATTCCTCAGGCAGATCCCAAAAAAGCCACAGGAGCTGAACAACGTGACAATGTCCCTGCCAGGGGGTCAGCACCTCCTGAAAGGGTGATGGAGCAGCCAAAGGAATATTCCCCCTTTATTGCCGAGAATTCCAACGTGAACAATATCAATGCACAATATCAACGTCTAAAGGCCAAAGACTTGTAAAGGCACTGGGCACATAAATTTAACACTTCCCAAGAACCTAAAAAATCTCCTTTTCCTGCTGGGGCTGATTTTTGTTTAATTAAAGATGATGCATGGCATGATTTGCCCCAATTCCAGGATACCCAGTGAGCTTTTCCACAGCACCCACCAGGCCTGGGAAAGGGCTCAGAACTCCGTAATAAAATTAAAAGCCCACAAACAAACTCTGCTCCTCTAAGTCATCCATAATGGCAAAACAGGGATCTGGGAATCCTCCTGAGCAGGATAAAACTTTCTCAACTAGACAGACTGAGCAATATCAGGAAGATAAAAAGAAATTGATAGTGCCCTTCCATGGAGCTCTTGTGTTCCTGGGCATCCCCAGGCCAAACTCAGTGCAGGAGATTGATCACTGCAAACTGAAACAAGGATTTGGCTGGCAGCATCCCAGAGACGCTGCCTTTCAACCCCACAGCATCCCTGTCTGGAGCCCTTCTCAGCTGAGCTGTTCTTGTCCTGCAGGACCCCAAAGAGACAACAAGGAATTATGGAAGATGTACATGTGAGTCTCCTTTTTTAAATTTTTTGCCTACTAAGCAAGAGAAAGGCCAAAAATACACCAGGGTTGGGTAAGCTAAATATTTCTTAAATGCAAATTATTTGGTGGCAAAGCCGGGAAAAGCAGATATTCCCTTGTTTCTAGGTTCCAACACTCCTGCAGCTGAGATGGATTTCTTTTCTTAGACTACCCGGGAGAAGGGACAACTTGAAAAGGGCCAAATATATTTAACCACAAGGTATAAAACAAACTCCCACTTGGTGCTGAGAAGGAGCCACTTCTCAAAGCCTCGTTACTAATTCCTATAATCCGAGTCAGAGGGATCAGTAGGATTCAGGAGGGCTCCATCAGCAGTGCCTCTGAAAGGACTTCCCACCGTTCTGAGCTACTGCAATTTCTTCAATTACTTCAGTGCCTTCACTTCTCCTGTGCTCCTCGCCAGAAGATGGTCACATGGAAGAACTTGTGGAGAGGCAGAGTGGAAAGAAACATGCTATTTAAAAAGATTTTTTTTCCCCAAGCCTCAGAACAAATTAAATCTTTGTAATCAGGGTCCAAAAGGCAAAAAAAAAGGGCAAAAAAAACTAGAGGAAAGAGAAAGCAACAACCCACAACTACTCCCATTAGGTGGTCAGAACTAGAATCACTTTATATTTTGGGTGACAATTTGTACCCACGATCCGAGGGCATTATTTCAAGGGGCTCATAACAAAGCTGTTCTCATTGCTGGGAGCAAAAATAATTCAGTTCTACACACAGCTCACTCCTCTGGCCAACCCAGCTGCAGCTCCCAGCACTGACTTAGCCAGTGGCTAAAGAAAAAAATAAAAGCTCACTCACTTCCCACTGGTTAGAACAAAAGTTACCAGAAAATTGGAACTCAGCAGCTCCAAACTTTTCTTCCAAACCAAAGGCACAGCCCAGCTTGTGCAAGCTAACCTAAACTTTCAACCCTTCTCTGTTTTCTTATTGTTTTAACACAAAATTAAACTACTCTGGCCCAAAACCTGCTGGAACACTGGGCACTAACCTCATCCCCAACTGGTCACTGCATGTTCAGGTTTAGGATGCCAAAGAAAATAAATTCTCCATCTGCCAAGGAAGGAGCTGCACGGGACTATCCCTCACTCCAGATACCAATCCATTTGTCTTTTTCCCCAACTGTTCAGTCAGACTGGACCAGAGAAGCTCAAATCAGCAGCGAGAGGATCCAATGAGACAGAAAGGCCGTGGTGCTCCAGTGCCAACCACCACTGCCACAGCGGGCCAAGAACAGGAAAATAAGGTAAAAATGAGGATTTTCCCTGGAGGTCAGGGCCTACTCTGACAGCAGCCAGGTCCTTCAGACACTGCACACAGAGAGCTCACAGAATTAACTGCTTTAGGTAGAACCTGCAGAGCAGAGCACTCAGGGTTAAACTTCCCTCTCAAATCCATTACTTTTGTAAATTACATTCAATCTCCAGTGGGAAGCCAGAAGCTAATGACTTCGTAAAAAGCACAGGCAGCCTCCACCGTTCCCATTTCCAGGTGGAATTGTACCAGTGCTCATTTCTCCTGCTGTGCTCCTGATTGCCCTCGGCCCAGGCCCCACTCACCGGCAGGCTGGAAGGTCTGGACTGAAGGTTCAAGTTCATGTCTTCTTGCCCTTTACTGGAAGCCATTGAGGGAGCAGAGGATGCCTGGGACCCAAACGAGTCTTGAGATAACTCCTGAAACATCAAGAAACACAAAAAGCAGAAGTCACAAATGGGAATACAGTAAAGCCTCTGTTGGAATCACTCTGGGATGTTCTCACATTGTGGCAGATTTGCGTCCCCTTGGTGACACTGGCCCAGAACAGGAGGTGAGAGCCAGGACTGAAGGCCAGCACACAGACACTGGTGACTGCTGCTCAGGGCTGGGAGCACAGGCCATGACAGAGCAGCCACTCTGCAGCTTTCCCTCCTCATCCCTGGACATCACAGCCTGTCCCGGATCTGCCCCTCTGCTTCTCCTTCACCATCTCACCCTCGCTCCAGGCACCTCCTTACACAAACCAGGCCAGTCAATTAAACCCTTCCCTTCTCAGGGGCTGCCCTGGGTGTGTCTGCTGGAAGCTCCCAGGCAGCTTTGTCTCCTCCCCAAAGCCAGGTTTCACCTTGGCTGGGCACCACCAGGAGCAGCCCAGCTGTGACCGTTCTGTCCCCCCTGGTGTGGCCTTGTGTCCCACCCCGTGTGTGCTTCAGCCCCTCCTGACCCCTGACGGCCGGGGCAGCCTACCTGAGGCGGGGGGAAGCGCTGCTGCCCGTAGGGCTGGGGCTGCTGCGGCGGCTGCGCCGGCGGGTACGACGGGGACGGCTGCGCCAGCGCCGCGCCCGCGCCCGGCTGCGCCTGCTGCGCCGGGTACGGCGACTGCGCCGGCTGCTGCGCCGGGTACGGCGACTGCGCCGGCTGCTGCGCCGGGTACGGCGCCTGCCCCTGCGCCGCCGCCGGGTACGGGCTGGGGGGCTGCTGGTGCGGCGGCTGCGCCGGCTGCTGCGGGTACGGCGGCTGCGCCCCGGCCGCGGGCTGCGCCTGCTGCTGCTGCTGCTGCTGCTGGTACGAGGGCTGCGGGTGCGCGGGCTGCGACGGGGGCTGCTGCGAGTAGGGGGGCTGCTGCTGCTGCGGGTGGGGGCTCTGCTGGTTGTAGTAGGGGGTCTGGCTCTGCTGCCCGTACGCGCTGGGGCCCTGCTGCCCGTACGGAGGCATCTGCAGAGGGAGAGACAGAGTTGCACCAGTCACAAACCAGTCCTCACACGCACAAACCGCGCTTCTCACACGCACAAACCGCGCTTCTCACACGCACACAGGTTCTGCTCCACAAGCAGAAATTCAGAAACCTGTGCAGAGCAGTAATGCACTGGAAACGCCACTACCTAGACACTTCCCAGATACAGCAGAAGTCACTCGTGTGTGACATTATTCTTGGCAGTAACCAAGTTTTAACAGGCATCATAGCTAAGTTTTTAGGGATTCCTATCTGACCACCCTTCAACAAAAGTAACATTGAAAGGAAAGACTGCTTGCTCCAACAAAAAAAGAAATTGCCTTTTGAATCCTGCAAACAGTCCAGCAGGCGCCACTCGGATCATGTAATGAGCCAAAACTGACCTGGAGTCATTTCTTGTGCAAAGAACAGCTGTGTCTCTAACACAGCACAGCAGAAAGAGGATCTCCCTCCCCTGCTATTTATTTTTCCCTTGCTGGATTCACTGCTCTGCCACCGCCTCTCTCAGAAGCAAGGCTTCCCCAGGGTCTGGATCCCACCTGGATGCAGGTGTGGAACAACACTCAGCCTGGAGAAATGCCATTTCACCCAAGCCCAGCCTGGCTGGGGGAGTCCCGGCTGCGCCCCTGTGCCTGCTGGGCTGTGCCAGGCCATGCCGGGCCATGCCAGGCTGTGCCAGGCTGTGCCGGGCTGTGCCAGGCCATGCCGGGCCATGCCAGGCCGTGGGGGCTGTGCCAGGCTGTGGGGGCTGTGCCAGGCTGTGGGGGCTGTGCCAGGCCATGCCAGGCTGTGGGGGCCGTGCTGGGCCGTGCCAGGCCATGCCAGGCTGTGCCAGGCCGTGCCGTGGCGGCCGTACCTGTTGTGCATACGAGATGCTGCCCATGGTGCTCTGTGTCCTGCCCTGCATGCCCATGGGGTATCTCTGGGGGCCCTGGGGGCCGTAGGGCTGCCCGGGGTAGCCGTGGCCCTGCTGCGGCCCCGCCTGCGGCCCCTGCTGCTGCGTGTAGGGGTTGTTCCCTCCGTAGGGCTGAGGCCTCATCTTCCCCATCTGATCCATCGGGCTCGACGGCTGCAAGGCAACACAGGACACGTCAGGCACGTCAGGCACACAGGAATCGTTTGTTTGAACACCACAGCTTCCCAAAAACCCAGGAGAAAACATCGGCAGGAGAAGCTCGTCTGCCTTGTCCCAGGTGCTAAACCCCACGGTTACCTTTGGAATTCCAGCAGGACTCCTGCTGTCCCTCCAAACCCACCGCTCCACCAAGAACAAGCCCAGTGAGAGGTCATTTAATGCTGACATCCCTCCCGTGGCAAAAAGGGGGGAAGGATCATCAACAAAAATCAATTATCAGTGTAAGTGGCTTTCCCCATTGTAGGTAGTAGTTTAATGTCCAGATATTCCACAACAAGGTAAATTTAGGCTGAAAATTTAAATATTCACAAGAAACACTGCTTCTTTCACGTATAACAAGGTCTCCCAAAACACTACAGGCTGTTAATTTACACTTCTGCATTTCAATTAATGCACATTGATGTAGTAACACTGGGCACTGCTGCTGACATCCACAGTCTTCAAGACTGCAGTTTCATTTTTGAGTATTTTTTTAACATGTACTTTGTGTCTGCTGCTTTTTGGAGAATAAAGAGTTTCTAAATCAGATTTATTCAGATGCACGTAAAAAAAATTGTCAGCCTCAAAAGTCAGGTCCCTGAGCTTTAGAGCAGAGACAATGAGATGAGAGGAGAAATGCAACTTTCCTTGGACTTACTCATCTGTGCTACCCCCGCCTGGAGCCAAGAATTAGGGACAGTCAATCGAATTTCCTGAAAACACCATAAAGCTCAACACTCTAAAGCCTCAAACAGGGCTTTTTCACCTTGGCAGTTATTCCCCCACTGGAGCAAGGGCTGTTCTGGGTGGTGACCTCTAAATGAATCCCAGCACAGTCCTTAACCCCCATTCCTTGGACTGAATGGGAATCCTTCCCTGAGCTCCTGGTGACCTAACTAATCCCAATTAGATGTTTTCCACAGATCACCATGACAATGGACTCCCCATTACACCACCCCTTCCTGCCACCCTGGGCTGTTTGCACAGATCCACCCTCTCTTGCTGAGCTCAGGTGCTTGAGGAGTGGCCCTACAGGTCTGCACAAGCAAACATCACACACAGCCCAGGCTGGAAACCCCACAGAATCCCGGAGAGCAGAGCAGGATTTCACTGATGTTTGCAGAATCCACCCTCTTAGGGGCAAAAAAGAGTTCTTGCAGTGTTGAGAAAAGCCTTTCCCAGCAGCCAGCACAGCTTGGAGCCCAGCACACATTTGTGTGCCCAGCTGTCTGTGCAGTGTGGCTGCCAGGGAGGCACAGGGACACCACGGGCACCTCGTGGGGCTCTGCTGGGCACCAGGGCTGCCACTGAGAGGGGATGGCAGGAAAAGCCCCCCTGCTGCACAAGGAGAGGCTGCTGGCTCGAAGGAAATTTGGGTCAATACGGCACGAATCGATGGAGGGCAAAGTCCAGGTGCTCTGCTCCACCCCAGCTCAGGGCACCCATGGAACCTGCCAGGCTGGAAGGGACCCACGAGGCTCCGGCTGCCAGCCCTGCACGGGACAGCCCAGAGTCCCATCCTGTGCCTGAGAGCGTTCCCAGAGCTCCTGGAGCTCTGGCAGCCTGGGGAGAGCCTTTGCCACCCTGTGGAAGCCGTTCCCAGCCGACCCCGTGCACCCCCTGGCCCTGCAGAGGAGGATTTTGGGTGCCCTCCCAGCTCAGCTGTGCTGGATGTTCCCATTCTCGGCCACACTGACACCAAACCAATCCTGAACAAGTTTTATTCCATGTTTTATGTTCAGGCTGCCACAGATGCTGCTGCTGGGGAGCAACACGGGCAGAGATCCCAGAGATCCCTGCCCTGGGAATGCCAGGCACCCACAGGGGTCTGTGCCAGCTCCAAAAGGAGCTTCCATTCATGGGGGCAGAAAAAAGAGGCCTTTGAAGCCTCTGATGGAACCCTCAGAGCTGCAGGGCCTCAGTCCTGAATGGAGCACCCATGTGGAGCTCCCATACACCCTAAAAGATGCAAATTGTGTTTACATCTCCCCAGCAATTGTCCCTGATGCTTCCCAAGTCTTGCCTTGTGGGTATCCCCTTGCATTACTGACATGTCCCTGCCCACATTATCTCCTTTGGTATGTAAAACCGGGGCCACCAGGAGCCTTCCTAGCCCCTGGCTTTTGACTTCGGCCTGCTCTCACCACCCCCAAGCACTCACATCCTTCCTTCCACCTGACAAAGTGCAACTTCGGGGTTACTGACTAAATATTTCAGCATCTTTTCCGTTTGTTACTTGCTTCCTCCTCCTGGTTGTAACTCACCTTTGCAGCCCTCTGCCAAGGGCAGCTTCTCACACACATTCCTTTTTGGTTTTTTTAAAACTTTTTATTTTAAATACACTCACACCACACGCTGCCACCCCTGCACTGATTTTCTTGTCTGTGGTCACCCACAAGACCAACCATCTCTTCAGGGAGGAGAAAACAAGGTGAAGATTCACTTTTCCATGACTCCTACAGGAAGCATGACAACTACTAAAAAACTTCCAAGAAACATTTGGAACTGTTTATGCAGCCATTAAAAAAGAAAAAAAAAAAAAATAGGAGATAGAGAAAAGAAAAAACCCAAAACACAAACCCCAAACATCTTTCCAGGATGTGACCAAGCCGTCACCTTGACTGCTCGGCGTGGGAGGACACGAAGTGCCTCAAGCTGCCACCCTTCCACCAGGCCCTAGCACAGAGAGGGTGCTAAAAACAAACACAGAGAGCATCTAGATTGCAGCCTTATGGATAAAATTCTATCACCAGCAGGAGTGTAAGCGCCAATTAATGCCTAATGAAGGAATTATTTCATACACACACTCCTGACTCGTAGCAAGGCTCATTTGTGCTCCCCAAGGTTGCCCTGTACATCCCAAATGCTGCCATGTGTTGTTTCTTCCTTCAAAATATCCCATTAATTCAGAATATCCCACATATCTCTGTCACTGATGGGGCTTTAACTGCTCTGGACTTGGTATTGGCTCAGAGGCAGCCACCAGGAAACTTCCCCAAATCTGCTGCCCCAAATCCCTTTTAGGGAGCTGAACTCCGTGTGCCTCAGGAAAAGAACTGAGCTGAACTGCAGGGTTTGACCCAGGGCTGGTGTGAGGATGCTGGGAGGAGCAGAGGCTGCAGAGCCTCTTGCACACCCGTGTCACACGAGATGGGAGGAGCAGAGGCTGCAGAGCCCCTTGCACACCCGTGTCACACGAGATGGGAGGAGCAGAGGCTGCAGAGCCCCTTGCACACCCGTGTCACACGAGATGGGAGGAGCAGAGGCTGCAGAGCCCCTTGCACACCCGTGTCACACGAGATGGGAAGAGCAGAGGCTGCAGAGCCCCTTGCACACCCGTGTCACACGAGATGGGAGGAGCAGAGGCTGCAGAGCCCTTGCACACCTGTGTCACACGAGATGGGCACGGGGGAGGAAGCACGAACACGTCAGGGTAAACACGGAAATAACAAACCCCGACTGCAAAAGGCTGGAAATTCTTCTCTGGGCTGATACATGGGAAACCCTTTCAATAGGAAACCACAGGAGTAGATTACTGTGATTACACTTCAAAAGCAAAGGCCCTGCCACAGAGAGACATAATTGAGAGAAAGTGTTGCTCCTTGATCACTGAAGTCCAGACCCCCTGCTTACACTTCCCTGCATTCATAGAAATTGCTTCTATTCTCCCTCAATCCCACTATCTCTGCTGTTGTGTAACACCAGTAAGTACCAGAGCTCAACAAAACATTGTCCTGCCACCAGTCAAACTTCCAAAAACAAACTTGTGTGGTTTGGTGTCTGAAGAGAGTGACCAGAAGCCCGTGCTCCAGAGAAACTGTGGAGCTTTGGGGGTAATTGAAGATATTTCTAGACTAAGAGTTTGTAACAGCGAGCCCAGAGTGAGCTTAAAATTGCCGAGTTCAAAAGCTCTTCAAATCACTCTGTGTGATGTGAAGGGTGTCAGGCCCCTATAATGAGGCAGTGCAGTGAAACCAGCTCTTCTTCCAAACAACACCGGGGTTTTCCGTAAGAAACAAAAAAAGCTTTAAGCAGACAAGAGGATTCCATGAACAATTCTTTTCAGATTTTGTCCTGTGGAAGAGAAATTTGGCCTCTTGAATGAATAGCTTGGTTAAATTGGAGAGGACTTGCTATTGGTCCTGTCAGGAAAATGAGTAAAGGGAAGAGGCAAATCCCACTTTGGAAGCAAGAGCCAAACCCTCCACAGCTGTACAGAAAAATGGAATTCTGACTTTCCCCATTACCTTATTACATATTTGTATTTTATTGGGCCAGAGGAAGAAAAGAAAGGAGAGTCATTTACTGAACTCTCCAGTTTCAAATCAGCGTCACTCAATTATTGGCAAACGTGGGTGTTGGCCACAACTGATTTCTTCAGCTGACCCCCCCAAAAAATAAGAAGGCCAAAAAAATAAGAAAAAAGCCCTGAGCTCTCACCTTGGCTTTGAAATCTTTTCCTGACCAGCTCTGTTGTCCGTTTCTCGTGATAAAAAAATAATAAAAAGCATTCCTGGCTGTTTAACCGAGAGAAGCCCTAATTGATTCCCACAGTCATTAACCTGCATTTTACCTCGGAGAGTGGTAGTTAAGGAAGTCGGCACTGCTATTTATAACTCATCTCAAATTGAGGGCAGACTGCCTAAAATCTAACACATCCCAGCTGTACTCCTGTTTGAACTGGGGCCAAGGGAATTTTTTAAAGCAATCTTGGCACTGAATGAATGACACCAACAGTCTGAGCGCGTGTGTTGTGTTGTGGTGACGTAGCGCTGGAGGTGGAAGGGGACGGGGGGGCCGCTCTCCCTAATCCCTCTCCCAGGCCCAGCTCAGCCCGAGCCGGAGCCGCCCACCCAGAACCAAACACAGGAAACGTCTTTTCCTGTGCAGCGCCTTCAGTGAGAGGCACAGGGCTCATCTGCACCGGGGCACGGCCACCGCTCCTGCCGGGAGCGCCGCGCTCCGAGCCCCGGCCACGGAGCCACGGCCTGCCCGGGCTTGGAGCCGCGCCGGGAACCCCAGAAAGGGCCGGAACAGATGGGGAGGACCCGGCAGCACCAGCCATTGTCTGCCCGCTGAGCACTGCCACAAAGAGAGGCTGCAGCAGGCACAGGGAGGTGCCAGCTGCTCCCCGGGCACGCTGAACGGGGCACCGAGCGCGGTGGAAGCGGCCGGGCTGAGCCGATGGCAGCGATGGGCAGCATCCCACAGGCCCAGGGACGAGGGGCTCCCCTCCCCGGCCTGCAGCCCCAGGGATCCCACTGCAAGTGGCTCTTGGGACAGGGATGAGGGATTCCACCTCCCACCTTCAAACCCTCAAAGTCTTGGCCTTTTCCACGTTCCAAGGGCACTGTGGGAGCACCACAGCCCTGAGGGAGACAAACCCCGGTTCCCGTGTGATGCGAGGTGTGATGGAACCAGCTCACAAAGCACAGGGCTCATGAACGGTGTGAAACACAGCCAGGCATTGCCCAAAGCTGGCACAGAGCCCTGGGGAGCCACCAAAACCAGCCAGGCTGTGGAGACTCCACAGCTGACAGCAGCAGCTCCTCTCCTGCAACAACACAACCATGGCTGACCCACAACATCACCAGAACACAACTGGTGGGGATGGGGGACACAAGCAGCACCCACGGGGCAGCACAGGAGGCTCCAGCAAAGCCCAGCTTGAGCTGGTCACTCGTGTCTGCACATCAGACACTCTACACTCATCTGTGTCTTCCACAGACCCCAAAGGCGACTCCAACTCCTCCCCAAACCAACAACCGTCCTCGTTCGGGAGCAAACACAGCTCACCTTCAGTGGGGAACTCTCATCTGCTCTATTTAAGGTACAACTGCCTGTGCTGAGGTCAACACCCCGGCCTGAACTCGCTGCCTTTTATAGCCCGGGTCACGCTCCGATGCCTCCCTTCCCACGGCAGCCTGCTTTTAAACACGGACACAAGAGCCTCAGGGGAAGCTGAAGGTAAAATAAAGATCCTCCAGCACGACGTGAAGATGCCCCCAAAAGAAAACACCTAGAAAACCCATGGTAATAAACACTCCATGAGGTGCATCCACCACCACCTCACTGGCACTGTTCAAACAATGAGCCTGTTTCTCCGAGAATTACCATCACAGAAATGCACAGTTCCTTTTCTGATTTTCCCCTCCCTGTTTAAACTTGAGAAATCCACCAACTTCCTTGGCAGACACTGAGCCCATGCTAGCCCTGCTCAGCTCCCACCAGGGCCTCTCCCTGCCCTCCCCCAGGGCAGCCCCATCACTTTGGGGACCCCACTCCACTCAGGATGCTCTGACTCACACCCACAACCCTCAAGTGCCAAAACCTGACTCCTGGAACACAGTACAGGGTAATAAATGCTCATCCCTTGGAAACGTCCAGGACAAATACATTTTTTACATAAGCTACAGAAAAATAAAACTCCTCCCTCGCCCCCACAACTCCCAGAATCTAACTTGGATTTGGACACATAACCAGGAGGTGATGTATCATCATCTCATTATCAATGGCCAATGCAGATTAAAGTTTGGCTGTCAAAACAAATGACCTCTGCTCCTCAGTTTCAGTTCTGCAACCAGAAAGAGCCTGGTTTTTCTTCTGACTTTTCCCAGTAGGTCAGAGTTTGACCCAAGACACTTTCTATTCCTCTAAACCTCTGCTAACACCCCGACCTCAGAACAAGCTCATGACACCAACACAGAAGAACAGGACCCTTTCTGCATTACTTCAGCCACCTGCTTCTATCTGGAGCTCCTGCAAACCTAAAATCTGCCCTGCTCAATGTTTATCCCCTCCCTGACCACTTATTACACCACTTTCTTCGGGGACATCTGCTGTAAATCCAGAGCCTGAGCTGTGCCAGTGGAAGGCAGATGAGTGAGTTTCTCCCAGCAGCCATCCTGTGACCTGTATCTCCCTGCTAAACACAATCCAGTAATTACCCATTAACATTTCTCAGCAAAAGCCCAGTCCACACATCTCAGAGGACTTTCCAAAGCACAGCTCTTACTAATATACTTCTAATTGATTAAAACTGACCAGAGTTTTGATTACAGGATGTATCATTATGGCACATCTCATTCCTGAAAGAAGTCAACCAGCAGAAGGTGATGTGGTGGGGAAGTGAAATGAGAGTCACCCCTCAAAGCCTCACTGGAAATAACCCAGCAGCAGCACAATGTTCATGCCCAAGTACCAGCAGAGTTGTGTTATTTTTTATTTTATTAAAAACTGGAGGGTGGGAAGGTGCCAAGCCTGCAACAAGCACCACGATGGTTCCACGGACACCTCTCCTGTCTGCAGGCTCAGGGCACATCCCTGTGGGAACAGCACAGGGGCTTCCCCACCACCTGAGAATTAGCAACCACCAGAGGACTCGAACTTTCCCTCCACCTCAACTACTTACACCATGGCAGGACACTCTGACAAACACCATTTACTGATTTAAATGCAGTCAAAATTAACAAAGGATTATAATTACTGTATAATAGCTGATGACCAGTGAAAATTTCAGGCATTTCCCAGGCAGTCAGGGTCAGGTGATGCATTTTTTATTCAGATTGTGTGATCCTTATACAATTTCTATATCATTTCCCCAATAATTTCAACTTATATTTAAGATACAATTTCCTTCTATCCAAAGAACTAGGTAACAAGCTATCTATCCCTCTGTGTCAGGCTTCAATTCACTTTACAAGCACATTGTTCAACCAACTCACTGCAGGATTCCCCAAGTGTCACCGCTGACTCCACCCAAAAATCCAAGCAACACTAAGATGTAAAGAAAACTGCGC
Organism: Prinia subflava; assembly: GCF_021018805.1. NCBI lineage: Eukaryota > Metazoa > Chordata > Aves > Passeriformes > Cisticolidae > Prinia > Prinia subflava. Next base: position 545,611 of record NC_086270.1, read on the forward strand.
CTGAGCTCCATGGGAGATGATCCCCAGGAACATGTGATCCTTGTAATGAGGTGCTGCTCCTTTTAAGATGGAAAGAAACTTCCTTCCTGAATATTAAATCAGGCTTTAAGTTTAGCCAACCTCCTACTTCTGCTCTAATGAACTGGAGGCGAGTCCCCAAAAAGGCGCTCGGATGTCTCATTACAGCTCCTGCTCCAGCCCAGGCTGCACCACAGCCACGGCCCCGGCCAGCAGCAGGCCAGGAAAAGAGCAGCAGGAGCAAGGGCTGGGGTGGGAGAGCAGAATTACACTCGGTGTCACCACTGCTGAAGTGATCTCACTCTCAGGAGCACGAGAGCAGCTGTTCCCCATCACCAGCGAGGCCCAAAATGTTTGCTCCAAACAGCGCTGAAAACCTGAAGGGGCTCCAGATGCCCCATAAATACATTCAGACACTGCAACCTGTGGCAGGCTTCAGTCATCCAGCGAATTCCCTGTAACCCCTGCTTCCTTTCAAACTAGCCCTGCTGATCTCATGGACAGATGTCTTTTGCTACTGAACACGAGGGATGTTTGCCAAAACTGGAGGTCTCAAGGAAGAGCCAACACAAGGGCTCATTGGAGTTTACCTTCTAGAATAAAGGTAGTTTTATCAATTCACTAAAAGCCTTTTCTGCACAGAAATCTGAGGGTGCTGGTGCACACTCTGGAGTTGATAAGACACCTCCAGCACAGCCTCCTGGGTTCCTTTCTAAGAACATTTTCCTGATAAATCTTCATCTGTAAAATGCAGCAGCACAGGTTTCTACCCACTTGTGTGTCTGAAAGCTCCATCTGTATTTGAATATCTCATCACTTTGCAAATTCACCTCGTTTTACACAGAACGAGCAGTGGCTGAACAGACTCAACTGGACAGGCAGACTCCCGTGACCCCTTCCCACGGCGGGCTCAGCTCAGGGCCCTGCACAGCCCCACCTCTCCCACCACACACAGCGCCTCGAGGGAGGGGGACACAGCCACGATCCCTGGGGAGCCGCAGCTCTCGGAGGGGCCTCATCCCAGAGCTCTGGTTATCCACAGCTTCCACAGGAGCTGCACGTCAGGGCCTGCAGCTGCTCCAAGCCGTGGCTCAGCCTTGCACATTCAGCTCCTGCAGAGTGACTGAATTCACCCACAAGTGTGAGTTATGGAAGGTCAAAACCATCCCAGAGGTCTGAGGCTGGGGATGGCTGATGGAAGACAGGCAATCCCAGTTTATGCCCACAGAAGCCCCTGAGCTCCATCACACCCTCACTCCCAGGCCCTCATGGACGCTCACAGCTCCGCAGTGGAATCACCCAGCCCTGGGATGGGGCAGCACAGCCAGGCTGCTCTGACAGCCCCACCCCGCCAGCAGGTCGGGATAAGCATCACTCACTACCCCAAGAGCCCCTCAAACACAGCCGGGGTGCAGGAGCTGGCACCACACACCCTGCAGGGCATCCCTGTCACCTCCTCAGGAAGCCACCCAGGGAATCCCAAACCCCCTCCCATCACTCCTGACCCGCTGTGCTTTGTATCCAACATGAAACAAGGTAGCAAAGCTTTGTTTTGCTAATAGGAAACAGAAAAGTTACTTTATTTTCCTTGTCATTACAGCAGCTGACAAATTTGGGTGCTATTTTTGTGGATTTTAGTGAGCCTTCTCTTATTTTAGCCTTAAAATTCAACCTTCAAGCCTCCACTTCAGTTCCATGGAACCAAAAATATTTCAAATTGCAGTAATGACAAGTTACCATCTGCATTTACTGAGGACGGGCTCGGTAACTTTACAGCAAAGCCACAACCAATCTCCAGTATTTACACCCAAAGGAGCTATTTGCATCCAGCAGAGCAGGGCTGTCGTGCCTGCCTGGGGAAGAGGAGGCTGGGGGAGATGGAAAGTCTACGTGGGCAAGAAACTTGGAGCTGCAGCCAAGGCAACTCCAGACAGCAGGGAAGGCACTCCTGGAGCCTTCACCAAGCCAAGGCTGCTGTCATGAGTGACACAAGGTCCTTGTTACTTAAAAATGCTAATATATTTTTTTTAAAAAAAAAGCCCACCAGGCCTTGCTTACGTAATTTTTGAAGCCTGGTTCTGTTGCCCCATGCTCACTTCTGTCCTTGGGCTTTTACTTCATCTCCATCCAGAAAAATCCAGATTTCTTTCCAGGCAGAATGAACAACGTGGGGAGTTGCTTAGCGAGTTGAGAGGAGTGTGTGCTGGCAGCTGGGGAGAGCATACAGGAATTCCCAACTGTGCCAGTGCCATGGGGCAGGAGGAACAGCCAACGCTGCAAAGCCTCCGCTGGTTCCAGGAACAGGTATAACATGTAAGACAACTCATATGAGGAAAGGAGGATGAGCCATGACTGAGCCTTGACAGCAGTGACACCTCTGAGCAGTTCACTGCCACTCACAGAGACCAGGGCCAAAGCTCTCCCGAGCTCCTGCCCCTCACTGGTCCCTGCAGCCAGCACAGCCGGGCTCTGTGCCCCAGCAGGGCACACCCGGCTCTCCCACCTTCCCCACATCGCCCCAGGCTCCCCAACGCCCCCTGAGTTATCCACAGGAGCAGGGCAGCAGATTCACCTCGCTCCAAGAGAAGGCAGGGAAGGGTTAAGGGCCAGAACACAGCTGAAAACCAAGGAGCACTCGATTGCTCTGGGATGTTTCATACAACACTAATCACTTCATCTGATTTTAATTCCTGACATCAAATCAGCATATAGCTTTTCAAAGGAAATCTTGTCCCAGATTGCAAGGTAATCAATCACAATTAACGTGGAAAGCAGCTTTTGCAACGCCATCATGGCCTGTGAACCGAGCAGGAAGGACAGGGAAGGGGCTCAGAAACATCTTTCAAGTACAGGCAGACAGGATAATTTGGGATAGGATTGGTCTGTCAGTGTCTCTTGCAGTCAGGCTTTTTGCTTCTCCTCCAGTGCATGACCTGAGAAAGAGCAGGTTCTACGCCAACACTCCCACTCCCCCCTGAAGCCCCTTCCCCACCAGTGCGCCCCATTCCAGGGGAGCCACACTCTCCCCTCAGGCTGCTGGAAACCTCTTTTCCATCCAGAGGATTTTTCCTTAAACCAGAGAAAATTGTCAAGAGGATGGTGCCAGACTCTGTTTAGTGGTGACAGTGACAGGACAAGGAGCAATGGCCATAAAATAAAACACGAGTTCCACCCCAACATGAGGAAGAACTTCTTTCCCTGAGGGTGGCAGAGCCTGGCACAGCTGCCCAGGGAGGGCTGGGGTCTCCCTCTGTGGGGACACCTCTGTGGGGACACCTCTGTGGGGACACCTCTGTGGGGACACCTCTGTGCCACCTGCAGGGTGCAGAGCCAGGGAAAGGCTTCCAAACACAGAAAACTCCTTGTTCAAGCCTCGCTGGTCTGCCACAATAACCTGAAAGTACCTTGATACTTAAATGCATCCTATCAAAACACTGTCCAATTATCCACATATAATTAAAAAAAATAATAATAATGTTCAACTTGGCCATGTGCAGCAGCTGCCCCAAGTCCTTCCCAGGGGTTCCAGAGCACTGCAATCACCACAAGTGCCCCACAGAACAGTAAATAAATGAGCTTGGGTTTTTTTATAATAAAATAATAACCCCCCACCCACGCAGCCCGAGGGGCAGGGCTGCAGAGCCAACACGTGCAGCCACAGCACAGAAAAAGGCACTTTCTGCAACACGTGATCACACTCAGCAAACTGGCCTTGAATGGGAAGTCTTTTCCCTGATTAGCCATGCAAACCCCAACGTCAAAGCTCATTTAAAGAGAAAAGAAAATCAAGTTTTAACTAATTCCAGCAGTTCCATCATTTCCCTGGATCTCCTGCACAGAGGTAGGAACTTTTGTGGAAAGCCTCTCACAAGGAGCAGGGCTGAGGGGAGACCACCTCTAGCCTGGCACTGGCTTAATTATTTACACAGAGTTAATGAATACCAGACTCTCCTGCTAAACTCGCACAGGGTGCATAGTCCTACAGTCATTTGGACTTTAAATCCACCCTCAGACTGTTATGAAGTACAAAACTCCAAACAGACCTCCAGGAAGGATCCCACAGTGAGCAGAGTGAGCCCAGGACCCTGGCAGAGTTCAGGTGCCAAAGCAGGACAGTCCAACCCCTCCAACACAATTCCCACAGCAACCTGGAGGCAAAGGGAGACATTTTGCAACATAACCAAAGCAGGGAACAGGCACAAAGCCACATGGTTAAGGACAGGTTACTGTGCACTTTTGCCTCTGCTCTCCACACCTGCAGAGACCAGCACAAGAGACACTCAGTTAAGGGGATTTGAGCTGGAATATTTTCCCTAAAGTCCAACAGTGCAGGCAGCAGAGCACTGAGACACGGAGGCAGCCCTGCCGTGTTCAGGTGTGGCTGATCCTGCCCTGGAGCAGGACAGGGGGGCCTGGTGACCTTCCCAATTCACCTCCAGACCTCTGCTCAAGAGGGAAAACATCCTCACCAAACAGACAACACAGGCAGGGAACCAACAGCGAGATGTGCAAGGCAGCACAGCCCACAGTGCACGTTCTCCTCACCGAAATGATCAAATTCAGCACTGAAACCCAAACCAGAATGGCCATTTCCAGGGCAGCTGCCTCTGTCCTGTGCCTGTGTGCAGTGCTGGAGTGAGCAGGGACAGCCCCAGAGCCCGGCACGGCTCAGGGGCAGCTGGGGCTGGGGCTGGGCACAGGATTTCAAACCCTCCTGCTGGCAGGCAGCGTGCCAGGACGTGCTGACACCAGAAGGGAAATGGTGATTTTCAGGGTTTCTCTTAGTCAAACCTGAATGAAATTTCACAAGTGAGTGGAGGGGAGGAAAGTACTTTTCTAACCTATTCATCCTTCCCAAGGGGGGAAGAGCTCCCAACTGCTAGGATTTTTCTTTGAGAAGAGTCACAGAATCTCTAAGGGTGGAAAGTCATAAGAGGCAGAAAGTCAGGGCCACCTTTGGCCTCAGCCTCCTCCCAGCCACATCCAAGACATCCCCACCACATCCCACCAAAACAAAGTCACCTCTGGCTCCCCACATGGCCAAGCACCCACAAAACCAGAACAAGGAGCAGGCTCTGCTCCACCAGCTGCATCAGGGTCCCAGCAACTACTGCCCACATCTAACCCTGAGCTTCCTGGACCAAATTAGGCTTAATGTTAATTACCCAGGAGAAAGAGGAAGTTACTCAGATTAAACAAATAATAAAGAGAAAAAGTTAATAGCAATTGAATTTGTCCTTGAAAGAGTTTCAACTACCAGAGCTGGCTTGGGAAAATAATGACATGCTGGTTATCACATGAAATGCCAATAACTGTAATGGAGCAGCAGGTTTTTCTGGAGTTATTTACACAAACTGATTTTTCAAGGAAATTTCATAGGAATTAAGACATACACCATCTATCTTCACTCTCTCATAAAGATATTTCTTTACCCTATTAACAGAATTAACCAATCCCCTTATTTGATCCTACACACTTTTGTCCCTTTTTTCTCCCAGTGAAAAATGAAAAGAACATGATTAGAAATTAGACTCCAGCTACATAAGCAAAAAGAAATATTTGGTAAGAAGTTCTGAAGCAGCTTTTATTAAGTTTACCTGTCATTATGCATCATCCTTTACGTTTCACTACAGAGAACTCATGCCCACGTTGTGTAAACACTCACTGAGCTGTCCCCTAAAACTCAGACCCACTCCACAAAGACCCCGTGGCAAACTGGAGATGCTGCAGTGCAGGAGCCCTGAGAAGTGCTCAGGCTGCAGGGCTGCACTGCTGGGGCCCAACACTGGAGCTCAGGCACGGGGAAGGGTCAGGAGTGGGAACCCCTCCCTCAGCCAGGGGTTAATACCTGATCAATCCATGCCTGATCAGGACATGGAACTGGTTAAATACGTACAGGAGCTGAGTCCTGGGAGAAGCAGCTCCTCCTGTTCCAGCCCTGGGTGCTGCTTTAAGCACAGAGCTCCATTAAAAGGGTCTCAATGTACTCAGCTAATGCCAGGGAGGGAAGCTGGAGTCACACTCACAGCACAGGATGAGATTCAGAGGATTCATATTCCCCACCCTTCCCTGGTGCCTCAGCTCTTCCCAAAGTTCCCACAGCAGCAGCTGAGGAACAGTCTCAGTGGGAATTCCGACCCCACGTTCCACCCCTGCCTAACAGGGAGAAACAAAGGGCTGCCTGAAACCCAGCTCCTGCAGAACTTCAGCCCAAAGAGCCAAAAGCAGCATCTCCAGACAGCAGAGAGGATGTTAAACTTGGGATTGGCACTCTCCTGGACCCGACTGATGGGCACAGCGTGGTTCAGGAGGTTCATCTGCAGGTGAGGACCCCCTGCCCTCCCAGGGGAACCGAGCGGGCAGCAGCTCCTGCGGGGCTGGCAGGCAGGAGGGACCCGGACACAGCCACAGCAGTTCTGCTCCAATGTGCCAAAAACAGCTTCTTTCTTCCCACCCCACTTGTCACTCACTTCCAGCTGGAGATTTATGGCCCTGGCTAATAATATCCAGTCCAGTTTTCCCACTGCCCGTGCATAAATTAAAGACTGAACTTTTTGCAGTCAGCACACAACAGAAAAAACTTTTGTAGGACTTCTAAAAAACTTTTTTTCACAGCAGGAAGGTAACCCTTCCTTTCTGTCCCACCAGAACAAAAGGGGAAGTGTTGTTTCCTTGCTGATGGTTTAAGGACCATTCCAGAGGGAAAAAGCAAGTGGCTAAATATTGACAATATTATCTCTTCCATCCCCCCAACCACGTTTGCTGCCTTCAGTTTCTGTTTTGCTGCTGCTCCTTGAGAGTTTCCAGCATTCCTGGCAGGAATTGGGCAATGGCATTGCTGATGAGCTTCTCCCCAGAGCAACCCATCACACAGGAGTTGCAATTCAAAAAAGAAATCAGACGCACTAGTCAGAGAATTTTAAATATACAAATAACTGGAAAGGGCATTTTCTCTTCGAATATTTTAATTACCCAGAGCACAGATGCAGAGGGTAAAAGCTGGATTTCCAATTGGTGGCGTTCCTTTGAAAAGAGCAAGGAAGAAAAGTGGTGGAAAAGTCGTGTATGAGGTAACAGATAAAACCAACAGCTGCACTATTAAGCCTAATTTTAGACATTATTTTCTCTCTGAAGGAAAGCTGCTGGGATTTTTAGCACAGCCCTCATGGAACGTGTGATACGCCTGTAACACAGGAACCACTGGCCAGAGTTCTCAAATGAGACAACAGAAAAAAACCAAAGCATTATGAATGCACCAAGCTCATGAGAACAGTCAGGCACAGCTTTGTAACAGAACATTTGACTGTCCTGCCTTCCCCAGCCCAGTTTCTAATATTATTTAAGAACAGGGAAGAAGTTCTGCCTGCTTGTTGAGGGGAAACAGGAAGATTTCCTGTTTTCAGAAACAGGAAACAGAAGTTGTAGCAGGTAAAAGGAATAAAACCAGGCAGCTTCAGGAAATCACTAAATATTCTAGCCACCCAAAAAGGCCTGAAAGTCAAACATAAAACCTTTCAGAAACCAAATTTCTGTCTTGCAACCAACAACATCATCACAAGAGAGACACCCATAGGGAGAAACCCTCCCTTAGGCCAGATAATAAATAAGGATTCACAGGGCAACTCAATTAAACTTCACAAAAAGCAGTAGGCAAGCCTTGCTAAGCCCATTTCACCACAACACTCAAGTGGTTTGTCCCGGGTTTCCCAGTAAACTGGTGGTGATAAGGGCAGGGAGACATGAAAGCTCCAGCTGAGAGTGAGGACTGAGTTTTACTGTCCTGTCTCCCACACACATCCTGCCTGCAAACACTGGGCACCCCCAAGCCGGGCACCAGGGAGAGGGCACTGCAGAAAATGAGGGATTTGAAGAGAATCAGACAACTCCTGGTTGACCTCAGACTGTTTAAAAAAGACAAAGCAGCAAAACCTTCAGTGTCCACACCAGGATTAACAGGGTTTTACCAACAAAATCAAAGTAGCACAATTTTCCTGCTTTCTCTACACCAGCCAAGCCCTAAAATCGCGCATTCAGAGAAAAGGAGATGCACCACTTTCCTTTTTGTTGGAAAGCTCCAGTGCACAGCACACAACTTGAGGGCTCCTGACATTACAATGCAAAGCAGGGAAGAACCACGAGCCAAGAGGAGCCAGGTCCCAGTTTCCCATTCCAAGACATCGCAGCTCACTGGCAGCACTGTGCCTTTTGGTGCCAATTTAGTTTGAAACCATATTTCCAACAGCGTCTTTCATGCCTCACTCACTACTAAAGTCGGAATCAAAGTCAACAAAAAATAGCTATTGTATGGCAACAGGCCCAAAAGCTTTTTTTTAATTAACGTAAGATTTTTAAACTGCTTTCACTGAACTTATAACAGAGGCCTTGAGATGCCGGGCACCTCTGGGGAGGTTATCCAAGGTGTCAATGTTTAATGTGATCCAAAGAGTTCTCCCATTACAGGAGACACTTTGTTGTAGCCAAAGCCTGAGAAATGCCCATCTATTAACGGCAGGGAAGTCCCTTCTCTCAGGCAGTTTCCTTTAAATCCCAAAACCTTGGGAAAACTGGCATATTACTAAGAGCTACTACATGCTCTGAGGGGAAGCAGGTGGGAGAGCTGGAAAAATTGAAAGCTGGGACCCATGGCTTGGCTTCTTACAAGTCATTCCCAGAGCAAACCAAGGATTTCTCATCCCACACACTGCAAATCAGCCATCCTGATCTCCTGATCCTGTTCTGTGCTCCCCAGCTAGAAAGCTCATCTGGAAAAAACACCAAGCCCCCCAAACCACGGAGCATCCTTGCGTTCCCTGGGCTCCCACTGAGCACCTCCTCCCTGGCTGTGGGTGAAGTGTCCCTCAAGGTTACACACAGGAGCCACCCCTGTGTGACTCTGGTGTGGTCACACACTCCTGTCACTGCAGGGAACATTCCACCCAAACAACTTTCACACCAGAAATTACTGGGCCTTTCTTGATGAGCAAAGTGACGAAACCCTCGTGATGGCATCACTCAGAACTCCCGAAGAGCACCCAAAGAAGGACGAGAGGACCACCCTGGTTCCCCTCCCCACGCTGGCCCTGTGGCCCCCAGGAGCCCCCGTGTGCTCCCCCCAGCCTGCCCAGGAGATGCTCCCTGGGAGCTTTCTGCTCAGTCGTGCTCCGCTCTGCTCCCCCAGAGCTTCTCAGGAGTTGGGTGGGAAGTCCCTGCTCTGCTCATCACTGTGTAACACAAAGCTTTAAATTCTCCTAATCCAGGGAATTTAGGAAAACACAGCACAGGAGGCTGTAATTCAGGGCTGGAGTATTATTAATTATCAACCTTTTCTTGTGGGCAGCACAGGTGACACGTGGAAGCTCTTCTCATTAGATATGTCTGCTCTTTTTCCAGCAGAAAAAAAGGAATTGTCAGTGTAGGTCCAATAATCCTTGGCACAAAAAGGACTGGGAGGGGAAAGTAATTTGGATTTTGAGATGAGGGGGTTGCTGGTTTACCTTTTACATTCACTACTTGTCCCTCCTCAAGTCCAACTAATTCTCAGAACAACTATTCATTAATAATTCCAGTTTATGGGGCTACTCACTCAGTTATTCCTAACTCACTGTGTCAGCAGCTTGTGGAATTAAGCGAAATTCATTTGTCAAAACAAAACAAGCTCCTTCTACAGATCTGTACCAGAACACTGACAGAAGTGAACTGCAGAGAAATACCAAAGAAGTTCAACCTGACTCCATATTTTAGTACACATTTCATCCAAATTGAAATTTTTCAGGATTTACAGAGTAAGCACTTTGTCCTTGTCTGTGGAACACAGGACCATATTCCTGAGCAGCTGAAACCTTCCCTGAGGATGCTCAACACTCACTGCCAGTCACCACGGGACATTGGGCAGCCCCAGCAGAGCAGAATTCCAGCCTGAAAGAAAAGCCACTCCAATCACTCAGGGCGCTGCAGCAGAGGCTGCCTTTGGTAATCAAGGAACAAACAACCGAGCAGTTTTCAGATCAGTGCAGGGGACATCCTGAGCAAGAAGGGAAGCTCCGGAGGCTGCAGGTCACCCTACGTGGTGTCAAATGTCTCCGACCCTGGCCTGAAGCTGAAGCAAAGCACACAAAATGAAAAGGGAAGTTTGGTCCTGCACAAGGCCACCACAGGCCCTGGAGATGCAGGTCTGAGCACAGAAAGGAACCTGGCTTTAATCAAGGCTTTCACATCAAGGTACCAGCACCTCTTTCCCCGTATCTAAAATGTCTGATGCTGTACTGCCTTCTCCTCTGCACATTTCCTGACCATTCCTATTCCAGCATGGAGTGAATTCTACACATACAACAATAAATATGATCCTCAGGCTTGCTTTTCCTAGTTCCACTCCTCAGAAGACTTGTGACACTGCTGAGCCTGACCACAGCCAGCACCTGAAGTCTCTAGGAAGTGCCTGTATTTCTGGGGGGAAGGAGACGCATCACTTCTCACTCAAAATAGGTCAAAATGTGCCCTAAGACACAGAGCTAGACTCCTATCCTGTATCACAGTTCTGTTGAATGGAAATTGATAATTCTTGGTAACCGACCAATTTCAGCATTTTGGCCACAAGTTTGGTTCTGATTGTTTGGTTGGTTGGGGATTTTTTTTCTTCTTTAGGCTGTAACACACGCCAGGACCCCCAACATGCTCCCATCCAATAAAGAACCCAAACAGCCCCAGTTTTGAAAAGGGCCAAAACCAGGCAGGAACAAACGCATCCTCAGACCCATCAAAGAAATCATTTATACCAAGGGGAAAGTCACATAACCAAAATAAACAGCAAGCCCATTGTGCGGAGCAGCCCTGCCACCGTTCCGACAACACAGACTCTATTCCAGGCTGAATCCAACATCACAAGGAAAATCAGCCCAAGGTACAAACAGCGTGCCCTGCCTCGCGTCCCGGCCGGGGCACGGGGCACGGGGATGCGGGGCTCAAGGTCACGCCGGGGGATGCGGAGAGGGGCGCGGGGCTGCCCCGTCCCGGGGCTGGCGGAGGAGGCGAGAGTGGAAGTTTATGAGCTCATCAGGATGGTTGTACCATTACATCAGAGGCAATTATAAATGGCCAAGAGCAGGGGATGGGGAGCCAATCAGATCACAGATGGGATGTCAACCTAAGACCAACTGTCTCCTGGCTTTGACAGAAGGATTTTACCTCCATAATTCAAATCCCAAACCCAAGCGATCCGCACTCGCTGCTCCCATCGCCCAGCTCCCCGCCTGCGCTCCCGCCCCGGCCCGCGGCCCCTCCGCCCGCCCCGCGGGCCCCGCGGCCCCGCCGGCCCCCGATGGCCCTGCCCGGCCCGCCGGACCCCGCCGCGGGCCGCGGGACCCCCCCGGGGCGGCGCCGGGGGTCGCGGGGCCGCGGGAAGGCGGCGGCGCTGCCGGGGCCGCGCGTTGTCCCGGGCGCGCCCTTCGCCGCCCCGGCCCCCGCGCCCGGCCCCGCCGGGCCCTCGCCGCCCGCCCCGACCCGCGGGCCCCCGGCAGAGCCCCCCGGGGCCGCGGGGAGCCCGGCGGCGGCGGCCCGGGAGCCCCGCACAAAGGCCGGGGAGGAGGAGGAAGGGAAGGCGGCGAGGCAGCCATTTTAGAGCGAGCGAGCAGCACAGACAATGGCAGCGCCCGGCAGCGCCGGCCCGGCGGGGGGAACCCGCGGGAGAGCCGCCGCCGCCACCCCGAGCCCCCCGCGCCCCGCGCCCCCCGCCCGGCCCCGCGCCCGGCCCCCCCCGCGCGGCCCGGCCGGTACCTGCTGGCTCCTGCCGAGGCTCTGTCCCCCGCCGCCGCTGCTCCCGGGGCTCATGGGCGCGTGGTGGCTCCTCGGCGGGGCCCCGCCGGCCGCTGCCCAGCCCTGGCCGCTGCCCCCGCCGTACTGCGAGACCATGTCGGCGGCGCCCTTGGCGGCGGCCGCCCCGTCCTGCGGCCCGGCGCTATAGTCGCCCCCGGGGTACCCCTGGTAGGCGCGGGCGGAGCTGGGGGAGGTGAGGAGCTGGTTGAGGGTGGGGGTGGCCGTGGACTGCGGGGTGGTGCCCCCTCCTCCCGCGCCGCCGGCGGCCGAGGGACCCATGACCCCGAAGCGCTGCTGCTGCTGCTGGAAGGCGGCGGCGGCGGCGGCCGCGGGGGACTTGGCGGCCGGCGGCGCGGAGCCCCGGGGGGAGCTCAGGGCGTAGGCCTGGGGGGGAGGCGGGTAGGAGCCGGCGCTGCGCCCGGCCGCGTAGTAGGAGTTGTACTGGTGGTTGGGGAAGCCGTGCTCGGCCCCGGCGCCGTGCGAGTTCTGCGGAGGGGGCGGCCCCGCGGGGGCTCCCGCCGGCCCCGGGTAGTTCTGCTCCAGGCCCCCGCTCTGCAGCGCTGCCATGCCAGGGCTTTGTTGTCCGCCATGTTGGTGGAAGGCAGCGGCGGCGCCCCGGCCGTAGGGCTGCCCGAAGCCGTAGGCTGGCGGGGGCAAGGCGGCCGGGTGCGAAGGGGGCGGCTGCTGCTGCTGCTGCGGCGGCGGCTGCGGCGCCCCCACCCCGTCGCTGCCGCCGCCGCCGCCGCCACCGGGCGGCTCCGGGAGGTTATTGTTCAGGGTGGCGGCGGCGGCGGGCCTGGGGCCCGGGTTCCCGTTCGAGCTCTTCAGGTCGGACTCGGCCCCTGCGCCCCCTCCGTTGCTCTCGGCCCCGTCCTGCAGCTCCTTCCCCGACGGGCCCTCGCTCTCCGCCTGCTTCTCGCCGCGCTCCGCCGCCGCCGCCTCACCCCCCGCCTCCTCCGGGGGACAATCCCGCTGCTGCGCCTCCGCTTTCTTCAGCTCGGATGGAGCCGGGGCGCCCAGGCTGCTGGCGGCGGCGGGGGCGACCTGAGCAGCCATGATCCCCCCCCTCCCCGCCCGGCCACCCCCCCGGACCGGTCCCCCCGAGCTGCTCCCTGCCTGGCCGGCCGGCGTGAGGCCTCGCTGCTCTGCTCTCCCCGCTCAGGCGGCGGCGGGCGGCTCTTCAGGGCAGCGGGGGCTCATTCCCCCCCGGCCTGCTCGGCGAGGCGGGGAGGGCTCCGCTGGGCTGGGCTTCCCGGGGCCTGGCCCCGCTGTACCTCCTCGGTTGCAGCCGGCGGAGAAAGGGGAGGAGGAGGGAGTGGGGGGGAAGGAGGAGGAAAGGGGGGGTGGGGGGGGACCCGGGACGGGGCTCCCGGTGCGGGAGAGGCGGGAGGGAGGGAGGGGGGACACGGCGGGCGGGCGGGCGCCGTCCCCGGAGCGGGGCCGAGCGGCGGCGGGGCCGGGCTGGGCGAGCTCCGACTCTGCTCGGCCGAGCGGGCTCAGTCCGACACGAGGCTCAGCGCTGCCATTTTACCCAGCGCCGCGGCCGCCTGCCAAACCCGGAGCGGAGCGCAGCCCGGCCCGGAGCGGAGCCTCCCCCCCGTCACAAAGGAGGAGCGGGCCGGCCCCGGCCGCCGCCGGCGCGGAGCTGCCGCCCGCAAAACCCGCGGCGGATCGGCGGAGCCGGGGGCCGGGGGGCAGCGCTCCCCCGCCGCGGCCGGAGCCGCCCGGGGCGATCCCCGGGGGCAGCGGGCGATGTCCCGCGGCCGGAGCCCTCCGGGGCCGTGCTGGCCGCGCGGCGGCCGCCGGCCCTGGGGTTTCTGCCCGTGGGTTACCGAAGCGCCTCTTCTTTGTCCCTAGAAATTCCATTTAGAATTAAGCCCTCTGCGAGCTGTTAGCGGTTGTCATTTCCTCTCCGCTTGGCCGTGTCCCTCTGGAAAAGGCGTTGGCGGCGCGCCAGGGCTGTGACTGCACGCGCGGACAATCCAAGAAAGTCCGGCTCCCCTGCCACTCCTGCCAAGGCGAGGGCGGTGGGCACGGAACCAGGAATTCCCAGATCCAAAACCACCTGAGCGCATCTAGACACAACACGTTGGGCAATGGGACAGGATGTGCTGGCAGTCAGAGCCCAACGCCGTGCCGGAGCTCCCCGGCTGTCAGAGGTGAACTGGGAACTGGGCCATGCTCTCCTGCAACCCTTTCAGACCCAGATCCGCAGCTCCTCCATCCCCGAGGCTTGGCAGAGCAGTAAGAGGGAGCAGAGCAATGTACCTGGAGCTCTGGCCTGGACATAGCCTGGCCTGTGCCAGCGCGGTCTGAACCTGCCTGTTTAACTTCAGGTGGTGCAGGGCTGCAGCAGGGCATGGAGGGGACAAAAAGATGAGATATTTGGGTTATAAACACTAAGTTCTTAGAAATCAGGACATGGATGTCTGGTAAAAATGGCATGGTGTGGGTTAGGCCTGGGTCTCATGTTCCTCTGAAATATGGAAATACTTGGAAAAGTCAAGTTGAAGTAAATACAACTTTCAGATGAGGGAAAACATCAGAGGCGGTGGGGAGCTGGAAGAGACTCTGAGGTCTGCGGCTGCCATTTTAGAAGATGAGCACAGAACAGATAATGTGGCAGAAGTGACCCCTGTGCAGTGACAACAAACGGGACACACCACCAGGAATCCCCCTGGAGCTGAGCAGACACGAGCCCAGCGCAGGAGGCAGAGCCTTGGGCAGCAGGACTGGATCCCTGCCAGCACCGTGTGCGTGCTGGGGATCAAGTGAAGGTGTCAGTGTCTACTGACAGCAACTCAGCCCTCACACCCATTATAAAACTTATAATATGAAATATTTATCATCTAGAGTGCAGGTGGTGGAACAAAGGGGTTATTCCAAAGCTGGAAAGTGGGAGGGGAGGTGGGATATGGTGATAAATAGGAAAATTCTAAATGTTTTCTAGAGCAACAAACTGCTCCTCAGGGTCCAAACAAAGCACCTTTGCCATTTCTTGGCCTGCACAGTTGACTGTGCAACATGGAGCAGATCCCATCCAGCCAATTGGCTGGCCAGCCTTTCTCCTCAGCTGTAAATAAACTATTAGGAAAGAACAGGTAATAAATGATGATATTGGTATTGTGGTAGTACTTAAGGCCTTCACAAGGGTTGGAGCCCCTGTGCAATGCTGAGATCTCACATGGAAGGCCCTGTGGCTGTGTGTGGACCACAGAGAAGGAAAAACACTGAGATATTCTTCTTCAGAAGAGTTTGGAAACTGTGGAATGTGCTAGAATAAAAATTTATCTACATTCTCTCATCAGAGGAGTTATTTGATGAAATCCTGGGTTCTGGAAAGACAAAGGAGAAGAGGGGGAAAACTCTTCCAATATCAGGCTGGACTCTCAAAAGTGAAGCCCAGTGCTCTATTAATGTCTGTGGTGCCCCACAGCACCAAAACACTGTTCCTTGGGTGTTTCATTTACACTAAAGTTTAAAAAGCATGAACTGGAGAGAATTCTGCCATTTAATCCCAGAACCATCTCAAGCACCCACCTCCCCAGCCCCAAAGATAGGTCTGCCTCGGGGAGCAAAGCCTCACCAACTCACCGAGCATCACCGAAAGTTTAACCAGTTTAACCACTTCACTTCGGGAGCCTGGGAAGCAGCTCGGGTGCATCCAGGCACAGATCCCAAGCTCACACCTCTCTGCCTGTGTCCATCTCTTGGAACCCCCTCCAAGGAGTACTGTGTCAGACTATGAAACCCGGTGTTGATAGTAATGTGAAAAGCAGCCTGGATTCCCCAGCCACCCACACAATGAGGAGACACTCACTTTACCAAATGTTTGTGAAAGCTGCAGCAGATTTTGGAATACGCCTCATCAATGAGGCCCTGGCACTTTACTCGATACTGAGGCATTCAGTGAGTTCCCAGCCGTGAGGACTGGAAGCAGATGACAGCACCGTTCTTAACAACATTGCCACCTAAGAGCTGAAAATCCTCCCGCCAGTCCTGCTGCCCTGGGATGTCGCGACCATCCGCCGGGACCGGCAGCGACTTTTCCCTGCGGCACATCCTCACTTTTCCCAGGCAGAGCCATCCCTGCTCGGCACGGCGGCCGTGCTCCCTTGCCGTGTCCCCAGGAGCCGAGCACGCTTCCCTCAGCCCGGCCCGGCTCTCAGATAGGCTGGGAAAGCAGCGCTCACATGGCACTGCAGGCCACCGCCACCGCGCTGCCTCCTCCTGACTGGAAGTCTCCTTCATGAAGGTGGCCGTGCCATTTAACCCAGCACTAAGGCAGTTTAGGAAACCTGGTCTAGATTAGAGTACTAGAAACAGGAGTAGTGTCTCCCCCCTCCACGAAAAAAAAAAAAATCGGGCTCTGCCAACTGTGTGATGGCAAATATGGACTGAATCGTTGACATGGAAACCGGACTAAAGTCAGCGCTGCCTCGGCTCAGCTCGCACACACAAGTTATCATTATCCAGCCTTTCCCTGGCTACAAACACGGACTGGATCCGGCTGCCGGAGCCGGCTGCAGCTCCCGTGATAGAGTCTGAGGGAGCGCAGCTGAAGGGAGCTGGGCAGGAATGGATGGAGCAGTGTGGGGAAGGACCAGAGGCACGGCGTGCGGGGATGTGCGTGCTGGACCCGGGAACAAGAGACCCATCTCTTATAATCCATGGGGCGCCCTGCAAGAGATGGAACGGAGCCGGGAGGGTTATTGGCTGTATACAGCTTCTCTTATAGGGTTTTTGCTAAGGAAAATCACATTTCCTGTCAATGTTTATATTTGCCCAGCCTATTCCTTGCAGTGTTTTAGCTGCTGTTGTATCTGGGTTAAGCACTCTCCTTGTGGCTCCGTCACCACTAAGATTGATATTATTTGAATTATTTGTTTGCTGGGCATCACATGAGACAACGCTCACTTATCCACTTCAACATAATGCTAAAATATTGTATAATCTCGCTTTCTGGGGAGACACAATGGCTGTGCGCTGTGAGTGCCATTGTAACTGTCCCTTCCCTTCGCTGAATGCAGCAGCTCGCAGGCAGGCGTGGATTTTCCAGGGGTTTTTCTGCTTCCCACGCCAGGTTCCCCCGGGCAGGGAGCGAGCCCCGGCTCGGCCGCCCCGCGAGAGCCCGCTGGTGACATCTGACAGCGAGCTGCGAAACTTTGGATGCATTTTAAGGCAGGAAAGTGGACTCGGCCTGACTCGAGGAAATGCATTATTTTAGCAGCACTGGCGAGGAGGAGGAAAAAGCGAAGCGGAGTTCGCGGAGGGGAAGGGACGCGGGAGCGCAGCCCCCGCGCATCCTGCGCGACCCCCGCGGGCCGGGGGCGGCCGGGGCTGGTGCCACGCGTGTCCCACGCCCCCGCCACCCCCGCGGCGGGAAAAGGGGGACAGCGCAAGTTTGGGGGGCAACACGTGTGAGGATTCGGGGCTGAGCGAGGAGAGCAGCGCTCACCCTGCAGTGAGAGTAAGGGTGGGGGTGGAATTCACTAATTCCGGGGAAAACCGGGGGGTATTGGGAAGGGGAGGAAAACAATAATGAAGTGCGGGGAAAGACGAACCCCGTTTGTTCGATCCCCGGGGGTGCACCCCGGCTGCCCTCAGACAGCAGCACTCCGGTGCGCTCGGGGAAGGAAGAGTAAATCTACTAAAAAAAAATAAAATAAAAAAAATAAAAAGGGCAAAAAAGAAAATCAAAACGCGGACCGGAGTTTGCAAAAACCCCTGCACTGGATCCGGAGCCAACCGTCCGTTTTCTCTGAATCCCACCAGATTTGGGAGCTCTCGGGTGGGTTGGCAGAGCGACCGCGTTCTGCTGCGAACCCCACTGTGAAGAGTTAAAAAAAAAGGGGAAAAAAACCCAAGGCTTTTAAACCTGCGGAAAGAGAAAGATCTGAACTCTGGGCCTGGATTTTCCCACTGAAGGAAAACTTATTGTGTTCCAAATCCTCGGGACCTGCCGAAGCCGTGCGGGAGGGGTCAGCACAGGTTCTCCTGTCTGGAAAAAGCTGTCCCTCGGCCTTTCCCCCACCTCGGCGCCCCTTTTCAGTGGGGTGTAAATAACACAGCCCTTTCCGTGAAAATCTACCCTCCTAAAGTGTATTTTTGGAGAAGTTCGACTTCAGGCGTCACGACTGGGGAGGGGGATTGCTGCGGGAGAGGCAGGCGCTGAGAAAGAAGGTTTTTTTCCCCCCTTTTCATCAAGCTTTGCACTGCCATTTTCCCGAGACAGGGAGGGAGCGAGGGAGGGAGAGCGGAGCGACAGACAGCGCTGGCGAGGAAGTTTCTCACGGCAACTGCGGGCTGGATCGGGAACGGAGCCTTTTGTTCCCGGCAAGTTCAGCAGGAGAGAGAGTTGGAGCCTGCTGGAGAGAAAAACCAGCGGAGAAATAAAATGGAGGGAAGTAGGAAGAGAGGAGAGAGAGCTGGTGCTGGGCTGAGATTAACTGCAGAGCACCGCGCTCGGGAGTGCGCGGCATTTATTTAGAAAGTTGGTGTGGTAGCCTGAGGCAGAAATCCCTCGTTAACTGCATGGGAATGAGTGAGAGACCCAAGGACACGCAGTGCTGGGCAGGAAGTGGAATTTTCCAAGGGGTTCACATCCTTCGGTGCTCCTTTTGCCAAGATTTGCTCTCCTCGCTCGATGAAGGCTGCCTCCTAGGGACACCAGGGAAAAGGCCTTAAAAATGTGGCGTGCTCTAGGCCTGCTTAAAGTGAATAATTAAAGGCTGGGGACACCCTTCCTTAGAGGCTGCAGGGCGGTCTGAAGCCCCGCTGCAATGTGGGGTACTGCCCTGCCTCCCCCTGTGTCCCTCTCTCCCCCGCGAGTGTTGAAACACGGTGCATTGCGACCATGGTCTTGGAATGGGGTGAAAAGTCACCTAAACCCCAGCCCCCCTCGATTCAGTGCCTACACACACATCCAGCACATCCCATATTCATATCCACGATTGTTTCTGTCCCCCTGCGCACGCAGCTAATCCTTCACCCCAAACCACGCGTGCCCTTTGCGTGTATGCAGACCCAGAGTGTGGAATAAACTTGTCTGGATTAACCCCCAAATCGCTGACAAACATCCATCCTCCCACCCAGGAACGGGGAGCAGAACTTTAATCCCCTCATTATTTGTACACTCGGTCCAGGTGGAATTAAAAAGCAAGAGCCTGATCTCGAGGAGCAGAATTCTTCAGCACAACTTTGGGCTTTAGTGAGGTGTCCCGAAAATACGGTTTGATTAAAAATGTCCGTGCCCTCCCGGCAGGGCAGGGGGAAGCTCCGGTGCCCTGTGAGAGCGCGGCGTGGCTGTGACAGCAGCTCGGCGAGACACCACGTGGGAAAGCCGAGTTCGGGATTTAAACGTGCTTCTCCACTCCGGCCATGAGGGAGGGAGAGCCTGAGCTGGGGGAAAAAATTAAATAAATAATGGAAAAAAGGCTTCGCGTGGAGCTCAGAAGCGACCTCTGTGGCTGCCGGGGACTGAAGTTCAAGAGCCCCGGGCTGGGAGCGCGGAGCAGATGCGGCTCGGAAAATCCAGCAGCAGCAGGAATGGCAAAGGGGCCCGGGGGTCGGGGCTGCCCCCCCGGGAAGCGCAGCGGGGCCAGGAAGCGCCGCCCTGGCCGGGTGGGAGCGGTCCTGCCCCCCATGGGAGCTGGCTCTGAGCCGGCGGGGGACGCGGTGCCCGAGCCGTGCCCGAGCCGTGCCCGGTCCCCGTCCTGCCCGGTCCCCGTCCCGCCCGGTCCCCGTCCCAGGGAGCCGCCCCGCGCCGGGACCTCTGCGGGCCTGGGAAAGTTGAAGAGGGAAACGTCAGGAAGCATCAGGCAGGAATTTCAGTGCATCCCGTGTTTTATGGTGGCGTTAACTTTTACATATTGGGAGTAATTAGCAGTGAGGCTGTTAAAAGCAGATTTAAATAACCACACGCCTCCCCCCTTTTTCTCCTTTCCCAAAATGGTCCAAATCCTGTTTACCTCTGACTCGACCCCCACCGGGGCAGAGGTGAGAGCACAAACCCCACGGTTTGTCCATGTTGGCAGGAAAACACATTAAAACCCGCATATTAATTAACAGGTCAATTAAAATAAATAACATTTTGCAATGGTTATTTGGGGTTCTGCCCCCCCTCCGCCCCCCAACTTTGTTTTAGTAAAGTGGGGAAACATATACAGAAACCTTCCTTGCAGTAGATGCTTTTTTTTCAAACGGAGCCCAGATGCTGGTCAGGATTAAGGTTACACCAAACACATTCTACATTGCCATTTTCCAAACAGAATAAAGCAGATGGAAAAGATGGAAGAGGATAAAGCAGGAACGGAGCAGCAGTGAAAACTGCAAGCCCTGCACTAACGCTGAGAGGAGCGAGCTGGGATGCCAGGAGAGGCAGAAAGAAAGCAAGCAGGCGTAGCGCCGCTGCATATCACATTCCTCACAGTTAAAATGAGTATCTTTAATTAAACAGCTGTCAGAATTTGGGCTTTAAACCTTGTATTTAAAACGGGAGGAGGAAATTGAGCTGCAGCTGATCAGTGCGTCTCCTCAGGGCTCAGTCCTAGGAGATGTGAAAGCCACTGGCCGGGGGCCATCAGAGTACTTAAGTCTCTGCGAATTTTAAACATCAGCAGCCCCGGTGATTTTAAGGATCTACTCCCTTAAAGTTAGCCATGCACTCAGCACTTTGCAGGATCCGCCCAGCACACTCAGAGCAGCTCTGAGCTCCAGAACATGAGCATCTGCACATCTGAGAAACAAAGAAAATCCTCTTTTCAATAGGCTAAACATTTCCCCTTTATTTCTAAAAGACACCAGTTCATCCATACTGGGAAGTTGGATCAGACTGGAATAAAATCTCTAGGTGAAGTTAGCAGAATCTGTGCTCATTTGCAAAATACCACGGTTTGGCAAATTCGGATTTTAGGTGAAATTCTACAATAGTGGTTTACTCAGCACTGTGACTCAGTTACATGATGTGCTTTGAAAATCTCTTGCAAAAACTGACTTTAAGAGATTTTGTTGGTATTATATAGGCACACACAGGACACAGAGAAGGAACACACAAACTATTAAATATTCATGCTATGGGGAGAACACTTAGTAACGTCCCTTCATTCCAGCTGTACAAAGGCAGGCACAAATAACTGCTGAAAAAATGAATGACCCAAAACAACCACAATATTCCACATAAACACGGGGTTGAGCAGCTTGCAAACATCAGCCAAGAAAGGGTCAAACAGAAATTGTCCTTATCTACCTTTCTGCAGTCTCCCATAAAGGCGTAATTCCAATCTGAATTCTGTAATCAGCCCCCCGGGAGTGTTGGCACTGCCCACACCTTCAGGGTCCCTGTGTGGGGCTGGGGCTGATTTTCTGCTCCAGGCCTCCTCCCCTTGGAGCTCAAACCTAGAATTCACCTTCTGAACGTCTCAAGTAGGGACCTCAGTGACATTTACTCAGAAACAAAATTTCAAACACATTCTGACCAGCTTTGCTGGAACTTTCAGAGTTCAGCTGTGGGACTGTGAAATGAGATCATTTTTATCTATCAGTTCTCTCTGCCTTGAGAAAGGCCCGTGATCACACCTCAGCAACAGCACTGCTGGTAGAGACTGGGATATCACACACATGTTCACTAAAACAAAGGCATTGGCCAGAGCTTCCTCTGTAAAACTGAGCTCCAGACAGACTGAAGAATCGTAAAAAAGACATAATTTTCAAATATTTATAAAAGTATTGAGTATATCTGGCAAAACAACAAAAAACCCACTCCAAATCCAAACATGTAATGGCTGTTGCTTGCATCTCAATTTTTAGAATTGGATCCTGAGTGAAACATGATCAGAGAGTCAGAGTCACCACAGCTGTCAGAAAAAGGTGCAATTAACGGTATTATGAAACAAAGTATTTAACAATATTACTTTTTCCAGCTTCAGGAAACATAGTTTCTGACCTGGGGTTTGCCTGTGCTGGGTTCAGGCAGTCAGGGGGGCACTGCAGCCCTCCCTGGGCAATCCCGACCCTCTGGAGTCATCACTGCCCTCCTGTTCTCACCTGTCTATTTTTAGGGAGTATTTTGTGCAGGGCTGCCTCCTACACGTGCCCAGCACGCTTCATGTCCTGTTCAAACACAGGGCTGGGAGCAGTAAATGATGCTGATGCAGCACGAGGAGCTGCACTTGTGCAGGGCAGTGATGAGCCCCGGGCTGCAACGAGCCCCCGGCACTTATCAGCATCCCACAGGATAACGGAGCCCTGGATTCAGCTATCATTGCTCAAGAAACTGCTCATTATCATTATGCTTTAAAGAACTTTGTAAATACTTCAAAATTCTTTTTTTTTAAACCTGGTTAATAGCCACAGTGCAGCAACTTTCTTTAAAAATAATTGAAATAAATACCAAGTCAAAACACCCACCAATAAACCAAATACAACCAAAACACAAAGCACTACAGCTGAGTTGTGATGCAAATGAGCAAATTGATTTCCACCACTTCTAGAGGTACAAAAATAATTTGAATTTGACATCCTATTATGGGGAGAAAGGGAAAAATCCACCCCAAAGTCAAGCCAAAGACAGTAATGTCCAGATAATGAGAGGCTAATTAACCTGACCTCAGTGAGATGCAAAACTTAAATTATTTTTCCTCAGGAGGGGGAAAAGATGTAGAGGAAAGTAAAGAGATAAAACACAGCAAAGGTTGCAATCACGCCAGACAAAGCTGATGTCTTTCTCTGACAGTGCAGCAAATTTTTCTGGGTAAAGGAAGAGCCCTCACCCATCCCAAATCAATGAAGTGTTTGGTCTGGTGCACCATGTAAAAACACCAGTTAAACTGGAAAATATGAAGGTCAGTGCAAGAGAGGTTCTGTGGGTAAAAAATGACTGAAAATCCAGTGCTGGATTGTGCTGAAATAGGAAGTTTGGGGCTAGAGAGTGAGTGCTTTGAAAGCTCTTGCAGCTTTGGCCTCAGAACTGGTTCTATTGATGGGCTTTAAGTGACACAAGGAACTGAAAAAGTGTGAATACAGGTGTTACTGACAACATCAAAGGCACCAGTGCAGGAGTATCCTGGAATATCCGAAGTGAAGAGCTGGATGGGGTTCTGGAACAGCTCAGGAGTCCTGAGGAATGGGCTGGTGGAATGCAGTAATAAGATTAATGCAAATCACAAGGCTGTTCACACGGGGACTGACAGCCAAAACTCCTGCAAACTGGGAATTCACCTCAGTTAGCAGGGAAGGAGGAAGGCTCAGAAGTGTTATTTAGTTACAGAAAGGAAGATGACAAATGGGATCTAAAGACCAGGTGAGGCACATCCAGATGTTATGGCAACAGCTCTCTTACAGAATTTTGGGTACAGTTTCTATTCAAGAATGACACACGAAAACTGGAATAATCACAGAAACCCTGAGCTGGTCACAAGAGCAAGGAATCTGTCAGGAGAGGAGAGTGAAGCTTCCTTTCAGCAACCTCCAACAAAGAGAGGGGTGATAGGGTGAGTTTGTATACACCGACTGTGGCTTGAAGGCAGCATTTGAACTTGAGGGTTATGATGGCAACAAATACATATCTAAAGGCCTGAGTAGAATGAAAATGATTGCTAGAATAGGATATATTATTACTAGAAAAGCTAGATTTTAAAGAATCCTTCTTTCCTCAGGGGATCACAGACCCAGCAGAGAACTTTGGCCGTTTTCTCATTATTTTCCCCACTTTTAATCAGTGAAATGAAAAGAAAATCTCTGCAATATTGTGAAGATGCATTTATGGTGGTTAAAAAGTATTCAGACACTGTATTGATAAGTGTAACAAAAATCCATTACAATTAGTAATTCTGTATTTACTGCATCACTTGAATTATATGCAATAAATAAAATATGGAAGCAAACATCAAATAACAAGGATAAAAGAAAACTCTGAATGAGACAAGAGTTTGAGAAGGCAGGTTGTATGATTTGATTTATAATTAGAGTTTGCATCATGGTGCAAAGAACTGGATTAGGGTGGGCAAAAGTGTAAGAACTGCAGACAGGAAAACTGAACACCCTGCTCATCTGCCTGGTAAATTCATCCGGGTCACAGGAGCGTGAAGAACCACGGAACAGAGGGTGAATTACTGTGGGGCTGCAGCACACACCAGCTCAGCACATTCCCTGTGTCACACAGTGCTTGGAGGACTCAGCTCTGAGCCTTGTGTGGCCAAGCCCGCACACACTGTCACTGTCACCTCGGCAGGGAGGGCTCCTCTGCCTGCAGGGAACCCTTCAAACACAGAGATTTCCACGGAACAGCTTCCAAAATCCCACAGGGCTGCACCTCCCAGACCATCAAGGCTCACACCATGGGTCTGGTTTTCCTGAGGTCTTTCTGTTTCCAGCATAAGGAACCACCTGGAACATGTAGCATCCATTTCCTTCATCTCACATCTCTTCCCCTCTCCACACAAAATGTACCTGCTTCAGCAAAACAGCACCAAACCAGGGCTGCCCTTCTGGGACCTTCTGTCCTAGGTGCTTTAGGTGCCTGCCCACTGGAGATGTTTTCCATCCCACTGTTCCGAGCTCCTCGGATCTGCCACCTTTTTCCCTTCTTATAAACAATAACACACAAGCACAGAGCCAAAAAGCATCTTCAGTTGGGATCTTTCCTCCCTTTTTTCTTCACCTTTTTGTTTTTCTCAGTGTTCTCACTAGAGGACACCTCACATCCCTGAATTGTATCTTCACATCGTCAATGTTTTGGGCCAATTGAGAACCCCAGAACTTATCTGTTGATATTTTCTTCAAATGCCTTCCAGGTTCAATTTTGGATGGAATATTCTCAGCTGGAATATTCTGTCCTTTTTCAGGTTCCACATTAGAAAATAAAAGCAGATGCAAAGCAACTGGAAAGAGCACAAAGAATGCTGGGAGGCTGAGGAAATCTAACCCTCCAGAACAAACTGGAATGCTGGATTTGCTTAATCAATTGGAAAAAAGAAAAAGAGAAAATAAAAAGGAGAGAGCTCATGGTAGAATTGAGAGGGGACAAAATACCAGTAGCCCACTTTGCTAGAGGACAGGTCAGCAATCCAAAGTTCATGGGCACTGGAAACAGAAGAGGAGATAGACCATGTTTATTCCTTGAAGCTCCACAAGCCGTGTTTGATCCACAGACTGCACATGGGAAAAACTCTGAGTATTTCCTAAGTCAAGCACAAAAGATCATATATATATTAAAGAAGATCTCATGACAATATTCTTGACATAAATCCTAGAGTTTTCAGTTAGAAATAATGCTTTTCCACAGGTGGCAATGGGTGTCTGCATGTTAAGGGATGTTTTAATGGATTTACCACTTTCATGAACCTTGCAGCCTTTCAGAAAAGAAGTGGCACAGGGAAAAAAACAATGGATGTCAGGAGAAAAGCGGTAGTTTTTTGTCAGGCTGACCCACAGAATCCCCAAATTCCTGAGAATTCCCTGTCAACACATTGTGAAAAATAACATACAGCTGAGTAGCAGAACACCTCTCTGTGGGAATAACTGCCCAGAATATCTTGAGAGGTAAATTAATACAAGAAAGAACCAAGCACTGTGCACCCGATTAACAGTGAAAATACCTGAAATCAGCATAACAAAGTGGGGTGAGTGCACTTGTGCTCAGGATGGTTAAACAGCTGTAATTAGATCAAACAAACTAGATTGATGTATCATCCCTTTGTAGCTGTGGCCTCAGAAGGCAGGTCAGGAGCTAAGTTCAGTAAAACAGTTTTAGTGCTGCAGCTTTTATCTAACAAGGCACAGCCACACACTCACTCCAAAGTAAATACTACTCAGGAGAACTGCTGAATTCCAAAGAAAGAGTTTCTAGAGAAGATGCCATTCTTTAATAACAACCTCAACTTTTGTCAGGAATAAAAACTCTCCTAATTAATTCAATAATAGACCCTTTGGATAAACACTACATAGAATTTTGGTTACAAATTCGTTCAAGGCATCTGAAGATCTTTTTTGAGTTGCTCCCCATTCACTGAAAGTGTCTGCACAAAATAGGTGCATTCTAGTTTGCTTTGTTCTTCCAGAACCTTTTAATTAAATTTTAAGAAAATCATGTAGAACAACATTGCATGAAATATGGTCACTACGTTTCAGAGATGAGCAAAACATAAGGTAGCAGATGGTATGAAGAGGATATATGTGAAGAAATGTAAATAGCAGGGAACCTCACCAAATCAAAGACGTGAGGCAGAACTGAAAGCGCCTGCAAGACCCCTGGGAGGGCTGAGGAGATGAAGCAGGCACTGAGCTCAAAGGTCTCAGCCTTTCCTGGCTCCGAAATGACACAGCACCAACAGGAAGCTCTAATCTGCTAGAGGGACCCCTTGTCACTGGGGAAAGTGAGATTGTTGTGAAGGGTCCTTAGAGTGGAGGAAACAAGGACAGGTGCCAACAAATGTATTTATCATACACTCTTGGAATCAAAAATATACCAGCTCTTCAGAACTGTAGGCAGTGAGGACATAAAGGAGCTAATAGTAGAAAATAACCTTATATTGAACACCAATGAGATGAATTCTTTAAGTTAGGCAGGAAAGCAAGAAAAGAGAAGCTTGGTGTCATCAGAAGAGTTGTGAGCAGCAGAAACAGGGTGATCTCTGGGGCTGGGAGGAGATGTCACCTGTGTGTTACCATTGTTTGGTCCAGGACCTGCACTCAGGGCTCTGAGCTGCTGTGGCTGCACTGATTGCTGGCTGGGAGCCACTTCTGCCACAACAGAGCCAAAGGAATTAGCGAGTGGATTGTGTCGTGTCTGTGGATCAGAGCAGAGCCTGGGTGAAGACCAAGCAGCTCTTTCTAACCTTCTGATAAAAAAAAATATCAATACCAGAACAATACTGTTAAAGAGAAGCCACCAAACACTAGAGGATGTTTAATGGTGAAGGGAGGCACCCTTGAGGAGCAGGGCCCAGCTGATAACAGCAAATTCAGCTGAAGGAATAGCTGGGAAATGGTGACCATTCTAAACATTTGTATTTCAAATAGTTGGTAAGCACATTTCCACAGCAGAACTCCACAAACCTAAATCACAACTATTCCCATTTTGTATCTTCTTCTGCCCCAAGCTCCATTTGTCTGGGTGATTTATGAGGTGAGCTCTGGCTGCGTAAGGCTTCTCTCCTTCTGAATGGAGGAACAATTCAGATAAGGAACAAATCTCTTCTGAGTGAATAGAGGAAACTGGACTTAACTGCATTGACTAAGGTATTTATTGTACATCTAGGCCAGAGGAAGCTTAGCACTTTTAATACATATAAAACTGCAGAGAGCTGCTAGGAAGAACAGAAACCAAACAAAACAGATTCACAAGTTCCTTAATAATTTAGATTAAGCCGCTAAAGTAACAGGAAAGAAGCAGCAACAGATATCTATCAATTCCAGTGGCTGATTCCAGCCAGCCACAGGAACTGAGGAGCAGTTGGCTCTTTGTCCCCTCAGGCACCCTCAGGCTGAGGGACAGCTAAATTGTAATCACATAACCTCCAACGGGCAGTGCTTTTGTGGCTGTTGATTTCATAAATTGTCTTGAGGTTCCTTGTCATGGAAGACATTGGATATAATTACAGACAAAAAATATAACTCACAGGCCTGGTCCTGGGCACGGTGCTTTGGCAACTCAGCAGCTCAGGGGATCATCAGCTCTTTGTAGACAGGAACCCAATGCTGAAAGATAAATGACAAGAAATAAATCTCTGTGGTACAACTCCAGCTTACCAGTTCAGAGAAGACCACATGCAGAATTCCTGAAAGGCAATGAAACCACAGAATTAAAAATTCTAAGTGCAAACCCCAATATTAAGTCATCCATTTACAACTGTTGGTGGTGAATCCATCTACTCCAGATGGGAAGAGGTCACTCTCTTCTTTTTCCAGGGCAAGTCTATGAATAATTTGAGTGATTAAAGCTCAAATCAGGTGTGAAAATGAAAGACCAGAAAAGCACATGGAAAAGAAACCACACTCACAAAGAGAGACTCAGCTTTCATTCTGGAACCAGGAAAGGCCCCTTCCATTTCTGTCCTGCCACAAAATACAGGTGAACTCGTACATTTTTTCCCAAAGAGTTGTCACTTTTAAAGGCACATTGAAATCTTATTTTTACTTTTTAGGTCTCCCTTCCTCTATTGGAGATGACCTAAATTTTGAGCTGAAGCACTCACAGCATCCTCGCTTGGAATAGAAAACAACAGCAAAAAAACATCAGGCTGTGAAAAGAGGCAAAATAATAGGAGGGAAAATTACAGTGAAGTCCTCCCTGAATAAGAGGAGGTCACAAATGCTGCAGAAATAGAAGCTGAAGTGGTGCTACCCTGAGCCAGGGGACACGAAGTGGTTGCATTTACAGCCCAGGCAGAGGACAGGTGGGCAGGATGTGAATGGGAGCAAACGGGCGCAGTTCTGGGAATGCCCAACTGCTCTCAGCACCCTCCTCAAACAGCTCCTGGTGAAAGAAACACCACAGGCGCCAAAATCCACGAGTCACAGAAAACCTACAAAAACTTGAACACTTTCTAGGAGCGTCGAAACGGAATTAGACAGCTACAGAAAGGGGTAGAGGCAATATTAAATATGTTAAATAGAAAAATGTATGGGAACACATAGAAAGCCCAATAATCAGCAGTAGAGACTACTGAACATTTAAGCAGCTCATCATTAACAAAACAAACCCCAAAATGTACTTGCAGATACATTGCCTTAAAAACCCAACAGAAACTAAGATTATAATCTGTGCCTTTTAAAAATTCCATTCAACATATGTTCGTAAACAGACTTGAGCCAAATTTCAGCTCCCCAAAAGAATATTCAGCCCGAGAACTTCTACAAATGGATGATAAAGTCCTGCTTTTCCCCTTGTAATCATTGCTTTTCTGAGACACCAGATCCTCTCTTAGCCTCATTACAAGTTCCCACCAGCATAAAATGTATTTTTCATTTCCATTTCCCATAGTATTGTTTTCCAAAAATGGCATTTCCCAGCACAAGACAACTCTCCTTCACTCCTTTTTTATGTCACCTCCTCAATACAAAAGCATTGTCTCAGTGACAAGGTTCTGTTCTTCTAAAAAGATGAAAAAAATCCAAGTGGTACTAATAAATATTTACTTAATGTAAAGAAAAGGGAATTCAACAGTTAAGGATGAAAATTACAGGGGGAAAAAAATGGTGTTTGGGAAGGCAAGAAGTTCAGTGCTGTTTATGAGAATGACTGCTCAATGGCTCCTTCTGGGACACAGCGAGATGACTTCTTTAAAAGTATGGTCTAGAAATACCCCCAAATCACTGAAATTATAAGTCACCCGAGTATTTCAGCTGCAATACAAAATTAAGAAATATCAGGACACATAATGAAAATGGTGGAATGAAACCAGCATTGCACTGAGTTCTCTACGTTAAAAGGGGAAGGGGGGCTGAAGTGAAAGGTTTTATTTTTACTTAATTACTCTCAGTGCTCCCTGGAGACTCCTTCCAAAGCGTATTTTGTATTTGGACCTAAATGCAAGCAGGATTCAGCCTTGATCTTATTCCTTATGACAATAGGTTTCTTAAATTAGAAGTCCCACAACTGGAATGTTGACACCACTGCTGGCTCCTCCAGCACCTCAGAGTCTCTCCTGTGTTATCAATCCATTAACCTGGGAAGCAGTGAGAACAGGGGAACACAGACTGTTCAAAATTAAAAAATCCATCCACAAAATAATAACTTGTGAGCTTACAGCATCTTTCATCCATTTCTATGTAAGTGGAAATGGGAAGTCTCAAAATACTTAAAAAAAAAAAACAAACCACCACAACAAACCCACCCAACTTCAAGGTATTCTGAAATGATAACATATTAATTGAGTGAGCATCCACCTGTGATGCGATTTAAGAGTCTCCTACTGCAGCATTTCACACATATTCAATCCACCTTCTGGTTACAGCTTGCAAGTTTATGGTATGTAGAAGGAACAGCAGAGCTGGTTAAAGATTTTCTCTTGCTTCACATACTCTGCAAGCTTCTCATTAACTCATACATGACTTTAATCAGTGCTGAAGCACACACTTCCTTCAGCATGCAGCAGGACTGGGCTGGGGGAAAAAAAATCCTCCACAAAATATTGTTGTAACCATGAATTAAAAAAGAGAAGGGCAACGTTTTCCTAAACTGGCTGCTGATTTTCATCTCTAAAGGGTTAAACCGACCTTCGCTGATCCAGAAGAGGCAATAAAATAGAACTTTAAGGACAAAAATGGAGCACTTCAAGAGATTATTATGAAGAGCCACATTCAAGAAGACAAAACCTTATTCTTAAAGCACAGATGCTTCTGAAACAAGAGATCGCATGTTTTTAACAGCACATTGCCAACTGCTTAAAATGAATAAGCAAAACTAGGGGAATCAGGGTGGGTTTTTTTCCTTTTTCCTCGGAGCTGGGAGGGAAGGGGCATTCATGGATGTGGTAGCAGAGCCAGCTCTGCACTTCTGCAGGGCTGTGGAGCTGGTGCTGGTCGGTGTGTGGGGGGAGAAAACAGAGTAAAGCCTGAGAAAAACCCATCAGAGCTCCTGTCCTCCCCTTCCAGCGTTAATGGGAGGGATACGAGTCCATGGGAGCTGCAGTGGGGGATGGTGCTGGCGGAGGGGGTGGGGAGAACCGAGCGAGGCCTTACAACCATCAGCAGCTCTTGTTCTTGTTCCTTTCAGCCTTAGCAGGAGGATGTGAAGCTCATGGAGCCGGCAGCGGGATGGGGCGGGGGGGGAAGCAGTGCAGGATCATAGTTTAGCTTTTGTCCCCTCTCCACAGGGTTAATAGGAGGACACGAGTGTCACCGGGATAAGGGCAGGGCCGGGGGGGCACGGCCGGGATCGCAGCTCCCGCAGGGCTGCTGGCAGCGAGTGCTGGGATTTGTGGGGTCCTGTGCGGAGTCACAACACCCGCGGGCGAGGTGTGGGGGGGAACACGGGGCAAACTTCCCTCAACGTGGCGGCTCCGCTTATCCAGCACGGCGAGCCCGCGGTGCCCCGCGGGGTGGGGCGAGCCCCGGCCTTATCAGTGGGGCGCAGGGAGCGCGGCTCCGCGGCCGCGGGCAGGGAGGGAGCGAGGGAGGGAGAGCCCAGGTGTGCCGGCAGAGGGAAGGGGGGCACAGGCGGCCCCGCAGCCGCTCTGAGGGCGCCGCTTACCCGCAGCGGGAGCGCGGAGCTGAGGCACGACCCCCGCCCCAAACCAGGGGAAACTTTCCCCAAACTTTGGCGCGGGGGTCCCGTCCCCCCTCAGCGGCTCCCTCACGGCGCCCCCCCCCTCAGAGGCTGTTCCCGCCCCCGCCGCAGGGGAGGGGGGCGCTGTTCCCGGCTCCGCGCCGCGTTTTCCCGCTCACCCCCCGCTCCCCGCGCCTCCTCACTCCTCCGCGCCTCCGGATCCCTCCGCCGCAGCCGGCGCTGGGGCTTTTTCACCTCCCCCACCCCCATCCCTTCATCCCGATTATCCGTCCGAAGCTGCGGGGAGGATGCGGGAAGGGAAACGCTTCTCCCACCCCGTTCCTGTAACAGGCGCCCGGCTAAGGCACCGCTGGACGGAGCCTTTTGCCAAGTGAGGGAGAGGAGGCGGTTGGGACTACTTGGCCTTCCTGCCACGGCTTTGGCGGAAGGAGCGCGCTTGAGCGAGAGGCTGTGAGTGCTGCGGCTCTCCTCAGCGCTTCCTGGAAACTCCCGCTTAGGAGCGAGGGGGGCGGGAGCGAAAGAGTCCCAGGCCGGGAAGGGGAGGGGGGGCAGAGCACAGCCCCCTCCCCGTGCCCGGATGCCGCTCGAGCCCGCTGACACCCCTCAGACCGACCCTCACCCCCTCTTCCTGTGCAGATGAAGCAGGGAGAAGTAAGGGATAAACTCCCTCGTAACCGCCGTGCGGGGTGGTGGGGGCTGAACCTCTTTTCCCCTCACAATCCGGAGGGTGAAAGGGCAAAATCCCCTTTTCTCCTCACAACACGGGGTCTGGAAGAGCAGACTCCCCTTTTCCCCTCACAACGCGGGGTCTGGAAGAGCAGACCCCCATTTTTTCCCTCACAAGGAGGGAGCGCCCCTCTACCCCCAAAACTGAGGAATGGGGAGCGGGGAACTAACGGGGTGGGGTAGGGGGAAGGAGCCCGGCATGGCCGGGGGACAGTGGGAAGAGACCCCCCCAAAAAGTGCCTCTTTCCCCCGAGTTCCTTGGGATGGGGGCGATCCCTGGATCCAGGGGGCTGGGAGCGGGCTGAGGCGGCGCGGGGGAGGGGAGGCCGGGCTGGTAAATGCAAAACGCTGGTACAGAAGCGTTTTAGCACAATCGGGCTGGAAAGCTCCGACTGCAACGGGCTGAGAACAAAAAAAAAAAAAAAGTGAAAAGGCTCCTTTGCTGCCCTCTGCCTGCCGAGGCTGCGGGGGAGCCCGGCGGCCTCCAAGGCCGGGAAAGGCTGACATTGCTGAGTGAAAAAACGGAGGAACCCGGGCCAGTTAGCACACCTGTGGTGCTTCCCTAGAATCAGTTAGGTTGGAAAAGACCTCTAAGATCATCAAGTCCAAGCTTTCCTGGCTCTGGATACACTGAGTTATCCCTTTTCCCACGTGTGGATGTACTCCTGTTCATCTCGCTTCCAAACAGCTTCAGTAGAGGGTAAAACTCCTTCCTGTTAGTCTAGGCTGAAGGATGTCTCCAAGCCAAGAGGGCTTTGGGTCTGCACTTTAATACTTGAATAATTTAATGACACAACAGTACAAATGCCTAACACATGAAAGCCACAGGAAAAAAAAAAAAAGTGGAAAAAACAGGAGAGTAGAGCGAGTGTGCTGATAAATGCCTGTGATACACAAACACGGGCAGTAAATACCGTGTGGTTCATTAGATATGGGCTGGGACGATCCTGCCCTGCAGTTAAAGGCCTCTCACTTCCTCTGCCTTCTCCAGATTGGTGCCTTGTACCAGCTCCTCTCTCCAGCTCTACCGGTTCCCAGTTTGCCACACTTTAAATGTGGAGCTGTTGATCCTCTCTGGTGTTACAATGCAGCTCTTTGATGCCAAAAGCCCCTTCCTCCACTGAATCCCCAAGTTTCAGGTATGCTGGGACTACACAGGAAAGGCAGGCAACATGTAATGAAATTATGTGGAAGAGAAGGATCCATTAGAGCAAGGAGATACCTGTAAATCCTGTTAGCAGCCAAGCATTTCCATAGAAATTTCCTGATTCTAGATGCCCAGCACCTTTCCTATGCTTCCATTTCCTTAACACCATTCCTAAATCCCTACTGGCTTCATTTACAAACCTAAACCCCAAATGTAAATTGAGGGGGGGAGGATCTCTTTGAAGTCCCATCTCCATGGATTTCAGCTGTAAATTCTGTAGTTCAGGGTCTACTGGAAAAGGCAGCCTCCAGCTCTTGGACCAGGAATCATCGCTTGGCTTTAGACTCCTCCAGCACCACTCGGGTAAAGATGAGCTTTGTTAACATCTTTTAGTTACGTGTTCCTTGTTGTACTTCTATTCCTTTGCTCTTTGTACCCCAGTCAGTGCGGAACAGCTTGTAAATACATGGATTTATTCTGTCAGCCTTACACTGCTTCCCTTAAACATCAAAATATTAAAACACAAATGCTCCCCGATTACTCATCAGCAGATCAGTGACTTTACACACAGGCAGCTTTCTCTGGAGTAAATAAAAACAACTCCTTAAAAAAAATTGGGCTGAGATGGATTGTTTCCGAATTCCCAGGAGCTGTGAAGGATAACCTGCCCAACACCGGGATCCTCTGAGCAGCTGCGAAAGGTAAAGATACACCTTGAGTAATCTTGGGTCCTGTAATTAAGTCCAAATTAATTATTCTGGATGAATTTTGTTCAATTAATGATGCTAACTGCTTGCCTGGCAGACTATTAAGAATCTGAAATCATTTAATGACTGGTACATAAAGATTTTGCAGCTGGGAGTGATTTTTTGATAACAGATCCAAATCCCTGTCTGGCTTCCCAGTTGTGTTGGCTCCCCAGAGCCAGGTGGAAGGGCAGTCCTGCTTGGTTTGCAATTGTGCTTTAAGTGATTACCAGATCCAGGGCAGTATTTACACCTGTATTTTTAATGTTCTGGCTGACATTCTGTATTTTTAAAGTTATTCAAGTAACTGAATCCTAAACAGACATTTTGCTGAATCCAGACTAGCAGAATCCAGTAAAAAAGGTGTTAGTTTTATAAAGCTGAGCACATTTTAACCAGGGAAAGCTGAGTTTATGGGCCCAGAGTTCTTGAGGCTCGCTGCATCTGAAGTGATAATCACTGAAATATCACTGAAAGGCACTGCAGGAGACTCTGCTTTTCAGCTTCCCAGCCTTCTGCCAGGTCTCTGGCGGAGGATGAGAGAAGTTTACAGGAGCTTCCCAAATGGGAAAGGAAAAAAAAGTAATTTAAACGGTGTATTTGTGAATCAGAGGCTGAGGAAATGTTGTCATGTGAAGGGAATCCCACAGTTAAGGACAGAAATGTTGCTGTGCCTCTGTGCTCAAGTGGAAGCCCTGGCAGTGCTGCTGCCCAGTCACAGCTCCCACGCAGTGAGGTGGAGATTCCTCGGAGATTATCCAGAGAAAGCAAACGCACGGGAGGAGGATGTTTCACACACACTCCTCAGCCCTCCACGAGACCTGCCTAGCATCCAGCAAGGCTGAGTTAGTCCTAGGGCCGAAGGAGTAAATGCAGGTAAGAAGACAGAGCTGTCTTCTTTCCATGAGGAGAGAGCACAGGACAGCACAGAAATTTCCAAGGTGTCATGCTAGTTTTTCATCAAACACCCATTAGTAAAATAGTTTTCTTTTCTTTTGACGAATCCGTTCAAGCCCACACACATCCTGCAGGATACACTGTACTGGGGCCTGAGCTTTCATTTCCCAAACAGCTCTGTCACCCTGTTAGTGATCATCTACCAAAGCACTCCATTGCACATCCATCATCATACAATAATTCCCAATAATTACACCTTTTGTAATGAATGAAAGATGCATTGATAGATAAGCCAGATACAGCATAAACATCAACAGAAGTGGTTGAACTTGATTCACATTTTCTGGTGCTGTCAAGTTGCCCTTTTACAAATCTTTTTGAGGTTCTTCTGGCCTCAACAGATTTAGAATGGTATTTCAAAGACCACTGATGACACCATTCAGTAGCTGGCAAGACAAAGAATTCATGGATGGAGTTAATAAGGGGGATAAAAGCAGTCTGTGCCCCAAACCCAACATTTTCACAGTGCACGTGGGCTGGCTGTGTGAGCCAGATGCAGAGAGCTCCAGGGATGCTACGCCGCAATCCTACAACTCTGACTCTTGCGTATTTAAGGCTGTATCTGATTAGGCATTTCTGTATTTTTTGAGTATGTAATTATCTAGCACAGTGCGTACGAGTCATGGAGTAAACCCAGTTGGGAGCGGAGCACTGGGAAGGGGAGAAAAGGTCTGTATGTGGGTGGGTGGGTTTGTCCGTGTCGGTGATTGCAGCAGCCGGGGAGTAGAGTGTGGAAAAAAGCCTTTCCTGGAAAGACACAGATGAAACCCCGGCACTGAACTGCGAGCAGTTATCACCTCTCTGTAGACCGCGAAGGAGGTGATAACTAGATCCCCGATCCTTGTAGGATCCTCATTAGGAGGAAATTCTTTACTCAGAAGGTGGGGAGGCCCCGGCACAGAGTGCCCAGAGCAGCTGTGGCTGCCCCTGGATCCCTGGCAGTGCCCAAGGCTGGACGGGGCTGGGAGCAGCCTGGGACAGGGGCAGGTCCCTGCCATGGCAGGCGTGGGATGGGCTTTAAGGTCCCTTCCAGCCCAAAGCACTCTGTGGTTCTGCTGGTCTGTGATCCAGAGCAGCCCCTTGGGTACAGTCCCAAGCAGGCGACAGCTGAAGAAATAGCAGTTTCAGCCTTCTCAGAGTTGAAGAATTAAGGAAATCCAAGTGTCCTTGCTGTAAATGCAAGGTAAATTATTCATTCTCTCTCTCCCCCCCTCTTTCCTCCCTCTAGTTCAGTTTTTCTTTTCATGCTTTAATCGTTTTGACACCAAGCTGTACAAAAGTAATTTAAAATTAACATGACTGACACTTGGTAGATAGCAGGACCCAGTGCAGGGCTCCACCTTCTACTGGGAACTGCGGAGAGGGGCTCTGGATTGGCTGCAGGACCTGAGGCAGCTGATGGGGACTAAGGAAAAACACGGCAAACAATTAATTTGCTAATTTAGTTTTCTGTTTAATTTGAGACCAGAAAATTGTCAGGCACTCATCAGCCCACGAGCAAGGCTGAGTGGACTCAGGGCAGTGCTGCACTATTGGCAGCAAGGAGAGGATGTGTTTGATTGGCCAGCAAAGCAGTTTCTCCTGCGGTACTGGTGGCATTTCACAGCATGTTTGAGCTCTGAGGTTCTGCGGGGTGGCTTTTGTGTCACCTCTCCCAGTTTGGTGCATTTAGCACATCTGACAATGGTCTTTCTTCACGGGGAAGGAGGTGATGTGGACATGTGCGCTGCAGAACAGCTGGGAAAAGTTGTCACGTCAAACACAGAACGCGCCATAGCCCGTCACTACCCCGGTACTGCCACACGATGCCCCGGTCAGCCAAATGCTGACAGGGATAACTGCACACCGTGAGCGTAATGGACCTGGATCAGGACTAATGTCCTTTGATGGGGAAAGAAATGCTCTAATTTGATTTCCTCCCTTCAGCTGCCGAGTGTGTAATTTCAGATCTGCGCAGAGCGGGCCCTTTATGCTCGGGTTTGGGCCTATTTTTGATTGATTAAATTGGATTGTATCTATTTATTTCACGCATCCAATTCAGGATTTCACTAGTGGCTCGTCAGAGCGAGAACGTGCACATTTATCGGGAGTGAGAACTCACCACAGCCCTCAGTTTCCTCTGATAGCTTTGCCGGGATTTGGTGCTGTGCGGGCGAGTGGGTGTGCGAGGAGCTGGGAGTGTGAAATCGGAGAGCTGGTTGCCAGCAGAGGGAGCGTGGGGCAGGGCCGGGTTCAGCGGGGAGTCATGAGGCTGGAAACGGGACCGGCTCCCGCGGAAGCATCACCCGGCTCTCCGGTGAGAAAATCCGGAGACTGTTGGAACATCAGCACGATTTGTTTCCTTCATCCAAATGAAGCGAGAGATGGGATCTCGTTTGCAAATCTGGGACCTTCTTGGCCTCCCTAATTCACAGATTCCCTCTTCCCGACTAAGTGATGCTCCCGGGAAGCCCAAGTCACTAGATGGTACTGTTGCTGTTCAATATTGACGCCTCCGCGGGCCAGCTCCTTGGGAAACTTGCATTTCTGTCGGGAGGGAAGGACGGCCGTGTAATTTGTGAGGGAGATGTGAGCGAGGAGCTGGGGAGAAGAAGTAGGTCAGAACTGCTTCCTGGGATTGGGCTGTGGGAGGGGGAGTAGAGGGGTGGCAAAGATTTTGTCGGGGCTGGTTTGCCTCCAGGTTTGCTGCCCAGGGGGGCATCGGGTCAGGCCCTCACGTAAACTCTGTAAAAGCTGGGTTTTGGTCAGCCTCACTCGTGGTTAAGCCCAAGCAGAAGGATGAGCTCTCTGTGGCCACAGCCTGAGGAAGTTTTGTCACTCTCTGACCTCAGGGCACAAATCACCTCCTGGCAGAAGGCAACACAGCAAATCATAGGGTCATAGAAAGGCGGGTTTGGCTTGGAAGGAACTAAAGCCCAGCCCATCCCACCCCCTGCCATGGGCAGAGAGACCTTCCACTGTCCCAAACCGCATCCAGCCTGGCCTTGGACGATTCCACGGATCTCCAGCTCTCCCCTAAAAGCCAACTCACAGTGAGGGACTGGTCACACAAATTCCTGGAGCGCTCTGAAATCCCCCCAAGCTTTCCAATAATGTCACTGCCTGGGTCCCATCCCTGGTAGGAGGTCACCAAGCTCTCCCTGGCGAGGGTAACAAACAGGTTATTGTGCTCTGTGCTGCAAACGAGCCCCAGCCCTCCCGGCTCCAGCCTCAGCGCAGAGCGGAGGAGCTGCTGCCTGCCCGGCCTGTGCTCGGGTTTCTGTTAGAGGAGAAAGTCAGGCCAATTAAATCAGGCAGCATTGAATCTCTAATTGACATAAATAAGACAGACAGACAGCTGGGAGGACTGGGAGGAGGGGAGGGAAAGGGGAGCAGGTGCCCTGGATGAGAAAGAGATGGAAATACACCCTAATAGGACCACAGCTTTTCTTATTCTGTGTGTTTACATTAGCCAGCAACATCATGGGAAGTGTCTGAGCCCCTGCTGGAGAGAAATTAGTGAAATATATACAAGTTACAACTATTGTGGGGTTGATTAGAATGTTCCTAAAAATCTCCAAACAAACCCAAAGGAAAAAAAAATCACCCTCAAAAAGATGTTTGTGTAGTTAAATTAAGAAATCTGTTTTTTCCCATGCAGTTTGAATGAGGCATTGCAGCTGAACAATTACAAAATAATTTAAAATCATATTTGTTTAATTTTCCACATCTGAGCAGTGTTTGCCCAGGTATTTCCCCCTCTTCTTTTACCAGGGAGTGCTCTTTTGTGTTTAACAGACCTTTCAAACACTAATTTATGCAGAAATAAGTTATTTAAATTCATACATTTCAGAAGGATGAGGCACAAAGAGGAGGAACTCACCCAGGTCCCACCCGGCACTGCAGAAGGAACCAGAATTACCAGCCCTCGCTCTGCCTCGCCCAGGGTGTGCCCTGATGGAAACAAACTGTTGGACATTTTCTCCAAACACACCTCTGCTGCTGCACAGGTGAGAAGCGAAGGTGGAAAAGCATTCCCAAGTGGATGAAGGTAACAAGGAGGGGGAAAATACAGTTTTACGGTGCTGCTGAATTCTCCAGTAGCACAACAGAACAGCAATTTGGGATAATCTCTTACAAACCAACCCTGTCTTAGTTTTAAAATAATCAAGATTTGCACATTGTGATGTAAGAACCAGAAATGTTTTTCATTTACATTTCCAGAAACTTTTGAGATCTCTTCCCGAATATTTCAACACGTTCTCCTTCCCCATTTTCCCAGCTGGGATAATTTTTTGCCAGCACAGGCAATTCTTCTCGGTATCCATGGGAATTGCCTCCATAATTAGACGTGCACCCAGTGCACAGATCAGAGCGCTCCAACCCAGCAGCTGGAACTAGGAGGCAGGTCTGATTAAATCTGCTCTGCCACGAGGAGAAAAGCCAGCTTTAATGAAACATCACAGGGCTCCCTACCCCGTCTTTAAACAGGGCAGGAAAAGGGACTCTGGGATTACTTTGAGAGTGGCTGCTCGTGGTGTGCTCACAATTCACAGAGCAGAAAGCGAGCGCTGAGTGATCCAGGGCCTTGAAACTGGGGATCTGCCTCATTAAAAAGGGGCTGATTGCCAGCAGCTTATTAAAGGGCTCACAGTCTGCCTTCAGAACGGCACTGAAGGTTGGAGAGGTCAGCAGGTGCAGATGGAGGTTTTCTCCTTGAGAGTTCTCCTCAAGACAGTGAGATCAGAGCCAGCTTGTAGAGGAACAGCTTCTCTGGGTTTCCTACCCTGCCCAGCAATGATTGTTTGTGTGGATCCACCAAAAGACACGGAGCCAGCCAGCAGCTCTTTTTTTAATTGAATCCCAGAAGGGTTTGGGTTGGAAGCCCACCCAGTCCCACCCCCTGCCATGGGACACCTCCCACTATCCCAGGCTGCTCCAAGCCCCCTCCAGCCTGGCCTTGGACATCTCCGGGGATGGGGCAGCCACAGCTGCACTGGACAATTTCCATGGAAAGTAAATGATTTCTGTTCCTGCACACCCGGTTCTGCAGGTACAATGTGCTCTTCAGGAAGGGGAGCTGGTGAAAGAGGCAGATGGTCGGATAGAAATTATTAATCCCATACAAGTATTTTATCTTTAGTTGCTGCCTCCACTTGGTGTCACAAACCCCACGACTCCTGGGGGCTCTTCCCGTTTTTAAAAACAGAGCTGGGAGTTGGGGTGGAGCAGACGTTAAAATTTGAAGTGGTTTGGTGAGTGGGAAAAAAGCGACTTTTAACAAATATGCCAGAGCTGGGGATCAAACAGGGCTCTGGTCTAGACAGAACTGCACTCCCCGCCTGCCTCAGAAGTTTGACAGAATTTAGCATCTCGTTTCCCTAATAGGATTAAAATGCAGCTCCGTGTCCTGGGGTCCTGACAGCCCCTCAGATCTCTCTGCATCCCAAGCCACGTTCCCATTTCCACTGCGGGAGTCGCTCCCTTTGGAAGCGCGGCCCTGCGGACGAGCGGCGCTCACGCGTCCCAGCAAGGCAGGCTGCCTCAGCTGGGGTTTGAACTCAGCCCTTCCTGTAATTCTATGATTTGAATATCATTTTCACAACCCTCGCAAGCAGCAGATGAATGAGAGATTCCTGGCTTTGAGTCAAAAGCTGCCATAATTAAATGTTTATAAAACACTTTAAGTATGCGAAGTGCTGTTATAGACAAGGAACCAACAGATCTGGCAGATTGGAGCAGGATTTTAAGGCACACCAGCAAACAGAGCCCATTTCCCCCACTACATCTCTCTTTTAGCGCTGCTAGCAGAGGGTTATGGAGGCCATCACCAGGTTCCTTTTATTATAACCAGAATAAGTGAAATCAGAATCACTTTCGTTCATACGAATATGTGTAATTCAGAAGTTCTCTCCTCTGTAAGAACTCTCTGAGCAGAGGGCCAGCTTGCTGTTCAGCTCAGGAAGGAACTTCCCCGTGGGAAACAGAAATTGCTGCTCCTTCTGATCTCTCACATAAAACTGGAGAGCTTCCACCTGTTACAGGTTTCTAACACCATCTGCTGTTTAAAAGGAAGATGGCATTGGAGCTCAGCAGCACCGAGAGCTTGTTTGATAAACCAGGCGCGACACCAGCAAATCTGGAACGTTTCTGTAATTGCCACAATCCCTTTTTTTTCCTTATTTCAAGCCCTGAACATATTTTGATTTGATCTTCGTTATGAAGTGAATTATTTCTTCTCCAGAGGAAGCAGAATCCCAGTGAGCAGCAGCCGGGTGTCAGGTCCGCAACACTTCAGTTTTCATTCACAGCCATGAGGCTGTGCCATTTCAGCACCAACACAAATTTCAAGCAGTGTCACTCCCTCCAAAGCTTGGCCCAAAGAACCGAGTTAAAAATGTTACCATAGGAGAGAGCCATGGTCTCCCTGGGGTATGAGGAGCTCAAAGCAAATAGTATTTTCTATTAAAAATAAAAATATTGATCTTTTGCTGGCTCACACTGCTGCCTGTAGAACAGAATAAACATTCTAACCAAGGATTCTTCTGCAGCTTCCTAATTGAAAGATATACAAGCTTTTGTCCCAGGAAAAACAACAGAACCCAGGCGCTCATTACATGTTTAAATTGAAGGGCTCACAACTACTGCTCTTAGTTTTGGTTGCAGATATTTGTAATAACATTTTTTTCTAAAACAAAAACACTTTTCTCCAAAGGGGTCCCTGGCCATTCACCCTGAGACAAGCAGGAGTTTAGACATAAACCACCCAAAATCTCAAAATCTAACACCAAACAGAGGTCGCAGCTCTGGGATTCTTCTCCAGTCTGATCCCATCAGCGCAGTTACAGCATCACCCCCTCCTCTCGCATTGCTCACCCCTCCACACATCGTTTAAAGTCAGTGGCTCCTTTTGTGAGCGTCCGCTCCTCACCCCGGCACTTTCCCTGCACTTCGACAAAAGAGACCTTTTACATGTCAATTTATTTTCAGACAAGCATATCTGAAAGGGAGTTTCCCTCCGGAGTCGAATTAGTATTAATGGCAGGTGTTCAGTGGCACACAAAGGGAGGGAGGCAGCGCCTCGGCTGAGCTGAGGCACTAAGACAGCTTGATGTTTTAATAACCAGAGGCAAGGAATGGAGTGGCAGCGGACCTGCGGCTTCCCTGGCGTGAGTGAAGGTTTTATTCAGAGCCCCCGTGTACTGCCGAAAGAAGATCTTGAAATATTTTAAATGTTTTCTTTGCCTTGAAAGAGGGATTAAATTGTTGAATATTCCATGAAAGCGCAGCATCCACCCCACATCCCGTGGAACTCGCTCGCAGTCACCGAGTACTTCCGAAGCCTCCCGCGGCCTCGGGAAGCGGCTGTGGCCACCACGAGGAGGAGGTGGCACCAGGGGGCCTCCAGCTGCACAGTTCCCCATCCACCGGTGCCTAGAGAGGCTGAAAAAAGAATCACATGGACCAGCTCAAAGGTGGGAACTTGGAGACGGATTTGCATTAAAGTTTAGAAAGTTAAAACCACAGATCAGTTGCTCAGTGAAGTTGCACTATGAAAAAGAAAGAGAAGATGATTGCTGGGAAAGCTACTGGCTTCAGTTTTAAACTGAATCATGATGGGAATATTTCCCAGGCCAAAAGACATTTATTGATGCCCAGGTGAATTTCACAGAGGTCAGCAAGGGAAAGGCACGGTTACACAGTGGGAAGGAGGAAACATCCTCTCAGCCAGGTCAGCCTCTTACAACAGAAAAAAGGCTGATTTATGCCCCCAAATAGGAAAATTTAACCTGTATTATACAGAAACATTATTATATAGAGCTGTTCAATATTATTTTCAGGCTCCTTGACTTTGGATCAATATGCGTTCTGCACAGGTTATTTCCAGGTAGACTCTGCAATTTGAGGCAGGATTCCCGGATTTCTGCTCCCTTGAGCTTTCATTCAGACATACAGGACAAAAGCTTAAAGATCAAATCCACTATTAAGTACCTGAGCTAACAGAAGTAGCTTTCCTTGTAATGATGTCTTTACATATGGAAGTTAAATCCACTTTCACCCTTTTAAAACCAAGACAGTTTGTGATATCCTCTCTATCCTCTTTGTCCCACGTTAAGCTGAATGACCCCAAACTCCTGTAAGAGCAAATCATTTCATCTCTCACTCCTGAATAGGCATTAGATACCAAACTTTCACCTCAAATAATGCAATTTCAGTTAATATGACAACAATATTTTGGCAAAGGTCAGGACAAAACCAGAAAAGGAAAGAGCCCAACCCATCATAAACACCTACAGCTCTCATATACAGAAAATTCACAAGTCCGTTTTTATTAAGCACTGGAATTAAAAAAAGTGACAGCACTTGGTTTATCTGGAACTAAAAATCAAGACATTTTTACTTATGGATCACTCAGAACAACGTGGTTAAAAGGCTCCTGGAGAGGAAGGTGTAGCCCTTCTTGTTCTCTCTGTTCTCCAAGGGGATGGGGGCTTTGGGCGCTCCAGCTGCACGAAGAACAAAGTTCTGATTGGAGACCCCAGGGTGGCAGAGGGTTTGATGCTCCTGGTTTTGGGGTCTCATGGCCAGGCAGAACCTGCAGCCGCTGAGGGCTGCACTCCCCCTGCCCACACTGGTCTGCACCTGGTTGTCCCCCATGCCTCTGAGCTGTCCCCAGCTGGCCTCACACTGGCACATCAGGGAGGATTTAGCAAATCCAAAACATTACCAAATGTAATGTTTTTCTTGATGTTTGGAAACATTTGCAATTTCATACAAATAACCACTTATCCCCCAAACCAGGACAAGTATTTGGTTTAAGACCCCCTAAACCGCAGGGTTGGAGAGCACTGATCCCCACCCATCCATGGTGGGTTGACTTCCAACCCCATCCACCACTGGAGACCTTCCCTCAAAACATAATGGAGGAAATGTTCTGAAAATCTGTGAAGGTTCCTGCAACACCCAAAAGTACCCTAAGGGACTGAGCCCAACTCCAGAAAAATGTTTGTGATTATTGTATTGGTTGCAGGTACCTAAAATTTGCACAGCACTGGCACAAGAGTCACTGTGGAGTAGTAGGGAACATCAGGCCACAAGTATTTTTAGGGAAAGCATTTTGGGTGGTGGAGTGTCCCTCTGCCCAAATTTCAGCAAAACATTAAATTCCTCTCTCCTGGGTTGTTGGAAACACCAGTAAGAAGATCCACTGTGGACTGGTGCTGGCCTCCTCCTCTCAGAAGCATTGGACATTCAGGCTGCACTTGGAATAAGGAAAGATAAAAATTATGACGATTTCCGCTTTTCACGGGCTGCTCACAGGACCTGCATGGATTAGGGTAGAGGAGAAGAACCCTGTGGATCTCACATAATTATTTTTATGAAATTCTCCATTTTACAGTCAACTGGGACTGAACAAAAAAGCAAGTTTCCTCTCTAGTGACATGATCTGCTAGAAGCAGCAGAAATCCACATGAGAACCTTTGCTGACTCCAGTCACATCCTTGAGCTCTGTTTGCAGCCTTTGTATTAATCTTGCTGCTCCCAGAAGCTGCCAACTATGGAACTCTGGAACCATGGAGCTCTGGCACTTCCCTGCAGGTCAGAATGGGCTGGGTATTTATTTCTAGCACAGCTTGTCTCCAAGTGTTGGTTTCTATAAGCACAGAAGTGTCCTGAGAGTAAGAAATTGCCCTTTCCTGCTGGTTCTTGCCTCATTCCAGGACTGGTTCTGGTCACCTCCCACTGAGAGGAGTTCGCCTGAGAGGCTGCCCTAAGCAGCAGTGCTGGTTTTCAGGGCCTGATCGAAAGCTCTGCAGCTTTTCCAGAAGGCAGACAAGGAGCACCGTCCCTGCACAGCACGGAGGAACAACCTGGGAACGAGCGGGAAACGAGCGGGAACCGCCCGGGGTCGCCGGTTCTGCACCTCACAG
The DNA here is from genome assembly GCF_021018805.1 of Prinia subflava. NCBI lineage: Eukaryota > Metazoa > Chordata > Aves > Passeriformes > Cisticolidae > Prinia > Prinia subflava. The sequence continues at coordinate 590,152 of NC_086270.1, forward strand.
TCAGCAACAGGACGGCCCCTGAATGACATGTTTATTGTACGAGTTAGAAAGAAACCCTGAGTTACCGGCTGGAGAACAAAGTTAAATTAAAAAAATAAAGGGTGCTTTGGTTCAGAGGTTCCTACTGAGGAGAAGGAAATCTCCAAATGGTAAAAGCAGCAGCCAGAGCCAGCCCAAAGCCTCGGCTTTGCCAGGAGAAGGTTCTGTCATCCTCCCCTTCAGCTGACACCTCCCCAGTGATGGGAGAACATGGAGATGGCAGGGCAGAGAGAAGGAATGAGCCAAACCTAGTCCTGGCCTGCTGAGCATCTATGGGAGAGCATGGAAAAAACGTGGTTTATTTTGTTCAGAGACATGAGCTGCTGGCTGGGCTGGGGGAGCACCAGAGACAGGGAGAAATGGAGGCTACAAAATCCACCTTGTGTGGAACAAGCACACAGGACTTGGAGGGGAGGGAGGTCCTTTTGGACACGAGTGCTGCTGGCTGGGAGGCTGCAGGGCTGGCTTTGGGAAATGTATCCAAAAGTTTGAGGGAGGAAAAGCCCCAGAGCCTAAACCCCAGGTGTGACACAGTCTCCAGCTGCTGTGGGGTTGGACAGGATCAGTTCCAAGAAATGCTGGAGCAACAACAAATACCTGGCCCTACACAGGGAAAGGTGAATCAGAGCTGCTTTTTAGTGCCACTTGACATCAGTTATACATTCTAGTTCTCATATACACAGATGGATTTCTTTAAAAATCGACAATTTACACGTCAAAAAATTTTTACAGTGAAGTTCTCTCAGCAAAGATCAGTCCACACGAGGAGGAGCCAGAGGAGCAGGAAGGCACTTGGCCTTTTGAGAGCAAGTTCCCAGGAGAGCCCCTGTGCAGGCCTTGCACATCCCCTGTCCCCCTCTTCTGTAGGTGTGCAAAATCCGGGCTGTTCCTGCACTGTGGGGCTCACAGGGTGGTGGAGGGGAGCTTCTTCACCCGCCTCTGTGCCAGGATGGAGGATTCGATGGGCTTCAGCTGAGGGCTTGGCTTGGAGCTGTTCAGTGCCGAGTATGTGGCAGCCATGGCGCCCTGGAGAGAGGCACAGAGGAGTCACCCGGGGGCAGGAGAGCTACTTCAGGCTCATGGCTTTACAAGACAGGGGACCAGAACCCACAAAAAAAGCCAGACGCATCTTTCTTATTTCTTTAACTCTCCCTCCTGCACTGACATGCTGTTAAAGAATCTCCCCTTTCTTTTCTCCCCAAAACCCCAGCTTGTCTGTACTGCCTGCCCTGGCTCACTTCTCTCCAAACTTCCATCCTGCTTTCCCTCTCCAGATTTTGTACCTTTACAAGCTGAATGTCCTGGTGATTGAGCTGGCTCTGGGGTAAACTGTCCTTCTGGGTTATCCAAGGGTGCTGCAGGACCTGCTTGGCTGTGAGACGCTGGTGAGGATCTACGTGGAGCATCTTTGATACCAGATCCTACAGGCATCGTTTGGAAAGTCAGACTTTAGAAGATTTCATGATTTAAATGCAAAAAAACCCACCTGTGTACGCCCCAGATTAGGATTTAAATGCAGAGGCCAAGTTTAAAGTCCCCAGACATCCATGTCTTTTTGTATGAAGTATGTTTTTGGCAGGCCTGGGGGTATAACACAGAGCAAACCCCACAAGGGTCAAGCACGAGGTTGGTTTTCCATGCAAATATCCACAGCCAGAGCTAAAACAAAGCTGCTGTGGAGGGACGTGTGGGGTAGAAGCTGCAGTGCTGGTTTTCTTCTCTCTCTTGTGTGCTCCCTCCCCAGCCTGCTCTAAATTTGCCTCACAGCAACCTCAACCCCTGAGTGTAACCACAAATATCAGACCCTACCTTGGCCATGTCAGAAATGGAGTCCCAATTGCCCCCACTGATGGAGAACTTCCCCCCTCCTATCCGTGTCAGGATGTCTTCTGGAGTGTCATTGGGACCATTTGCAAAGGGAGTGCAGCTGGGGAGAGAGGAGAGAGCCCTGGATTTACTGACCCAGCAGGGGCAGAGGCACAGCTGCCCCACAGAGCACACGGGGACAGGGCCACAGCCCCAGCCCTGCCTCACCCTGCCAGCATCGTGTACAGCAGGACCCCCAGGCTCCAGATGTCACAGCCCTCGTCGTAGCCTTGGCGTTTCAGGACCTGAACACAACAAGCAAAGGGACAAAAGTGTGTTTGGTTCCTGTTGTTGAACTTATTTCAGAAGAGGGGCTTGATCTAGGTGCAGGCCATATGCAAAGCTTCCAAAGCTGGACAGAACAGCAAAGTCTGGGACTAAAAAGTCTGGGATTCAAAGCAGATTCATTACTACAAATGGTATTTCTGTAATTGCCTCTTCCAGGGCAGGCTGGAGATGGGAACAGGACAGACCCACTGTGCTAAGTGGGAGCACAGGTTAGGGGAGGGACAAGGGGACTGCCGGAGGGTCTCAGGTCAGTAAGGTGCTCACCTCGGGTGCCACGAAGTTTGCTGTGTAGCAGGGGGTCATGAGGAGCCCATTCTCAGCCCTGAGCTGCTTGGCAAAGCCAAAGTCACAAATTCGGATGCTCTCGGGGTTCCCTGATTTATCCACGTAGAGGATATTGCTGGGCTTCAGGTCCCTGTGAACCACCTGTGGAGCCAAGAAAGGACTGTGCTTGTAACCCAGGTAGATAAAGGTCCGAAAGCTGCCTGAGGGCACTCATCCCCTGCTCTGGCCCCACATCTGCTTTGCCAAGAGGGCAACAACAGCATGAAATAATTGTCATGACAGGCAGAGTTACTCCCTGGAAGAGAGGGAGTGCAGTGCAATGCCAGGGAGCTTCCCAGGAAAACAGTTGTGACCACACTCACCCCTTGGGAATGCAGATACTCCACTGTTTTACAGATCATGTGCAGGACTGAACTGGCTTCTCTCTCTGAGAAAAACTTCTGTCTGAGGATTTTATCCAGCAGCTCCCCTCCCCTCATGAGCTCAGTCACCAGGTACACGAATTTCCCATCATCGTACACCTGCCAAAGAAAACATGGGTGAGGCAACCAAAATGTGTTTCCAGAGCTTCCCTTTTGTACTTCCATCATCCAGGAGCAGACAGGGATCAGCTGAGGTGGCTCTAGGGATGCTTCCCCACCCCAGAATCGTGGAATATCCCAACCTGGAAGGGACCCATGGATCATTGGTCCAGCTCCTGGCCCTGCCCAGACACCCCAACAGTCCCACCCTGGGCATCCCTGGGAGCTCTGTCCAAGAGCTCCTGGAGCTCTGGCAGCCTCGGAGCCCTGCCCATTCCCTGGAGCCTGGGCAGTGCCAGCACCCTCTGGGGAAGAACCTTCTCTCCACAGAAACAGCAACACGTGGAGCTGGGTCGTTGGGCTGCCCCTGCTGGGGCTGAACTCTGCCCCTGCCAGCCTGCACTTCCTAAACCAAAGCACAGGGAAGTCTCTCAATGCTCACATCTTTCAAGGTGATGATGTTTGGGTGCTGCCCGTACCGCAGCAGGATCTCGATCTCCTCAGAAGGGTCTCGCTTGCTCTTGTCAATCACCTGCAAGAGTAGGGACACACTTTAGCCACCACGGATGGGAAGGGGCCAGGACAAAGCACACGAGCTGAGTTTGGAGCCCAGCAGAGCTCCTGTGCAGTATCCACTCCCTGCCCCCTCATCTCTTTAGCTCTAGAAATCATTAAGACCCCAGACCTTGACTGCGTACTCCATGTTGGTGGCCTTGTGGATGCAGCGTTTGCAGATGGAGTAGGAGCCGACGCCGATGGCCTCCTTCACCACGTACCCATCGCTGAACTGGACGTTCTTGCCGTGCAGCTGCTGCCGGGGCACAAAGGACAGCTGAGCTGGGAGGGTTCAGGGAAGGGTTTGTGCAACATGATGAGTTAACTGCAGCACAGAGAGAGCTGTCAGACTGTCTGCTACATCCCACAGCTTCTCCTCCTGGCGGGGAGCGGGAAGAGAGGAGAACAAGGCGGATATAGGTCAGTGGGCCAACGCTGCCTGCACTGAGCACGGTGCCTTTGCCTTGGCTGCCCAACCCACGGGCTTTACGGACCCTCTGCCAGCACAGACCCACCTGTGACAGGAAAGCCACAGCCCCACAGTGCCCTGACAGCCTGTGCACAATGTGACAGTCAGTGGTGATGAACAAACAGGAGGCAAGAGTTCCAAAGAGAACTGCTCAGGCTCCAGGTGGTACAGAGGTCCTGCAGATCTGGAGCATCCCTGCACCTCCAAAGAGCTGTTCCTGTGTCCCCATTCCTTACCTGCACAACTGAATGCAGCGGTGGCTGGGCAGGTTTCACTTTGCCATCCTCCATTAACCCCGTTGCCACAAAACTGAAGCCTCGGAAGAGCTGATGGGCCCCTGCACTCGGGGGGACACCCGGGGAATCTGCAGCAGGAGTTGAAACACAGCTCGAGAAGGGCCTGAGGAGCAGAAGCCTCCCCCTCGCTCCCAGGAGCTGCAGCTCCTGTAGTTTGTTAAAGACAGGAGCCATACCAGCAGCACGGAGCTCACCCCTAACATCCCACAGAGAGTCATGGAATTGTTCAGCTTGGAGAAGCCCTCTAAGATCAGGAGTCAAACAATTCCCCCAGCGGTGCCTATGTCCCCAAGTGCCACATTCACATGGCTTTTAAACCCCTGCAGGGACGGTGACTCCACCACTGCCCTGGGCAGACTGTGCCCGGACTGACAATCCTTTTGGGAGAAGAAACTTCCCTGATATCCAGCCTAAACCTTCCCTGTGCAGAAACCTTATCCTGCTGGTGCTGGATACTCCCTGGTGTGAAGCCACAGAGTGACGACTCACAAGAAACTTGGGCTTTGCCTCAAGTCATGCAAACCTTTTGGCGTCCGTGATGTGAATTCTGAGTCAAAATAAAAGGTGTCATCTGGCTGGCCCACGGCGGGCTTGAAAGGGGGTTTGATCTCCCTGCGGTACAGCTTCTGCAAAACACACAAAACCCAAAAAACAGCTGCAAAAACAGCTTGGAAGTGCTCCCACAGGCACCTGCTCCCAAAGGGTGCAAAGGCTGGTGAGATTTTGTGAAACTCTGTGTCTCAGCATTTTGCTACAGCTCAGTGAGGTGACAGGCAGCCCAGGTATGAGAAGCTATGTGGCAGAGAATTTTGGTTTTGGCAAGAGTTATTGGAATGGATGGGGACAGGGGCTGGTGGCTCTCCCATAGCTGGCCCAGTAACAGGACTGTGCTATTCCTGCTGCCAGAACATTGTCACTGGTGCTGAGTGGTGCAGAAATCTGCTCCTTCTGGTACTCACATTCCAGTCGATGGTGGAGTAGAAAGGATGGCGCTTGATCTCCTCTGCCCCGTCTGGGCCAGACCCTGCAAGAGACACCACGGGTTTGTACTGAACCCCCAGCAAAGCAAAGGGGACAGCCAGGGAGGCAGCACAGCCAGAGGTCACAGAGAACCTGGCTGGGATCACCTGAGTGCCCTGACCCTGCACAGGTGTGAGCATGCTGCTGACCCAGGGCCATGTGAGAGGCCCCCACATGGCATCAGGAGCATTCAGAAAGAAAAAAAAGAGATCTTACCTAATCTGTTGGCTGGATTCCTTTTGAAAAGGGCTCGCAGGAGGCTCTGAGCCTCAGTGCTCAGGAACTGTGGCATGCCCAGTTTCGCTCTGGGGATGAAGTTATGCAATCAGCTGCAAGTTTGAAGAAGTCAACCCACAAGGCGACTGCAGCACCTCCACCCCCGAAATGCACAATCATCTTTCTGGCATTTACACTGCACCCTTTAAACGGATGGCTGATATGGCACCACTTGCCAAATAATGCCACAAAATTGCAAGAGCCTGCAATTGCAACACCCCTCCTGTGCAGACAGGAGAGAGAAACTCTTACTTGAGGATGAGGGTCATCGTCTCCTTACGGTCCTTCCCCTGGAAGGGCAGTGACCCCGTGAGCATTTCAAACTGGGAGGGAAAGAGAAGAAGCAGGGTCATGTCTGAGCAAGGCTCAGGGTTGCACAGGTCCCAGTGCCCCTTCCTGCTGGGGAGGGGTCCCAAGCCTGGCTCTGACAGAGCTCGGCTCTCAGGGTTTGCATGGCAACGTGTCCAGGCAGCAGCTGCTCCTGCGGAGCCCTGGGATCCAGCAGCTGCCAGATGGTGGCACCAGACCTGCACTGACAGCGCTGGCCCGGTGCTAGGGTGGGCACGGACACCCCCACACACCCCCCACACACCCCACAGAGACCCTCATGCATCCCACATACCCCATGGACACCCCCACAGCCCCCTCATACCCCAACACCCCCTGGCACAGCAGCCTCGAGGGACCAGCGCTCCTGGCTGGAGGCCTGGACAGCCCCAGGGAGTACTTGGGGGGTGTGGGGAGCCCCCCTCCCCTGCCAGCAGGTCTGGAGGACACCCAGAGCCGTGTCTGGTGTTCCAGAGCGGGGACAGCTGCAGCTCCCAGCCCCGGACAGGGCACCCACCATGAGCACCCCGTAGGACCACCAGTCAGCACTGTGCGAGTGGCCCTGGCGGTTCACCACCTCCGGAGCCATGTACTCCACGGTGCCACAGAAGGAGTAGGCTTTCTTCTCGTGGTCTATGGCCTCCTTACTCAAGCCAAAATCTGCACAAGAGAAAGCTGTCAGCACAGCCACTGCTCCAAACATTTCAAGCAGCTCTGTGTTTCAGGAGACAACCTTGCTGGATCCCAAGGCTCCGTGAAGCCTCTTACCTGTGAGTTTGATGTGCCCCTCTTCATCCAAGAGGATGCTACAGCAGGAATGGAAAAACAAGTTGTTACTGTCTGTGGTAAGGGCTGGTGAGAACAAGCACAGCGAGGGATGGTCTGAGATCATCCTTTGACTCCCAGAATCCAAAGGAAAAATTACCTGTCCCTTCTCCCAGTGCTTTAAGCTCCACCAACAAAGACAGGAGTCTTTGTTGGAGAGCAGCTCCCTCCTCTCCACACCCTTGGCTTCACAGTAAACCCATGGTCCCAGAGGTTACCCCCCTCTGATCCCCACATAGCCCAGGCAAAGATAACCAAGCTGGAGTGGGCTCTGGAGAGCTCAGCCTGGTCCCTTCTCCCTCTGAAGGCTCCCAGCTGCCTAAAGCTGGAGCCTGGAGGCTGCACACAGCTCCTGGCTGGAACCACTGATGTGAGGAGCAGCAGCCTTGGATTGGCACCACCACCTCCCAAATGTCCAGCCCCTCTGGAAGGCAGGAGCTGCTCCCTGACTGCAGGCTGGGCTGGGTGCAGGGCTGGGATCCTCCCTCAGCTCCCACACGTACTTCTCTGGCTTGAGGTCCCTGTAGATGATCCCCAGGCTGTGCAAGTGGTCGAGTCCCAGTGCCAGCTCTGCCAGGTAGAACTTCACGTCCTCCTCGGTGAACATGACCTGCAGGCAGGGGAGAAAGCAGAGACCTGCTGGGTTACAATGCCAGCAGCTCCCCTGCATCCAGGCAAGACCTTCCACATCCACGTTGCTCTCTCCTGCCCTTTCTAAGTTTTCCAGACTTCACCCACCGTTCATGGTTGGATCAGAATGGACCTTAATGTGAATCTGAATCTGGTGCAGAGGTGGGAGCTGCCACCTGTGCTGCTGCTTCTCTGCTGGAGCACAGGGCTCCCACAACACCCTCTCCTGGTGCCAGCCCTGGACTAGCAGCAGGCTGGAGGCTGTTTTCACCCTCTCAAGGACTGCAAGGGTCAATTACTTCTCCAGGCCATAAGCTGAGCCTGAGCAGCCCACCGAGATGCCAGAGCATACCCACCTCTTTGGAAAGCCGAGTGAAAAGGTCACCTCCTCTGAGGAAATCCAAGATGAGGTACAGCTTCCCCTCCGTCTGGAATGCTGAAACACAAGCCAGAGCAGGAATCAGAGCCCTGCACTGAGGGAAGGCTCTGTGGTGTTACATTAATCACTTAAATCTCAGTGGCTCCAGCTGGGCACATGCCCTGCGTGGTTCCTGGGTTAAATGCAGGTAGGGCTGATGGGGTAAAGGAGATGGCCTGTCTCTGCTGCTGAAATGGGAGCTCCCCACAGCACTCTGGCACTGCAGAAAATCCGCATTTTATGGGGGTCTGGTTCCCTTTCTGCCAGTGATACCCTCCTGAAAGGGCTGTTTTCCTGGGAGAGGCACTGGTCACCTTACAGGGAACAAAGCTGTCCTTGCCTTCCCCAGAGTCAGAGCATTAACCCTGCCAAACTCCAGCTTGGCTAGTTAGCTCTGCTTTCTCAGTTTCTCGTGGTTTAATGTTTTAATCCCAGGGATTTGATGTTTAAACCTCCTCTCCCGGTCCATGCTCAGTTTCCCATTCCTTAGCTGGAGCAGGCAGTGGGACCACAGATCCCTCCAGGAAAGGCTTTGTGTTCAGAGGATTGTGTTTAAAGGCAGCCAGAGTCTGCTGGAGCTGCAGCCCCTCTCCCCGCACCCAAAGAGCTCCACTCACCATAGTGGAGTTTCACCACAAAGGGATGGTTGACATCAGCCAGGATGTCCCTTTCTATCTTTGTCCTCAGTCGATCCCGCACTGTGGGAAGAGAGGAGCAGCTCAGACACAGAAAAAGACCCTTGGACAGTGTCCAGCCCCAGCCCAGCCTTAAGCACCAAGCTCCTCGAGCCAGGTGCTTTCCCACCTCCATCATAATGCTCTTTAAGAGATGAAAGAAAAGGAGGATGTTTTGCTGGGATGAAGATGCTTTTCTTTCACCCAGCCCACCCCAGGGCCAGCAATGACTGCTGTGACATTTCCCCAGTGCTGTGGAAGTCCCAGAGGATCAGAGCACTGCAGGAGTCTCCTTCCTACCTTTCAGTGTCGCCTTCTTGAGCACTTTCATGGCATAGAGGTGGTTGCTGTCTGGGGGTGTTATTTTTCTCACCAAGAAAACCTGAGGCAGAAGAACACCACATTCACCAAGTACTAAACACTGGCAGTAGGAGCATGATGCTTCCCAAAGTGTCCTTGAGAAGCTCAAGCTGGGAGTTGTGACTGGAGGCCCTGATGCTTCCTGTACCACTAAAGCTTCCTGGTTTGTCAATCACATCATCTCCATGTTATTCAGGTCTTGCATCCTCTGGATTTTTATCTCCTTCCCTGATGTCTCTTTCTACCTGGTTTTAGGCAGCATCAAAAGGACACCACCTGCAAGTGTGGTGGGCTTGGCAGTGCTCCTGGTTGGACTGGGTGATCCCAGAGGTCTTTTCCAATTTCTCTCTGATTCTACAAAGCCACTGCTGCATTTGCCCAGGCAGCAGCACAGTCCTGTCCAAACCCCACTGGTAACCGACCCTGAGCTGATTGAATGTGCCAGCAGATGGTCTGAAAGAGACCCGGATTACTGAAACAGATAAGAGCTACAGGCTACTTCCTTCCTCCTTCACAGAAGAGAAACTGGACCATAACCAGGGGCCAAACCCAGCTGGGGCACACAGCAGCAGTTCTGAGAAGGGAGGAACGTGCCCAGGAACATTCCTGGGAGTCAGAAAAGTGGTTTTGTTGGGGATGGTTCCTTTCGTCACCAGAATCATTTCCCTGGTGTGGCACATAGGAAGAAGTGATCTCACCTTGCCAAAGGAGCCCTGTCCCAGCACCTTCAGGAGCTCAAACTGTGAGGGATCAGCCTTCTCAGAGCCCTCCTTCACATGGTGTGTGATGTTGATTTCCTGCACGACACCTTCCCCCTGGAACAGAGGGCACACGGTTGGCAGGGACCCCTGAGCAAGGGAGAGCAGCCCTGTGGGATTGTGGAACAAGGACTGCAGTTCCAGACTCACGGGAGCCACCACGGAAAGAACCATAAAGGCCAGTGCTTGTCACAGGTATCAGCATCTGCCATCAATAAGTCAGGGCAGGGAGGGCCAGGTAAATACAGAGCCCTCCCTCCCAACCACAGGAACTGCTTTGAACTGAGTTTCAGAAGAGTGCTTGAGAAGCACCTTCCTTTTTGAGGCATTGGTAGCAAAAACAGGAGTGTTTATGCCACTAAAAATCCCACAACACAAAAAATACGGCACTGTTGTCAAAACAGGGCCAGGGCTGGCAAAACCCAGACATGTTGGAGCCCATCTGCTCGGCAATCTGAGCAACTCTGCAACATAAGTCTTAGTGCATCTTCAGCACATACAGATGATGCTTTAACAGACTCCAGCCTTCAAGAAGATTGAGGGGAAGCCAAGGTCTCTGGCACATGTTTTGTTTAAAACACATTATTTTTCTTAAAAAAAAAAAAGAAGAAAAAATAGATTTAATCAGCATAAATAGAATAAACTCACCAAGGGAGCTGGGCCAGCACAGCCACAGACCCTGAAGTGATACTGAAACACCAGTTATTCCCAGCAAAACTTTTGGACCCAAACGACAGTTATTATGTTCAAAAATGCATTAAACTGTGCTGGCCCCAGCCCTGGGGAAGCTGTGGCCAGCAGAGGCTGCAGAAAGCTGGAACTATGATTTATTTTTTTCCCTTACAGAGTTGGGGGAAAAGACTTACACTTTGTTTTCTAGACCTATTCAGACACTTGGTCTGGAACCAAAGTTCATCAAAGCAGCTTTTAAAGGCAGCCAGAGCCAGGTGCCAGCCCTGCCTGTCCTCCTGGCCAGCCCACTCCCACCCTCCAGTGCCCACAGATGTGGTTGCCCACCTGCACCAAGCTCCCTCCCCACTCTCAGGCTGGGTTTTTCTCAGTTTTGGAAGTGGCTTTGTTTCCATGGTGGGAGCTCTGTTCTCTCCTGTGCTGCTCAGGCACTCAGGGCAGGGGCACAGGAGCTCAGGAGTGTTATCCTGCCTTTCCCTGGGCTTGGTGATCACAGACAAGAAAGATCCCATAATCCCTTAAACAACACATTTTCGTGTTCCAGATGATCTCCCAGCTTAAATCAGCCACTTTGCACTTCTGGGTCCATCTGGAGGCTTAGTCCCTGCAGGCAGCTGCTGTGAGGAGCAGCTTCCCACCTCCAGAGATGGAGCAGGAGCCAACCAAGTTCAGCTCCTCCTGCCAGCGCAGCTCTCCAGGGGCAGAGCCCACAGCAGGGAGAGACCCCAAAACAGACCCATTAGGAAGAAATTCTTCCCTGTGAGGTGGGGGGGGCCTGGCAAAGGTGCCCAGAGCAGCTGTGGCTGCCCTTGGATCCCTGGCAGTGCCCAAAGCCAGGCTGGACAGGGCTGGGAGCAGCCTGGGACAGTGAGAGATGTCCCTGCCCATGGCAGGGGGTGGCACTGGAGGTCCCCTCCAGCCCAGTCTGTCCTGTGATCCTCCTACCACAGAAACACTTTGAGAAGCCATTTGGTATCTTGCTGCCTCAAGGGAGGATTTTCCCTCATGGACCCATCCACTAACTTGGAATTCAACTCTCAGCATTCTCCCAGCTCCTACAGCCCTGCTGGCAGCACAACACAAAAGCACCTGTGTGCCACCGAGGTCAGCTCCTTCCAGTGTCACCACAGCAAACTCGCCCAGAAGGCACAGAAAGAAAAGCAAACCCGAGTGCCCCAAACATCCACGGGAAGCATCAGCCAGCGGCAGGAAGGGAAGCAGCAGCAGCGGCAGTGGCAGCGGCAGCGGTACTGACCGGGCTGGCGAGCTGGCTGGGCGCAGGCAGCTGCAGGCTGCAGGGCTTGGCTCGCTGCTTCCTCGGCAGCCAGAGCGTCAGGAACGCCCACACGCGGGGGAGTTTAGGGTCCCTCTCCATTGTCCCATCCCGATGAACATCGTCCGACCCCGGCTCCAGCCGCAGCAGGAGCTGCAGGTGGCTGCGCCCGCGGCGGATGCGCAGTGGGGCCAGCCCCGCTCGCACGGAGCGAGCTTCACGCTCCCCCTACCCAGACTTGTGGTTAAAGCTTTTTTTTTTCAGGGTTGCTTTTAAAAAAAATAATAACAATCTCACAGCTCCTTGCTGACATTTGGGTTCCCTGGCTCAGACAAGGCACTGATAGAAAACACACACGATGTCCTTACAGTGATCACCATCTAACGCTGCCTGAAGTTCACCCCAGGCTGGGAGCTTGGGGGTATTTCCACAACAGGGGAAATCGTGAGAAGCCACTTTCCTTTCTAAAACAGAAGAGAAAAACTGACAAGAACCCACCCAGGGGTGTGATGACACCTTGGAGAGCTGCACATCTCTGCTGTCCCACTGGCACAGGGGTGAGGGGTCACCCCCCACGAGATTCCTCCGGGAATGTTTGGATTTGCATTCAGCCCTTCGCTTGCCTTATGCTGCACAACAGTCCTCATGTGGAGTCTGGAGTTACTTACCTGAGAGCCACCCTGAAGGTCCATCTGAAGTGTTTTTAAGGGCATTTCTTGTTTCTGAACCCACCATGGCTCAGGTTATTGGCAGGACAGAGGTATTGAGAGGGTTTGTTTTGCCTCTTTCCCTGTCCAAACCTGTTCCCCTTTGACCTTTCCATCAGGACAGACAGATGTTTCCAGCAGCAAGACCCCAGAGGGTGCAGGTAAGAGAGAAACCCCTTGAAATGAATCAAAAGACACCCACACAGAAGGAAATATCCTCGTGTCAGCGCTGATTTCTGAATCTCTCCCGAGAGTGCAGAGGATGGAACCAGAGACACAAATTATGACTGTCTTGCCCCCTCTGCCCCCACCACGTGCTCTTTGAGAACTGATAACGAAAGAAACAAATGACTGAACAGCAGTGAGGGGCCCAGCCCCTCGGTGCCTGCTGAGCTCCGAGGGCTGGGGCAGGTGCCAGAGCACAGAAAAGCACCTGCAGCTGCTGAGCACAGCAGGAGCCTGGTTCACACCAACACCTCCTGCATTCTGACACAGCCCAGGGAGAGGGAAACCCTGTCCAGCCTGTGCTGCCCAAGATAAGCACTCATTCCACAGCAGCTCCACGTTCTCAGTGTGGGGGAGCAGCAAACTCCCCGTGCGTGGGCCTGGCAGGAGCTGATCTCGTCCTGACCCAGACAATTTTTCATGTTGTGTTACCAGCGTGGGAGAGAAGGCTCAGAAAGGCAATAAAATCTCCCCTGTACATCCACGCAACCAAAAGTGCCCGTCCTGGCTGAGTGACAAGATCAGAAAACCACAGAAGGCACAAATGACGGAAAGGGGGTTGGTGTGGGGAGGAAGGAGGAGGAGGATGAAATCAAGCCCAGGATGTCACGTAAGCAAGTGAGCAATAGCTGCTCTCTGCAGCGCAGTCCCACAGAGCCGAGAGGGGCTGGCAGGGGCGGGAGGCAGGAAAGGGTTTGGTTTTCAGAGAGGTCCCTGCGAGCTCTGCTCACGCCCTCGCGTGTGGGACAGAATGCAAATGAAATGCATCAGTCTCCTTGAGGTGCCCACTGCAGCTCTCCTACCTTGTCTGCCGAGTCCACGAGGTCTTTCTCTATCCAGGTGATGTCAGATTTTGCCTGTGGGACAACAAACAAACATCAGCAGAGAAGGGCTGTGATTCTCTGCTGAAGTTTTCCCAAAGAATGTATTCAGCAAGAGCAGGTGAGCTGTTCACAGCCACTGTGGGGGTCTCACCAGCCAGCGCTCCTCGGGATGTGATTCTGAGCCATGGGGTGGCTCCAGGAGAGCAGCTGGAGCCAGGTCCCAGTAAATAAATTTATATTGATTTGATTTGATAAACTCAGGGTGACCAGGAGGTGGGATAGGAGCTATGGAGAAGGAGAAGAGAAGGAAAAGCAAGCCCTGAGGGAAGGGAGGAGCTGCTTGAGAACAGTGAGATTAGAGCTAAGAGTTAACTGATTTTCAGCTCCAGAAGGACCCTCAGATCAGAGGGGCCCCTGCAGTCACCTGTTCCCCTTTCTCCTCTGCACTGCTGTGCCCTTGCAGGGGGAGCAGCTGGAGGGGGTGACTGTCCTGGTGCTCCAGGAGCAGCAGGGTGACAAATCTGCCAGAGCCACAGCTGAACCCCTTCCTGAGCAAAAGGTGGTCACGAGACCCTCAGCAGACCCTACCCCAGGGGTCCCTCCCACCCAGCAGGAGAGCAGCTCCATCCTGGCTCCTTCAGAGCGGGCCCCAGCCCTGCCTGGGGTGAGACGGGAGCATTGGATTCCCACGAGCAGGGATCTCTCCCTGTTCCTGGGGGCTCCCAGCACCTGCTGTCACCAGAGGGGCATTGTCCACAGATTCCTGCACTGCTGGGAAATGAGATGGGCTTCTCCTGGAAAATAAAAGCCCGGGAGGACGCTCCAGTCAGAGGAGGAGACAAGTTCTGAACCTCCCTGTGCCGCCTTCGCAGGGCACAGACGCCTGAGTCACCCCAGAGCAGGGCTTGGGACAGACCAACAGGGGCTTTTCCCAAGCTCAAAATACAAGTCCTCTTCTCTACTTTCCCCTCTTTTTGAGGGAGGATTTTACAAGCCAGAAGCCAAGAGACAGGTTTGTTTTTGCTCGCGTTTTGTCACTTTGCTGGTTGAGACCGTCACATCTAAATGCAAGAAAAAAAAAACCCGCCCTGCAAAAGCTCGAAACAGATTCTGCTCTTGGCATTTTGCTTCCTATTCATCAACAACTAACCAGAAGCTGTTTTAATTTCTGTTGCTTCAACACATGCTCTGGTCCCAAAACACTCCCAAAATCTGGCAGCACCTAGGAAAGACACTTCTTAGAAAGCAGTCATACCCTCCAACATGCCTTTTCCAAAAGAGTGCTTAATTAAACCTGGATAAGGTCTGGCTCTCCAGGATCAGGAATCCCCTGATTCCTTGTGTCCTGCAGAAGAGACAGAGCCCAGCACCGCAGGCAGAGCAGGTATTTTAGCAGACACTTGCCTCCTGTATCCTTGGCTTGCTGCGGAAGAGGAGCCTCAGCATCTCCAGAGCTTTGGGCTGTTATCCTCCCATCCTCCCCAGCTGGCTCCTGAGCCCGGAGCGGCCGAGAGCCCCGGGGCCGTGGTTGTGTCACCAGGATGTATTTTGGGAGTTTTGTTTAAAGGAAGTGGCGGGTTCATATGGGGAAATGGGTTTGTGTGGCCATGGCTGCACAATGCAGCAGCCAAACCAGAACACTGGGTGGCTTTACGGGTGCTTAGGTGTGGAAAGAGCCATCAGCAAATCTCCACGGCCTTTTCAGGAGGATCAGCTCAGTCCCCCGTGTCACACACACAAAAACAGGCACAGAAAGAGCAATTTTGGGCATTGCACAAGGCAGCAAAGAGCAACTGAGAGCCTCCCTATTCCTCCCTCAGAATTTCCCTGCCCCTGCTTTGAGCAGCACAAATGCTGATCCACCAGGGATGCTCTCCAGGGAAAGGGCCAGGAGGGAGCAGAAGCTTCTGGATCAGCACAGGAGCAATGTGGACCTGCTGGAGAAGGCCATGAAGACGTTCCAGGGCCTGGAGCCCCTCTGTTGTGGAGCCAGGCTGGGAGAGCTGGGGGTGTTCACCTGGAGAAGGCTCTGTGGCTGTAAACTCTGTGTGAACCTGCTGCCAGTGGCACCTCAGCCCCAGGAAAGACAATCCCCAAATCCAGCACTGCCAGCCACAAACGGCTCCCAGTGCACACATTAAAGGTCCTGTAATCCAATTCTGTGGAGGACCAACCTCCAGCCATTCCCAGCATCAGCTCCAGAAAACAGGACACTGGCTGGCCCCACAGATTTCCATCAGAATATCCAGGGGCTGCCTTTGCCTCCTGCCAGGATCCAGTTACAGCCCCGAGCTCCGGGAGGGAAGGATCAGCCTTTCACAACAGGAAGGTGATGGTGTGAGGAGCTGCTCCTTGAGGAGGGACAGCTGCTGGCACAGCACAGGCTTCCCAAGGGGTGTCTTGGCAGAGGTCTCAGCTGCTGCCCAGGAAGGACTGGATTAAGACAACCTCAGACCCCTCCTACCCTGAGTGTCAGCATCAGGCAGGAATGTGGGAGTTCAGCAAAAGCTGAACTTCTGCATGAAGGTATTTTATGTGACCTCTGGAGCAACAGCTTCCCTGTGGAGCTGCAGCTCCTGCTCTGGAGGAGCCTGGAGCCAGTGGGAAGCACGAGGTGCTGCAGCTCTGCAGAGGAGGAGAGGCTCAAGTTTGTGGGGAGCAGGGGCTGCTTGGTCTGGAGCTTTTTTTTTAAAGTGGTGGTTCTCAAAAAGGGGAACAAACAAAGAAAAGAAACCTCCCCAGTCACTGCCTGCCCTCCTGCAAAGGCCTTTTTTGGGAAGTGCTGGCCCTTGGCCTCATTTGCAACAAAAGAATTGGCCAGAACCTCCTCGTTTTGACTGTACTTGTGTGGTGGATCCTCTTCAATGCTCCTGGGAGCCCCCAGCCTGAGAAATCCTGTGGGACACTGAGCAGAGACATGGCCCAGGCTGGGAAGGGAAGGGCTCAGCTTGGGGACCTGTGCCTTGGAGCCACGGACGCCCTTAAAGGAAGAGGGAGATTCTTGGAGCAGTCCAAGAGGCTCTGCAGGGAGAGAGAGGCGTCCTCAGCCCTGTAACTCCCACCGAACAAGGGCTTTTGCTGACAGACAAAAGCCTGGGGGACACTGGGGCCCGAGGAGGAAGGGACAGGCGGGGTGGCTTTGAAGGTGGAAGTCCTGCACAAAGTCACTGCTGCAGCCCGGGGGCGCCGGGACCTCGGAACAGGACCCTCCCAAGGAGTGGATAAGGACAGGGGCGGATGCCTGGCAGGAGCTTTGCAGGAAGGGATTGCTGAGAGGGAGCAGGGCTGCACATTTCACTCCAAGGACTGTTATTGGTCTCCTGAAAAACAAAACCAACCAAAAATGGGAAAGGGAGGAGAAACCCAGAGGACTCAGCAAGGTCTCTGCCCTGCAGGGGTAACGTGGTGTCCAGAAATCCTCAAATTCTCAAATCATCACTGCCCTCGTGCCCAAACCCTTACACAGCCAAGGCAGGTGAACCAGGGAATGACCAGCTCCATCGTGGTATGGAAAACCTTGGGATCCTCCCCTCACACGGCTTAAACAAGAGCCTGACTCCTGGAAACACTCCGCTGTCCTCCTGGGGCAATTCCTCCCCACTCACAGAGGCAACCAAACTGTGTAAAATTAACCTGGTGACTCCTGGGAAGGACTCTGCTGCTCCTGCAGTGGTCCTGGCTCCCCACAGTGGGGTCACAGGCAGATCCCCAAAGAGGGAGCTCTGCCACGGGGCGGGCAGGGTCACACTGGCACCCCGCGAGCACATTCCAGCAGGTGGCACTCAGAGCATCTTCAATCTCCAAATCGCGTTTCTCATCTGGAACGGGATGGGGGAGCCCAGAGCAAATTTCATAAACAACCCCCTGGGAAGATTCAGCACCCCTGATAGAGGGATCTTGGAAATTTTTAAGGGATGAGGGGTTTTCTCAAGCAAAGCCTGAGGCTGAGGAAGGGAGAAGGCAGATGGTGGCTCACACAGCTGAGCCCCTGTCCTTGTGCTTCACAAAATCCTTTTTGATCTGCTCAGTTTTTAACCAACTCACTTCACAGGGAAACCAGGGTATCTGCTTTATGTCAGAGGGCTCAGGTCGGTTTGGGGATGGAAAGAGCAGAGAGGCTCCAGCACAGGCACCCCCTTGCACTCCCGGGGCTCCTCCTGCTCCTGGCTCTGTCCAGGGCTATGTTGGCAGCAGATCCTCAAAGTTTCTTAAATAAATAAATTAATTAATACAATTTCTCCACCCTTACCAGGCACCACAAGCTGCAACTGGCCAGGGTCAGCTGACAATGAGCTGTTTGGGCTAAAGACACAAGCTCAGGCAGAAGATGTTCCCAAACCCCACAGAGACTTCCCAATGGCTCCAGTGCTGCTGCAGCTCCAGAGCTGGGAGAGGAGCACGGGGAGCCAGCAGGACTTTGCACCCAATGAATCGTGACACTGGAGAGGAAAACACCTTCAACAGCCAGGAGCTCAGGAATTACTCAGTTCTGCAGCTTGTACGGAGCAAATCAGCCTCCAGTGGGAAAGAGCAAAGGATGCAGCCTCCCCTCCCTGCAGCCCTGCACACCCCCAGCAGGGAGGAAAGCTCTGCTCTCAGCACATTCCAGTCAGCTCTGCTTTGGTGGTGCTAAAGCCAGGGGACCCCGTCCCAGAATCCACATCCCCATCCATTCCAGAATCCCACTCTGAGGAACCAGCAGTAAAGCACCTCCTTCCACCAGGGCACGGCGCAGTTCTGCTACTTTCAGTGGAAATGCTGAAAACTCTTTCTAGCTGAGTTATAAAATACAACGCTGGCTTCACAACAAGAACCAAGATTTGTTTGCTGCCCTTGGAGTAATCGTGGGATGTGGAAACTGTTCTGTATTGCAGGAACGCCGGAATTCCACACTCCTCCCACAGCACACAGGCTGCCCTCCCCTCGCAAGGAACCCAAAAAGTGGCCTCAGGACTTGGAAAAGCCTTTGCTTGGTCCCTGCCAGGGTTGGTCTGTGCAGGTGGGGAGAACCCGGCCCTCTCCCACCCTCTGAGGAGGTCACACCTGTGGGACACGCTGAGGGAAAAGTGATTGTCACGTTTTGGGGGTGGCTGAGAACTGCAGCGGGGTTAAAAGCAAAAACACCCTGTCCAAAACACACCCAGAGCTGTGCATTACCAACACCCTCGTGAGAGCTCACAGGATGAGCTCTCTATTTTATCTTGTAATGTTCATAAAACCGCGGATGCAGCCAGCAGCCACCCCCTCCATGGCTCAGCTGCTCCGTGTGCCAGGGACAGGAGCACAGCGAGGAGAGCACCTCCATCCCCTTCCCAAACATGGAGATCACATCCATCCCCTTCCCAAACACGGAGATCACATCCATCCCCTTCCCAAACACGGAGATCACATCCATCCCCTTCCCAAACACGGAGATCACATCCATCCCCTTCCCAAACACGGAGATCACATCCATCCCCTTCCCAAACACGGAGATCACATCCATCCCCTTCCCAAACATGGAGATCACATCCATCCCTTTCCCAAACATCACACCACAGGGATTGCAGCCACCCCCCACACTGGGAATACCCTGTTTTGTCCTCTTCTCCTCAGATGCTATTTTAAAGGGCTTTTTTCTCCTTACTCTGTCCCTGGGGAGACCCCAGGGGTCCCCTCCTGGATCCCAGAGATGACCACTGACCCCCAGCAGTCATGGCACATTCCCAGTCCACATCCAGGCCTCCAGTAAAATCCACCTCTCTGACAGGAGGGATCAGTTCAGCCACACCTCAGGAGTGTTCTCCGCCCGCTCCCAGAGCAGCTCTGCCACAGCCGGGCTCCAGGCACGGCAGGGATGAAGCCCCTCCTTTTCTGTGTCCAGAGGGGTGACCTTTCCCAGCTGTGCTCTCCAGGACTGGCAAGGGAAGGACCTGCATTTCACACAGCAGTTGGGAAACCCTTCCTGCCTCAGAGCTGCAGTGAGATCAGCAGGAGCTGTTGCAATGCCTCTGCTCCCACTGCCCGGAGGCTGCCCCAGGCACACACAGAGGGCATTTCCTAAGGGAGAAGGAAAAGGGCTCCAGGCAAGGCAGGAATTCTTGGATAGCTGGGACTCCCCTCCCTGGATGGTCCCCACCCCGAGGCAGCCCTGGCAGGCAGCACAGTGCAACCAGAGGGAAAAGAGCTTTTGCAGCTTCACCTGGAGCTATGGAAGGATTTTACTGCTCATGTCCAAACCAGGCTTCACTTCCAAATAAAGCTGAGACTGGTGAAGCTGCAGGAACTTCAGGCAGCCTGTGTGTGCAGGGAGAATCCCAAACAGCATCTTGGCCAGCCAGGGGGCCCAGCAAACCCAGCCAAGGGCACTCCCAAGCTCCCAGTTGCTGGGATGGATGACCCAGTGACCCAAACCCAGTCTGGCCCCTTCAAAAATCAAATATGAATGAATTCTTTGGGGTCCTCTCCAGTGCCAGCCCTCACCACTGTCCCCTCCAAGTACAACACATGGTAACAGATTTTCAGGGTTTTTTTTCCTTCAATAAAAGAAGCTTACTGGAGACAGAACATGAAGCAGCTTCTATGAACTCACCCGGGGATGGAAATGGCAGAGAAGAAACAGGAGCGGTTTGGACGGGTCGGGGACCATGTGGGAGGGCTGCTGGAGCAGCCTCTGCTGCATTCCTCGTGTGCAAGTCCTGTAAGCTGACCCCTCTTCAATTATTCATTAGAGTCTGCAGCTCATCAGAGACTCTGCTCCTCAAACAGGCATTTATTTGTGTTTTTTAAGCCGCTGCTCGCCATAGCCCAGCCCTGCCAAGGACACAGAGCAGAGGCTCTGCCAGGAACAGGCCAGGCAGCTGTCAGGCACTGCTGGAGCAGCAAACCCACTCGATCCCTTCAGCTGACAAGGCAGAGCAGCCAGTCTGAACTCAGAGCATTACCAGTGACAGGCTGGAAACGCCAGAAGTTGAGTGGCCACAGCTGCTGCCCAGTCCCTGCAGCACCAGGGAAATTTCCACACAGCACCACAGCCCACTGGAGATGCTCTGCTCCCACGTCCTGCCCTGAACACCGCTGGCTGGGAGCCACAGGAGAGGGGCAGTGGGCTGAGAAGGATTTGCTGCGGTACCTGGCTCTTCCCACAGCCCTGCAGGTCCTGGAGGAACCAGCAGCAGCTGTGCAAACACGCAGAGCAGAGCACTCACTCGTTGTTTTGAAACCCTTCACGTTAAGAGGCTTAGTGATTAGAGGTGTCCAGCACTGACCAGGATCACTCCACTGGATGTGAGCCCTGTCCTGCTCTCAGCCTGGAGCTCAAGGGCAGGGCTGGCCCCAGAGCCCTCCCTCATTCCTTCGTGCCCTTGCAAGATACTGCAGGGAAGGACCTTTCTGCAAGCTTTACCTGGTCAGGATAAACCAACAGGAGCTACACAGATCTGGGGAAAAGCCTCATCTCCCTCTGCTGCACTGGCACAGTCAGGCTCAGCCTGGAGCCCTCCTGCCTGGTGTCTGTGGCAGAGCACAGCCCTGGCTCCAGTCTCAAAGGTCCCTTTTATGGCACAGAGCTGGGAGAGCTCAGCTCTTCCCCAGTTCTCACTGTGCTCTGTGATTATCACCCCAGAACAAGCTGATCAGCACCCTCAGCCCGTTCCCCAGAGAGAGTGTGGGCACACTCAGCTCTGCAATTCCACTCCTCTGCTTTTCATGATGAAGTGACTTCACTAATTGGGTGTTGTACTTCCATGTATAATTCCTCACGCTTGGCACCTTCAGGGAGCACAGGCTCACCCCTCAGCCAAGCTGGCTGCAGAGCAGGCTGAAAAACCCCAATTATGAGGGGTTCCATTCTTCCACTGAATTCAGTTGCTGTTCCCCAGCTGAACAAGGACCAGTTTCACCCAACCTGGCAATTAAAATTTGGAGAACACAGGAGAGAACAAGGTTCTGTACCCAGAGAGGCTTTCAACCACCAGCACCAAAGAGGATGGGAAAAAAATCCATCCTTGTACCCATCCTGCATTGGATCAGCAGCCTGGTGTGAGGGATGTGGCCATGACTAACCTGTTTTCAGTGCAAATTCCAAGCAGAGCCTCATCCCATCTGCTGTGAGCACTGACTCCTCCCCAGCACAAGGACCTTGCAGACATTCCCAGGGAAAGCACAGTGAGGAATGGGGCCTGCAGGGGCTTGTGCACCACAACAGCTCTTGAAAGGTAGAAAGCACAAGAGGGGGTGAAATGCACCAGCTGTCCTTGGTAGGAAGCTGAGCTGGAGCTACAAAAGCAGCAGGACAGGGCCAGCCTGGCCCAAAGCATCCCCTTGTCCCTCTGCAGTGGCCACATCCTCGTGTTCCAGGTGGGATGGCAGCAGAGGCATCACAGCATCCATCAACCTCACAGCACCAACAGTGAACTCCACAGCTCTTTTGAGGAACTCCTGGATTTCCTCCTTTTCAGGGAGCCTTTGGTGATGGCCCAGGCACACGAGGACTGCACTGGGCACATCCTGCTGACAGGGCCGGGAGGGACAGGGCTGCGCGTGGGTGTTGAGTAATCGCCGCTGTCGCCGCTTCAGGTTATTTTTAGCAGAGATCACAGAATGAGCTGCAAAAGGATGGCACAAACCTGGAAAAAAGGTGCCTTTTCCCCTTGCAGCTCTCCACACACAGCAGAGAAGGGCGTGGGAGGGAGCCTGAGCAAGCTTCAATGTGAGAATAGTCACTTCGGATGGTGACGGCCACTTGCTTCTCCTGCTGGAGGCAGAGCCAGAGCCAGGAGCTGGTGCTGATGTGTGACCACAGAAAGAACTGAAGCACACAGATGTCCTGGGTGCTGCCTGTTCCCCATCTGCAGCATCTCAGGGTAGAGCTTGCCCTCGAGTTGAAGGTATGTGTTTACAGGAGGGATTTCATTTGCCCTGCTAGCAAACATACCTTGTACAAACTTGGAAACGCCACCGAGGTTATTTCAGGAGCGCGCAGCAGAGCTCTGGGTGCTCAGAATTTACCCAAAATGGGATTGTCAGACACTGCCCACGGGCATTTTGGCCACGGGGCCTCAGGAAAGTGGAAGGCAGGACACCTGCAGCAGCACAGGGCTTTTGTGGCTTCTCTGCCCTGGGATGTTGGAGAACTTTGCCCACTGCTGTGCTCCAGCTTGGGCTGCACATGTCCCACAGAGCAGCAAAGGAACCTCAAGTGCTTTTTGGCTTCTGTCTCATGATCTTCCTGTGGAATGGCACCTACAGATGGAATCAGCCAAGGTTTGTCTTGGTGATGTCCTTCAAAGAGAAAAAATCCTAAAATATTTTTAAAGCAACTTCCATCAGGCTCATTTAGGGAAGGGCAGTTTAGCCAAGTGTTTGAAGATGAAAGAGGCAAAGTCTCAAACCTTTGAGAAACCCAGCTGGAATCCAACCAGAAAACACAGATTCCTTTTTTTCCCATGCCAGAGATGCAGGCACAGTGAAGAGTAGTAAAACCCCCTGTCCTCAGGGGAGGGAAGTGCAAATTTCATTGCCCTGAATTCATCTGACCCAAAGATTTCTTTGCAAGGCACTGAGCAAGTGCCAGGCCAGCTCCAGAGTGGGACAGAGAGGCAGAACAGGTAGAGATGGACTGGCACTGCTAGAAATCCACAAATGTCCCAGGGAAAAAAACTGCCTGAAATGTAGACAACTGGGGTTTAGGTTTAAATGTCCTTTACTAAAAATACAACGTAACCAGCTGGAAAAACAACCCAACAAGCCCCCAGAGCTTCAGCAGGGCTGATGATTCAGAGGGAAGCTGCCACAGGGCCCTTGCTGAGGGTGCAGAGCTCTTGACAGCCCTCTCAGGAAGGCAGCCCAGGGCAAATCCAATGTGTTGTGTCATTCTCCACGGTCAGAGCACGGCTGGATCAGGAAAGGAAATCCTGAAGGGATTATGATTTCACGGTACTGACATGGCTCTTCTGCTCTGCACTGAGTGCAGGACAAGAATGGCACAATCAGGAAATGCCCGTGGTGACAGCATCCTGCTGGTCCTGTACCTGGGGAGGCTCACAGCAGACAGATCAAGTCCTTCCCTGCTCATGTGTGGAGCAGGGTGAGCTTTAGATGTCTCAAGAAGGACTAGCAGGTTCAGATCCCTGCCCAAAACACGGGCACAGCAGCTCAGTCCTTTCTGTCATTCCCTGCTGCATCCATGGGGATGCAGAGGGCAACTTGGCAGGAGTGGAGCTTCTCCCAGCCCCACCAAGGCAAGAGAATAAACAGATACCAGACTCTCAGCAAGGGCAGCTGTGCCAAAACCATCAAATACTCCTGTACTCCCAGCTGGCAAGATCACAGCACAGAGAAAGGCATAAACACAGCACTGAAACACCCCAGGGCTTCTCACTGCTCACCCTCGGCTGCAGCCTCACTCCAGCTCCTGAGTGCTGGACTGAGGTGGCCCTCTGGAAAACCTTCCAGGCATGTTTGGATGACCAAAGGGACAGGAAGACAAGGGTTTATCTTTCCGCTTCCCTGTCTGCAGTCCCTCGCACTCCCACGTGCACTCCTGCAGATTTACAGAGCAGCAGCTTTGAGGGTGTGAAAATCCCGTCCCCATCCGCTCCCCGGGCAGCTCACACCCCCCACGCTCACAGGACCTGCAGACGTAACCCTGGGGCATTTTTTACCTTGGATGGAGGATTCCCACCTTCTTCTGGAGCTGCCTGCCCGTTCTGCAAAGGAAGAGAACCCGCTGTTAGCACATGCTGGGCATAGGATGGTTCCTCATGTCCCTCACAAAAGCTGGTGGCTTTGGGAGCCCCTCACGAGGGACAGACAGGGCAGGGTGGCACTCTGGACATGGTACAAGATGGTCGAACATTTCCCCATACACCAGACTCTTTTAACTTGTTTAAAAGAAAGCCTCTTGCCCAGAGAGTCTCTCCACACTTCCTTCCCCCAAATCAAATTTGGGCTCCTTATCCAATATTGCTCGTGGGGCAAACAGCCCCAGCGAGGATCCGGGGGGTGCTTGGTGCAGACCCCCCCGGGCACCGCGCTGCTCCTGCACCGCTCTGTGCTGCTGCCGGGGACTGCTGGCAGCAGCAGGAAGAGTTCACAACCACTGTGCCGTGACATCGCCTTTAACTGGAGCGTTTATCGGTTATTTATTACCTATCGAAGCTGATACCTGCAGGGAACCTGCCCCACCCGCCCGGCTCCAGGCCAGCCCCGCACAAAGTCACGGCAGTGACCTGACCCGGGCAGCACCGGCTGTCACCGCGGGCGGGATCGGGTTCGGCACCGCCTGGGGAGGCCGCGGGAGCAAAGGTGGGTGGGATTTCATTGAGACACAGATACTCAGAGCAGGATAAGCACGTACAGGAGGTTTTCTGCAGACTGTGGAGAAAAACAAGGGCAAGAAGACTTTGCTTTGACATCTGTTTGCCCTGCAGTCTCGGGCTCCAAAACCCATGGCATTCCTCTCCTCCTCTGAAGGAACAAGGGCGGTTTATTCCCTCCTTTTCAGAAGTTATGGGCCAAGTGAAGAGTTGCAATGCCAGTGGATTCGAGCCTCAGATCCTCGGTGGAATGACTGGGTCCTGGAGCCTTTCAGGAACTGACAGAAACGAAGGCAGCTCCTTGTCTGGAGCAGCAAGGATCCATTGACACGATCAACCTGACTTCTTCCTCAGGTCTCCACTACACTGCAACACTGACATCTCTGTGGACCCGATCTGAGCTCCACAACTCACCTTAGCCCCAGCTTAGCTTTAAGTTCAAAGCAGTTTCAGCCAACGACTGAAAAAAGCCGCAGCAGCCCCACGCAGCCGAGCCCTCCCCGAATGCTGCCCTGGTGTTTACACGGAGCTCTCGGTGCCCCCAGCACGGAGAGCAGCTGAGCAGTGCAGCAAGAATTTGTGTTTGTGAACAGCCCCCACAAGGCAGGGGGAGACACGGCACTGGAGATAAGCACACTTGGAACAGGCTGATGTTTACTGGCTCAGCTGTCACCCATCCACTCAGAACTGGCTGCTAATCCAAACCACAGCTCGGGGAGGGCTGGATTTCTCTCAAACAGCTGAAGAAGCAGAATTTCTGTGTTGGACAGAGGGAAGCAGTGCCTGGCCCTTGGTCTGGAGAACAGATCCATAAGGCACACGCCAGGAGAGGGGTGAGCAGATGCAGGGGGTGTCCGAACCCTCAGCTCCAAGGGTGAGCTGGGAGACCCCAGGTGATACCTCCAGAGCCACCAGGCTTTCAAGGACTGAGTTTTATCAGCTCCCTGCTCCGAGGAAAACCTGTCCTTCTGCTGCTGACAGAAACCCATCCTACCTGGGATGGGGAAAGAAAGAGAGCAGTGTCCATGCCAGGGAGGTTTCCTGGGCATGCAGGTCCCTGGTCTTACAGGGATGAAGCTCCTGATGAAAAGGTCGCTCTCTCGGGCTGACGTAAGTCAGATGTGTGAGCAGAGAATTGCAGTGTTTGGAGCCAAGTGCTCTCCTTCTTCCCCAGAGCAAAACCAGTCCTTATTCCCTCATATGGAATTGGAGGGCCATTTGTAAATGTTCCAGATGGAAACACAGCTCCAGACTCATCACCTCCCAAGATAAAATATTCAGCACGTCACGAGCAGAGCTGAAATAGTTTGTGGGTTTCTGGGGCTGACATTTGCCTCTTTAAAATGTTTTATTTCTGCCCTCCACACCACACACGGGGGGAGCAGGTGCAGCTGCCCTCTCACAGAGCTCTGGGGCTGCAAAGGAGTCTCCCAAATGTGCTGCTCTGAGAGAGCTCCCAAGATCTCCCTCCTGCAGCAACCAGGCAATGTCTGCTGCAGGAGGGAGGCACAGCTGCTCCCTGGGGTGCCCAGGGCAGTGAGGAGCTCATCCAGGCTGTGTCAGAGCAGGGCTTGGGCTCCTGATGAGGCAGCCACAGGAGCCTCACGGGAGCCCACAGCCTGTCCCTGCAGCTGCCCTGCTCCGAGGTGAGCGGGATTACAGAGCTGATCTGCCGGGCACGTGGAGCAGCCAGGGCACCTCTGCACTGACCGCTCCTGCTGCCCAGAGGTGACACAAACCCCTCCTGAGCACAGGCCGGGCGAGTTTCCTTAACAGCACACAGGAAAGTGTCCTGGAAAACAAGTGCACTCAGTTACGCAACTGCCAGCCTGGCTGAACTTGGGAGATATTTATCTTAGGACATCTTGCGCTTTAAATCCTTTTAATTCCACATAATCCACTGCACAGGGAGCAATTTCCAGAGCAGGCCAGTGTGCTCTGCTGTGAAACCAGGACGAGGAGCATCCTGGCAGGGCCGAGGACGGTGCCCAGTCTTGCTCTGTGGTCACACCACCAGCTCAAGGCATCCCAGGTTATCAACAACTCTGCTGCTGTTCCTGCATCCTCACGTTTTGAGGTGCCCCAAAACACCTCACGAGTACCACAGGTACCCAGGGATGCTCTTTCACCCAACTCTGATGAGCCATGAAACACTCAAGGAAGGAGCAAGGAAAGAAAGCCTGGGTGAACCCAGAGCTTCTGCTAGTTTGACACTAGAACAAAGCATGTTTAAATTATTGCCATTAAGTGGAATTTATGGATCTTGCCTATTGCAGCTCAGAGAAAGGAAACAATTCTACAAAAATAGAGACCTCCAACGGAACTCTGGTAGCCCAAACAGAGGAGTCTCTGCACAGGGCACGTCAGAGATGACAGCCAGTCAGCTTCTCCCTTGTCCTTGATCATGGTTTGCACAGCCCAAGCTGCCATGCTTCAGAAAAGAGTTATTCATGAGTAGCTCCTGATCAATAAAGGGTGATACATATATAAAGGCAAAAATAATTAGCTTGAAGTGGTGGAGTTTGGCACAATCCCATGTCAGTTGCATTGTTGTAGGTTTGTGTAATGAAAGAAGGATCTGAAGCAAAGCGGAGCCCTGATGCCAGATCCATCGCTGTGGGGATGAAGTCATGGAATCAAAGAAACACAGGATGGTTTGGGATGGAAAGGACCTTAAAGCCCATCTCATTCCCTCTGCCATGGGCAGGGACACCTTCCAGTATCCCAGGCTGCTCCAAGTCCTCTCCAGCCTGGCCTTGGGCACTGCCAGGGACCAGGGGCAACCACAGCTGCTCTGGGCACCCTGTGCCAGGGCCTGCCCACCCTGCCAGGGAAGGATTCCTGTGTCACTCAACTCCATTCTCCAGTGTTTGTACTCTGCCCCAGCCACGTGTTTCTGCTACATAAGCAATATTGGAATAATAGAAGCAGAAGAGAGAATGGCAAGGGTGAAAACAAAAGCAGGAGAAATGATTATAAAGCTCAGCCTCAGGACAGAGGGACTTGGCTCCTGGCAGGGAGCAGTTCGAGCTCCCAGTGCCACCCACTCCCACGCATTTCCCTGGCACAGCTGAGCTCCGGTGGGCCGGGACAAGGGGCACCACGGGGCCAATGCTCCCGGTGGAAAAACCCCAAATCCCTCAACAATAGGACTGATGCCTCCACCGGCGCGGTGACAGCACCTCTGCTCCATGACTCAGAAAGCAAAGGTCGGAGGAAGCCGGTTTCTAACCTGGATGGCAGCGATCCCAGGGCAATTTACGTAACTGGTGTTCCAGAAATGTCTCCTTGCTTTCTCAGTGGTGCCACCTCTCCCAGGAGTGGTGAGAACTTCCCCCTTGGGCCCCTGCCCCTGGCGATTTTAGCCCCAAAGTGCAAAACTCCTCCCAAGCCCAGTTCCCTCTCCGCTGCTGGGTCTCAGGGAACTCTCTAACGTCTGACCCAGGTGTAGAGGTGAAGAACACCTGGATTATTTTCCTCGCTGTAATTAAGAGCGTGTACTTATCATTTTAAACCAAAGAGAGGTGAATTGCTAAGTCCTACTTGAGCTCCTGAGACGCAAAAATCCTGATCTGCTGAAATCCCACCTGCACGTGGTGCCTGACTGACCCCGAGCCGTGGCCAAGGTGAGATGGGGGAAGGGGAGAGCCAGAGGCTCCCTCCGCTTTCAGTTTACGATTAACACCCGCTCCTAACGCAGTGAGGGCAGTCCCTGCCCTGAGCCCGCAGCTGAGCCGGAGCCCGGGGCCGTTTCCGCTCGGAAGCGATCCCGGCCCCGCGGCGCTGACACAGCGCCCGCCCGGCACCGGGACAGCCGGGTCAGGCACCGCCGCGCCCGCGGCTCCCGCTGCCCCGGGCACCCCCGGTACCTTCCTCCCATTATGAGGCGAGCGGCGTTTTCTGGCTTTTCAGGCATCTCCCTTCTTAGGAAGGGAAGAACCACAAAGAAAAAGCCCTGTCTCCCAGCAATGACCTCCGGCCTGGCTCTGGGCACACGACATGGTTTGGGAATTGCCGCAGGACTTCCCTCCTCTCCCAGCACAAATTCCTCATGGCTCCAGCGCCTTCGTGCCGGGTGTTTGGCCCGGGCAGAGCCTCCCCACCTCACGGGGGACTCCAGGAGAAGCTGTGCCATACCTGGCTGATGAAAATTAGGAAACCTCACCTGGAATGGGCAGTGCCTCCCTGCTGTCCCTGCAGCGGGGTGAAACGCTGCCTCTGCTCCAAGCACAGACCTCTGCAGAGGCAATTTTAAACAGGAATGGGCAAATCTCACCAACTAATGAACCATGGAGACATCCCCAGGTATGATAACAGTGACACCATCGAATCCAGAGCAACAGGAAAGCACCACGGTCTGTGAAACACCCCGGACAAAGTCCCCACCTCCCCTCTGGGAGCTCCGGGAGAGCTGCTGGTTCCAGTTTGAGTGAGATGTTTAAGTGAAGAGTGCCAGGGCACAGTGCCTCAGCCGGCTGCTCTGCCGTGGGTGACAACTGCTGCAAGCTGTCCCTTCCTTCGGAAATGGCTGTGGTGCCAGCCTGCAGATGTGGACAGGGGATGGGCTCCATCCCGCACATCTGGCTTGGGGGTCTCAATGAGGAGGAAAAGAGCCAAGCGGGAGGGAAGAGCAGACGTCCAGCCAAGTGACACAGGAGCGTGATTGGAGTTGGCGGCGCAGGCCTGTGCGAGAGGACGGCGCGGGGAGGGTGAGGGAGAAAACCCTCCGAATTGAGACCTTTATTCCCTGGGCCTTCAGCCGGGTCCGCTTTCCCCTGTGCCAGGGAGATTTGGGAGCTGCCTGCACTCCCTGAACGACCACAGCCCGCACGGGCAGCAGCGAGCCCGGCAGCCCCCGGTGCCCCGACCACAGCCCCGGGCGCGCACACTGAGCCCCGGAGCGGCCCCGGAGCGGCCCCGGAGCGGCCCCGGAGCGGCCCCGGAGCGGCCCCGGAGCGGCCCCGGAGCGGCCCCGGAGCGGCCCCGGAGCGGCCCCGGAGCGGCCCCGGAGCGGCCCCGGAGCGGCCCCGGAGCGGCCCCGGCAGCGCAGGGCTCCGGCGGCCGCGCTGCCCCGCCGCGGGAAGCGGCTCGGGGCGGGCGGCTCCGCGGCCGCCGCTGCGCGGGGTCCCGCCGGGCGCTCCTTTGTTCGGCGGCGCCCCCCGCCCCGGAGCCCCCCCGGCCGTGCCCGCTCACCTCCGTGTCCAGATGCACCAGCTCCATGTCGGGCCAGGGCTCGGGCAGCTGGGCGAGCGGCATCGCTGCCGGCGGGTGCCCGCGCCGGGCTGGCTCCGAGCGCCGCCGGGCTGGGCACCCACCGGCTGCGGGCCGGGCGGGGCGGGGCGGGGGGCGGGCGGGAGGCACCGGGGAGGGGCTGCGGGATCCTCCGCCCGAGCAGCCGGCAGAGCCAGCCCGGCCGGCGGCGGCACCGGGAGGGGACGGGACCGCGGAATCGTTCGCGTTGGGAAAGCTCCCCCGAGAGCATCGAGTCCAGCTGCTCCCCCGGCACTGGCCCAAGGCACCGCGAACCCGCCAAGTGCCACATCCACACGGCTTTTAAATCCCTCGAGGGATGGTGACTCAACGTGGGCAGCGTGTTTTAATGCCTGACCACCCTTTTGGTGAAGAAATATTTCCCAGTATCCAAACTAAACCTCCCCCGAGGCAGCCTGAGGCCGTTCCCTCTCCTTCTGTCCCTGTTCCCTGGAGCACAGCCCGACCCCCCCGGCTGTCCCCTCCTGCCAGGAGCTGTGCAGAGCAGAAGGTCCCCCCTGACCCTCCTTTCCTCCAGGATGAGCCCCCCCAGCTCCCTCAGCCACTCCTGGGGCTCCAGACCCTTCCCCGGACACCCCCCAGTCTCTCAGTGTCTGTGACCTCACAGTTTGAGGGGCCACACCATGGCCAGGACAGCCCAGATGATTTCCACTGGAAGGCTGAAACCTCGGGAAGTGATGCCTGGGTGCCCCATGAAATAATTGTTCTGGGCACTTGGGAGCCTCTGCCAGGGAGAGCTGTGCCTGAGCCAGTGAAAGAAGTCCCTGCTCCTCTGTGCCTTGGGAAGATTCTTCCTCTGGGAGTGTCCGGCTGTTTCCTTGTGTGCACGACCTGCACCAGGAAAGGTGGTGAGGACAAACACGGTGACACGGCTCAGATCGCTGCTGAACTCAGCAAACTGCTCCAGGAAATCCGGATTCCAGGTTTGAGATGTGCCATGAATCACTGCCCATCACCTCCTGCAGTGCCCCTGGAATTCCCTAAAAAAGGGGATAAAGAACACATCCACCTTAAAAACGGGTGTTCAGAATTCCTGGCTATCCTCACCTGTCAGGTTCTCAAATAGGAAAAAGTTTTCTTCTACTCATAGTTTTCCAAAGCCCAATGCACCACGTTTTCATGTTTCATTATAAAACTACTTGTAAAAAAAACCCCAAAAAACGAAACAAAATCTTTTTAAAAGATGCATCACTGAGGGTTGACTTCATCAAGGTGTGGCTGGAAATATTTAACGA
Source organism: Prinia subflava (assembly GCF_021018805.1). NCBI lineage: Eukaryota > Metazoa > Chordata > Aves > Passeriformes > Cisticolidae > Prinia > Prinia subflava. The sequence continues at coordinate 621,281 of NC_086270.1, forward strand.
GCCTGAGTGGCAGCCTGCAGAGCTGGGACTGAGCATTCTGAGGGCAGGTGTCCCAGCTCTTTACCTGTTCCGAGTGGGCAGCAAACTCTGAAAAAGCCAAACTGGGACAGAGCTCAGTGCTTTGAAAAATTCCAATTAATCTCCAGAGCACGTGAAGCTGCTCTGTGAGTCATCACCGGGACCTGCTTGTGATTTAGGATAGAGCTGTCATCTTGTCTGCACATGGGGGAGTGTGGAAAACTCCCAGGGCGGCTGTTTGAGCTGGGAGTCGCTGTTGCAGCCCTGTGCCCGGAGCCCCAGCTGTGCCCTGAGCACTGCAGCCCCAGGTGAAGGCATTAAATAACACAAATCCAGCCAGCTGCACTGACTGTGGGCCTGTTAGAGCCAATTAAACTCATGGCACTTCTGCTGGAGCAAGTTGGAGCAGATCTTGTGGAGGGTTGTTCACTCAGCTCCAAATCACCCCCAGCGTCCCCTCACTGCCTGGGACACGGAGTGCCAGGCCCCAGCCCCCAGCTCCCCCTGGCATCAGCAGCACAGAGATGTCAACACCACCATCCCATTTACCTCCCTCCTCGGTTTCCAGACCCTTTCCCTCCCTTTCCTCTGCTCTGCAGGAATGCAGGGGGAGGTGGGTGCAGGACAGAGCCCCCTGCTTCCTTTTTAGCAGGAGAATGAGACTCTTGGTGGTACTTCCATGGTGGTGAGACAGGATCAGGCACAGAGCAGGAACCTGGAGCAGCTGAGGGGGGATCTCAGGCTGATCACGAACTCCAGGGAAATTTCTGATTCTCAAATCACGTCTGTTATTATTATTTTTTTTAATGTTACAAATATCTTTGGAAGTGTTGAAAGGTTATAGTAGAAAATCAAGTTTTCTTTAAGGCTGCAGTGAAAGGTTCATGGGCAATATCCAGAACAGGACCCATGGAGAGCATGGAGACAGGAATGCTGCTGCTCCCACCCCTGGCAGGTCTGTGGGGATGCAGGAAATCCATCTTATTTCATAACAGACAGACAGACAGGCTGCCCCAGGACCTGACAAAGACAGAAATCATGAAGCTTCACCTAAATAAAACTGCCAGATTATCCTGTCCACTCCTTTTAGCAAAACAGCAAATGAAAGACTTTGGGGAGATCACAAATGACTTGTGTGTGATTATGCTCTGCATGTCTGCAGCTACTTTTGTTAAAGGAGAGGATTTTGCTGAGGTAGCTCTATAGTATCTCAAAATTATAATAACACCCCAAAAAGTGTTGTGGTGACACCACAGTGATGCTGGGACAATGCTCCAGCCTCTCCAGGACTCCAGGAGAAGCCATCTGTGGATGGAAGGTGTCCCCCCACTCCTGCACCAGGTGAATCCTGCTGGGTTAACAGAAGGTGGAATGTGCCACAGGAGAATGCTGCTAAGTTCAGGGCAGGATGTCAGTGCAAGAGAAATGAGGTAGTGGTGTCCCCCAGGATTTATTTCCAGTCAAAGAACAGCCATAAAAAGCATCCTTGATCCTGGAAGCAGAGTGCAAAAAGCAAAATCTGCTGTTTGGGTGACTGTCACGGCTAAATACAGTGATTAAAACATATAGCCTGGCATTTTTCTGAGACAGTTGCAGGCTGGGAAGAGCTGCTGCTGTGGTAAAATAGACATTCAGGATCAGCTGGATCCTTTGTCAGTGCTGCATTTGCTGAAAATTCAAAATACTGAGGGTTTAGTTGGTTTTAAAACCATCAAATCCTCCTCAAATACTGTTGTAGATATTTTTGCCTCTGCAGCTGGCTGGCTGTGTAACATTTCTCCTTTGCAGAGAGGCTGACAACATTCGTTAAGCCAGTTAAAAGAAAATTAACTCTATCCCAGCCGAAACCAGGACATCCCCAAAGCAGATGGGGACTGATCTGTATCATCCCTGCCAGATCCAATTTTGACTCGCTGTTCCAAAAGCTGGCCCGGTGATTCCCCTGGCCACACAGTGACCCAGTGGCTCACTGCATCCTTTCTATTTTTCTGAATCCATGGGCCTCTCCTCCCCCGCCTGCTTTGTGTGATGCTGCCTTTACACACACCAGGAAATGCAAAAAAGCTCACAGGCACAAGACCTTGCAAAGCTGAGTCCCAAATATCTGCTACAATTTACAGACTCGTCTAATTTGCTAAGACAGTCAATTAATTAGAGCTTGCAGCACCCCTCTTTGTACTTTTAATATTGACCAATCAGCAGAGCTCGTTGTTGTCCTCACAGGGAAACTGAGTCAGGTTTTCAGTGTCAGGGCAGACCCTGAACTCCGTGTCCTGTCTCTGATCCCCGGCTCTCCATTCACCATCGCATTTCTTTGCCTCTTCTGCTTTGTTTTGCCACTGTGGAGGAAGAGATGATGGATCACCTTGTTTTGATCCCAGGAACATTTTTCCTTAGTGTGGTGCAAACCGTGTTGAAGATATAAAGCAATGGAAATGAGAAGAACTGGCTGCCTTTACGAGCTTTTTGATTTCTGACAGATTTCTTCCTGTTCCTCCACGCCGGGTGCGATTGCAGCTGCTTTGAATGGCAGCGTTTCCCCAGGCAGGTCCAGGCAGTGGCTGGAATGCAGGAATTGCAGCAGCAGCAGGATGCAGAGCAGGGGAAGCTCAGCCCGGGCAGTTCCTGCTCCCTGGGCAGGGGCTGTGCAGACTGAGGCTCATCCACGGAGCAAACACCTCCAGCCTCTGCCGACATTCCCGCACAGGTGAGCGCCGCCTTCCCTTGCTCAGCTCAGATGCATTTCTGAAGGTGTCCAGCACATCTAAACCCTTTTTTTTTTTGGCAGAATAAACTGTATTTTGCCTGCTGGCTCCCAGACTCTCAGTGTGCCAGGCCCACCCTGCTCCTGCGCTGTATTTCTGCATTCCCACACCGTCCCTGCACCCGGAGCTCCCGAAGCCCCTCGTGGAGCACACGCAGCTCAAGCCAGGGATTTCTGCTGCAGAACTGATCGGGCTGTTGGCTCCAGGAAATGTGCTCAGTTTGTGGATTTTGCACCTTCCTCCCAGGAAAACTGAAGTGCGGCCGAGGGAGCGGTGTGAGCCGGGATGTGCCCGGGAAGGCGCTGGGGAAGGAAGGAGCTGCGAGGCAGCGAGGCCATATCTGCCGGTTGTCATGGATACAATCGCTGCCCGTCTCCTGTATCAGTTACCTTCCCTTTCCTGGCTGCAAATAAACCAGTGCCGGCCTGGCTCCTGCGCAGGACACAGCCCTGACACCCCAACAGAAGGAGAAAAACATTTGTTTCAAGCCCACACATCTCACAGCATCTGAGGGGAGAGTGGGAGGTGACTCGGGTTTTTGGTATTCAAACTATGCAGGGCCGATAATGCTTTGCCCAATTCCACGTGGTTCTGTCCTAACCTTTGGCCATTTCCTGGGACCCCAGGGGAGCTGTTCCATGGCCTGTCCATCCTTCTGGATTCCCGAGGAACTGCTGAGGATTGGGGATGTGTTCCCTGTGCTCAGCACACCCCAGCAGGGCTCTGCAGGCTCCAAGGACCAGCGCTGCCTCCAAACATCGAGAGGCCACGGCTCAAACTACACCCGGAATCGTGGAATTTTGGGGTTGGAAAGGACCCTAAAGCCCATCCAATTCCAGGGCAGGGACACCTTCCCCTGTCCCAGGCTGCTCCAAGCCCCAGTGTCCAGCCTGGCCTTGGGCACTGCCAGGGATCCAGGGGCAGCCACAGCTGCTCTGGGCACCCTGTGCCAGGGCCTGCCCACCCTCACAGGGAGTAATTTCTTTTGTAAAAGATTCCTTTTTCTACATCAACAAAGCTTTTTCAAAGTCCATGTAAAATACAAGCATTTCCTTACCTTTTCTTTTTCAATTTAATTTTTAGAACAGGTTTGCAGCCCAGGTGGGAAGTTATTTAGAGCAAGTTATCCATCAAATTTTGTCTTTAATGAGCACACAGCTATGTTTGTAGCTTATTTCAGTGTAGGGCTATGTGAGGGAGTGAAAACATGAAAGAGAAAACTATCAGAAACTGTAAACAGAAGTGAAGCTGCCAGGGCTGTTTGCACTGTCCCCCAGGAGGGAGAAACCTGAGTAAACACAGCACTCAGTACAGTCAGGGTTTATGGTTCTTTTAGGTTTAAGAACTTGTAAACAAATGAGGGGCTTTTAAGAGGATACAAAAAGATACCCATGGTTTTGTGCTGCCTCCAGAGCACACAGGTCCCACTTTCTCCAGACAGGGGAGGGAAAACAAAAGCACATTTCAACAGAATTCCAGCTCCAGGGAGAGGAAAATGTCATTCCAGGGTTTGCGGTCTCGAGCTGACATCCTGCAACCGAACAAGTCTGGTCCTGCCTCGCAGGAGGCACACACAGATACCTGCTCCTAATTACCCCATTTCAGGGTTTGGGATGCCATCATTCCACAGGAAAAACAAAGAAACCATTTCAGAATTGGAAGCAAATATCAGAAATCCTGATGAGAAGCCAAAACAGCACAGAAATTTTCCTTAGGGGGACCCCAAACTTTCTGATTTAATTTCAATATATGACTGGCAGCATTTCACTTCTCAGTCCCTTTACCAAACAGACACCACTGCACACATCCAGCCTTGAAAAGTTACATCCCAAAATAAGCATAAACTTCTAAAATACAAGAAATTATCCTGGCCAGGCACATTTTGGCCTAATGGCTGATTGTATCAGGTAGGAAGGCACAACACAAACACAAGTTTTTGGAGAGGCAGGGAAAAGAGGTGCCTTTATCATTTAGGGAGAGAGAAACAGATCTCTTCTAATAACAATTGTTTCTGTATTTTATAAATGCTTCAGGCAGTGCAGAGCACAGGGATGATCCAGTTGGCTCCAGGGCCAGGTAGGAGATACCTCCAAAGAGTGCTCAATGGGTTCCTTGTTGGGAACTGAACAAAAGGCACAACAGGTTCAGTGATGGAAGAAACTCGATTCCCTGGAAAAAGAAAATCTATCTGTCCCTCATCAGCATCCCCAAAACCCCCAAACAAACAGACTCTGGCCTTGGGGAGGCTCTGGGATTTTTGCAGCACTGCATGTCTGATAGCACACACAAAATGGGTCAGAAATGCAAGGCTGGTACTTTGCTGCTTGACTGTTAAATTGCTCTTCCCTGCATGAGCAAGTATCAGTTCTGTCCAGCTGGGCCTTTGCAGGCTCTGGTGCATTTCTGGGAGCTTCACCAGGAGTCCTCACACCTCTGCTGATGAGCGAGGGCACACTTGATCCTCCATTAGAAAAATCCTCTTACAGAATCATTTTTTCAGTGCCCCTCCAGCACGCCAGGCTCAGCCCAAAGGGTTTTCCATTAGCAGGCCACAAATCCACCTGCCCAATTCTTGTGTGCTGCTCTCGTTTCACTGTCATACGGCAGAACTGCTCAGAAAAGATAATTTCTAGCAACAAAAGCAAGAACTTCCTTTTATCTTTCTTCCTCTAAACTTTGTGGGCACCCTTGTGATGGAAGCCGCCTCTTTGTTACGCTGTGGCTGTGCCCTTCCTCTGTCACAGTGCAGAGGGGAGGGTAGTGTTGCTCAGATGGTGTTGTTTTACCTCTGAGGACTAAAGATCTTTAATAAAGAAATGTGTCCCCAAGTTCATGTCCCAGAATTCAAGAATGTCCCCTCTCGACTGCCTTTGCTTTGCTGTCCTGTGCATGCCCAGCCACTGAGTAACAGTAATTTACAAAGTAAAAACTTGATTAATCAGGTGCTTTGTCACCCAACGGGTAGATAAAAGCTTCAAAGGATGTTATTTTATGCCAAGAAAGATTTGGCCAGAGGCAGAGGGCAGTTTAAACAGCTCCAGCCCTGAAAGGTGGTTTGGATTTGCCACTGACTTCAGTGACAGCAAAACTGGGACTTGCATGGCAGGAAACAACTCCTTTCACCCTTTCCCCCCAGCCTGGTGTCAGAAATCGCTGGCCAGAGCTGCCTTCTCATTTTTCTATTTACAGTCTGCACAGAATCATTTTCCCCTCAACCTAAGCAGTCACTGACATAATGTTGGAGATAAATGTCCTGTGGCAGTGGCCCAGCACAAGATAGGATGGAAAAAGGGTCAGCGTGTCGGAAATGGATAATAAATAACATCAGATGTAACATTATTTAACTTAAACCTCTTCTGTTAGATATAAGGACTCTGAGATATGCTACAGTCCTAAAAACAGGATAACAATCATAGTGCTATTAGCTGTTAACACTGCAACACCAGATACTTGTTGAAAGGGATTATTGATCAACAGAGATGGAAAACAGTTTTTTGGCAGCTGTTTGCCAGTTGGAAGTTAATATGGGAGTCAATTACCACCAGATAAATGTCCCTTCACCAGCAGAAGCTTTCAGAAGAGGGAGATACAGGCATGGCTTTAAATATCATCACTATTCAGACAAAACCAGATGGGTTCGAATATCAGTACTGTGGTCTTAGAAATGAATTTTTCAGTGAAGTGAAAGGGTCATGGTGGAAAGCAAAGCAGCTCAAGAACAAGGCAAAACACTCCACACAGTGTGTGTTACCCCTCATGGTCCTGCACCAGCCAGAGGGGAAATAAAGTGATTTTTTCTCCCCTGTAAGACGGGGGGGACTGTGACTAAATGCCAAAACCTGCAGGACCCGCGAGTGGGAGAGGTGGAGCTGCAGAACGATTCCCTCTGGTGAGGAGAGCCCGGCACTGCACAGGGAATTGCACAAGGCAGCGGAGCCCGGGAATACGGGAGAGCTGCTCAGCAGCACGAGGGAGCCACGGCTCTGTCCCTGCCTCTGTCTGCCTGTGCAGCATCACCTGCTCGGACACTGCTGCCTCTCGCCGCAGGAACACAAGGAACTGAGCTTAAAACCAAAGCTGCTGCACGCCCCAGCGGGGCTGGGAGCGCTCAGACGCAGTCCCGGGCACGCAGCGGGTGACAAGGACCTTGGGCTGACATTGGGGAGGTTTATCTTGAACAATCTGTTTGCTCCTGCGTGCAGGGCAGGCTCACGGGTAGGATATCACAGAGCTGGGGCCAGCACACACCAGTGCCAGCGGTGGGGGCTGCCAGCCCGGCCTCCTCCAGGGGCAGCAGGGAGGGGTTTATCAGCATTCCCAGTCTGGGCTGTTTTCTGGAATCCCAGAACTTCACAGAATGCCGGGTTTGGGTCGGGAGGGACCTCAAAGTTCCTGTCACTCACCCTCTGCCATGGCAGGAGCACCTTCCACTGCCCCAGGCCGCTCCAAGCCCGGTCCAGCCTGGCCTCTCCTCCCCAAACACAACCCCTCAGCTGAGGCTGCCTCGTCCCTGCTCTGTTGCTGGAAGTTGTTCACTCATTAAGTTAATCACTAAACCAAACTCCCAACAATTCTCTGCAAATGGGTGGAACCTGCTCATTTCCCTGACCACAGAACAATCACTGCAGGTTTGTTATCTGCAGCTGCCAGGGCAGGGTGACAGGGCCTGTTCAATGGAGAATAAATCCTGCGTGTTTTCCAGCACACTCAGATCACCCTGCGACACTTGGTTTCAATGTTTGCTACACCTTTGTGCCACAGCATTTACATTTGTGACTGGAAATCTCTTTCTGCTTTTTCCCCTATAATTCTGGGTGCAGTTTTGTCCACTTTATCCAATAAATCTCCACCCCAACAAATGCAGAAATCCCCGCCCCAAGCAGGCACTGGGAACTGAACAAGAGGAATGAGTTTGGCTTACCAGGAGCTCATCTTTCCGTTCTGCATCCATTTCAAGGAAGTGTCATGAGGGTGTCAAGTGCCTTCCCTGCAATCTCGCCAGCTCTGGGGAGCAGCCGCTTCCTTCCCAGCTTTCAACACCGTCCTTGGAAAAGATAAACAGGGAAAGCATGTGCTGGGAGGAGATAACCCAACCCTGGGGCTTTGGGGAATGGGAAAGGTGGAGGGAAACCAGCAACTGGTGGCATTGCTTCAGCACAGTGCTGGTCACAGGATGTCATTCTGGGAGTCTTTAATACTATTTAATTTATTATTATTAAATTTTAAATTATAATTATTAATTTTTAAATTATTATTAAATTAATAATACAATTTAATACAAGGTAAAAGTTGCTGGCTGGCAAACCGAGCCCAGAGTTTTTTTACAGCATCAGGAAAATCACTGTGGTTAGAATTTTAAGGAGATTAGCACAGATGTTACAACTCAATTTCCTAGTTTTGGCTTGCAGAGCAAAAGCACACGCTCAAATACTGGAATATAAAAGCAAAATGAAGTAATACAAAAAGCACAGGAAACTTCAATAACTAAAGTATTATTTCTTTGAACCTGACCATTTATTCTGTGATCTCAGACTGAAGACTCAGCAAGTCTGCTATAAGCAGTTTGTGCCAACAAGCCTAAAACAGATCAGGCTTATAGGCTACCTATTTAAATCTGGGTTTAGGATAAAGTATCCCCTCCCAAGCTGAGGACAGATGAGATGGAGAGTGGCAGCTCTAGTTTTAGGCTCAAACTTTCAGGACATGTGCCACAGCAGCTGCAATAATGGCCTGAGGAGGAAAAGGAATGGTCCAGTGATTCTTAAAATAGAATATGGGAAGCCTAAGTTCAAAGGCTTGAGATAACACAGATAAACTCCTTTGCAATGTCAGCGATGCCTGTAAACCGATGAGGAACTGAGCACTCAGTCTGGATTTCGAGTAAAATCCTAACAAAAACTGGAAGGAGAGGCTCAGGGAGGGCTCCCACTGCTCTGGTAAATGCAGTTTGTCCAACACCGATCTCTGCAGGTGGCAGAGGATGGAGGCTGCCGGGGCAGTGCTGCTGCTGCTTCCCAGAGGCAGGCAAGGCTCCCCAGCCTGCGCCAGCCCGCTCCAGCCTCCCCAGGGCTGCCGAGCTGCGTTTGCCACTTGTGGGCCTCCCAGCCCATTCCGTGTTTCCTGGTACCACCGTGTGGCGGAGGGAAGGAACAGGCTGCTAATCACAGCGTGTTAATGAGCTAAACGGCCCCGCACAAATCCCTGCGTCCACCGGGCTGTGCCAGAGGCACCGGGAGGATGCCAAGTCCAGCCTTCCCCTGCCAACGTGCCTCAGATCCAGCTCCCCTCTGAAATCGTGGGTATTTTTTCCAAGAGTAATTAATTTAGTATCAAGGGAATTTTTCTCTGTGGGGCTTGGCAGCAAGGAAGTTAATTGGATCATGGTATGGCAGGGAAACCTGGGCACCTCCAGCCGGGCTGCAGGCCAACAAAACCCACCCACCAAACACCCCCAGCACAGGAACCACCTCTGCTGTCATCTCCAGTGAGAAGGAAATGATGAGAAAAGCTAATTTAATTGCCCAAGTTTACAATCAGAACTCAGAACCCCTAATACAGGAATGTTCAGCTCTTGTGCTGAGGTAAGACTGAATTCAATCAAGAAGCACCAAGACACCACTTCATTAGAATAAAAGCAAACAAAATCTGTCTGGGCAATGCTAAAATAGTAATCCAGAGGAACCAGATTAATAATAATCTAACAGTAACTTCTCTCCAGGAGGAGACTGCCATGTACACCCACCTCTGCACAGCAACCAGCAAACTCGAGAGCAGGGAAGAGCTGCTGCCTTTGTAAGGAGACAGTTAAAACGCAAAAAAAAAAAAAAGTTTTTAATAAAACATCTTTTAAAATTCCAGTCTTTCACATCAGAAATCTTCTAAAGCCAACTTACTAAAGATCTTTATCAGCCTCAATCAACTTTACTCACTCACAGATCCCCCTGTGCCATCTCCTTCCCATCCCTTACAAATGATGGTCTCACTGCAAATTGTGAGAGTTTAACTCAAACTCCATTTCATCTCCACCAACTGCAGAAGGTGCCATTTCTCAGGAATTATAGCAGCAATATTAGTCCCTGGGTATGGCATTACCATATCTGGGATGATTTAGGGACAATGAAATCCCTGTGCCATCAAGCTGTGTGATTCTTCTGACACAAATGATCCTGCAACTCAATATCCTCTGGATGCACTCACTGAATTCAGTCCATTTTCCTTCCCTGTTCCCTTTCAGCCCACCCGTGGCAGGGCTCGGGGATGGCAGGAGGACACTGTCACTCCTTCCAAGCAGAACTGAGCTCTGTGAAGGCAAAAGGAAAACTGCAGAGGGAAACAATCCTGAAACTCTAAACTGTTAACCCTAGGGCAGTGTGCTGGGAGGAGCAGGGGCCTGGGGAATGCTCCTAACGTGGTCCAGTTCTGTTCTTGTGGATTTTAGCCCAATCCACTTTCAGTTTAACATAAACCCATGGCTGGGGGAAAGGTGGTTCTGTGGGATATTGGGGAGTGACCACTGGCTGGCAACTTGCTCACATTAACTTCTGCTCACTCTAATTGTCACTGCTCTGGGGGGAGTCCAGAGATTTTGCTCTATAATTTATCAGTAATTTCACTGTTCTTAAATGCCCAGCAAACTCCTGAAGTGTTGGGGAAACAAGATCATCCCCAGTATCCACTTCCAGCACCCCAAAGGATTCAGAACTTGGCCATTCTTTTTGCAACTTCACCCATCAAGAGGCAAATAAATGACAACAGCAGCTTGGGCCTATTTCCAGCTGACTTGTGCTGAAATTAATAAACGAAGAAACTATTTAGTGACAGAGCCCTAATATTGCATGGATTTAACCCACCCTGGTGCCCAGCTCAAGGCCTGCTATGGAGCACAGATCTTATTCGCCTTTCTGCTGCCAGTGGTGACTTTCTGGACCCTGGATGTGACATTTCCCAAAGCTCCAGCAGGACAAAATCCCTGCTGCTGCAGAGCCCACCCAACAGACCAGCCTGGTAACTGCACCTGGCAGCACCAGTGCCGTTCCCAACAGATACACAAGGGACAATTTTCCACGTAAAATGATTACAATTTAGCAGAGAAATGTTCAGCTGCAGGCGCTCTGGCAGGCGGCGATGCAGATTTGTGGTGCCTCCAGCCACGAACCAGGCACGGTTCAGCGCCTGCTCCCCAGCTTTAATTTACACAGCTAATTAGTTGGATTTACTGGCTTCAGCATCCCTCAGCCTCTATTTGCTTAAGGAGAAATAGATGAGCCCTGCCTGTCGAGTCAAGCCCAACAGGCCAATAACTCCAGCAGCGCAGGGCACATGCAGTGGAAGCAGCTCAGATGCAGCAAGCCCTGGAACCTCACACCACAAACGTCCCCTGCTTTCAGAGGAGTTTAGGTGGCAGACACCGCTTAAAATCACTATTTTCGTGCTTGGCTGGAGAAAACATCCTCCAAGGAACCACACAGGGTCAGCACAGCCTGCTGGGGGTGGGAAGATGAGAAGTTAAGGATTTACTTCTTTAACAAAGAGCAACCCTGAGATCCCCCTTCATTAGCAGCACTTTGTTTAATGACTGGGGGTGAAGAGGTCGGCAGTGGACACAGGGAACACAACATTGCAGCTGGCACCTCGGCCACTGGCAGCCCCTTCAAACCCACTTCCTTTGGCAGTATTTGTTCATTTGTAGATGCACAGCAAGGTAAGACCCTACAAAAGCAAGGCAGGCTATTTCAAACTTCCTGATTTTGAAGATTTAATGATTATTTTCCTTTCCGCAGCCACGTCCCGGCCACTCCTGTGACTGCTCAGGACGTTTGGGGCTGTTTCTGGGTGGGGTTTAATGAAGATTATCAAACAGGATTATTCACTATTATTTCTTTTCTGTTAGACATACCAGCTATGGGAGGATGGAGCAGTTCCATGGGGTACATCCCAAACTGCCTTTAGAGCACGCGGCCGCTCCAGAACACTCCCAGCACTCCTGACATCGGAAATTTGTGGATGTGAAACTCTGCCCTGCTCGTTTGCACTGGATTCCCTCTGAAATCAGCGCAGGTTGAAACAGGTCACTGAACTTAATCACAAACAGACACTGAAATCCCAGGGAAAGCCAAGCAGAGATGGAAAAAATATTCCATCTGACAGTCACTGAAGGAGACGTTTACACAGGGGGGTTTGGGTTTAGCTCTGGAGTCCAAGTAGCAGCTATAAAAATGGTGCATTTTTACCCAAAAAATCTCGTCTCCTGCTTAGTCACTGCCCCAGCCAGGTCTGGATTCGATTAGCAGGAGCAACAATATTCAAGTTTAAGTGCAGAAATGTAACACATCATCAGTTTTATGGAGCCAGTTCTGGTTTCCCTCCCAAGAAAAGCTCACCAGAATTTACTTTTCTCTGAAGCAAGATCACTGTATTCCTCCCAGTTTTGTACAGTGCTACATTTTAGAAAATAATTTATCTCAGTAGATTAACTTACATGTTTCATTTTCAGCCTCCAAGTAAGCCAAGTCTTTAAAAACATCCTGCAGTAATCTAGCTTTTAGGCAAGGAAATCTCACTTTTAGGTAAGGAAATCTCGCTTTTCAGGTGTGAATAACAATTAATTGTCTGAATGAAAACACAAACACAGACATGCACACAGCAAACGTCCTTAAACCACTAAGGAGTGAACTAAAGGCAAGAGAAATTAGAGAGCATTAAGAACAGTCCAAGCCAAACCGTATCCAGCTTTATTAAAGGTACTTTTCATGAACAATCATGGTAATTTAGGCAGGACATGGGCTACAATCTGCAACATTTTACAACAACTGTCAAACTCCCCTCCCTTTGTGGACTACTGAAATGGAGAAGTTGCTAAAAACCGTAAGAATCTTCAGCTCATACTTGTAGAGGGCAAAGTTTAGAGTGAGGGTGGACAATGTGAAACATCCGCGCGTTGTCTGACAACTCTGCACAAACCCACCCTGACTTTGAGAGGAAAGTTAAAAGCAGGTTTCTGTATCTGAGGATCCACAATAGAAAAGAGGAAGTGCAGCTCCTGTTTGAGCCAGCGTATCCCAGACTGGACACCAGAAATCCAGGGCACCTGACAGGGGACTGAGTGTGGGACATCCCCAAATGTCAGTTCTGCTGAGCTTTGGAGTGAGGGCTCTGGGCAAACAAGGAGACCCCAGAGGAGAACTGATGGCACTGGGATGTGGAGTGAGCAACAGCATCCCGGGAGCTCTGATGTTCCCTTGGACACACCTGACACGCAGCACGGGGGAATCCCTTCTTCCAAACACTGGGGACTGGCAAAAGCTTTTCTTATTAAAATTTAGGTTTTGAGAAATAGACTAAATGACATTTGTCCCCATTGCCCCCCACCCCCCCAGAACACAACAACAAAGCGGTCTGTGTGCTAACAACATAGCTTAAAAAAAAGTAAACCAAAATTCTGCATTGTTATAAAACTTGATAAAAAATAGTATTTCAAACTGTACAGTCACCAGAAGTACACAGTTATCAAAAATTCACACGTTTTACTTGGCTTCACCAGCACCTTCAGCTTTCTGTGCCTGAAAAGGAAAAGGGGAACAAGTCAACACGTGAAAAACATGGACACTGATTTTTCTATACAGCAAAACCCTGAGCAGAACAAATCCTCTCTGAGCTGCACAGCTCTGATTTTTAATAAAATTATATTTAACATCTGTGGCACCACAAAACACAACTTAGAAGTTGCTTTGTGAACTTTACAGAAGAACAGTAACTTCCATGTGGCAACATCCCCTGGCAAACAGACAACTTTAACTCTTTACCACCACCCCCATCTGCGTGGAGTGTTGTAAGCAGCGCTCGTCCCTGCCACAAGCCAAGACCTGTCCTGGTCCGGGAGGGAAAGGAACAATCCTGGTGCACAGCAGGGATACCTGGTCTGTTTTGGCATCTCCATTTTCTGCAGGGTTGTTTCCCTCCTTGCCAGCATCAGCTTTTCCCTTCTTCCCCTTGGGCACCTTCTCGCTCTTCTGTAAATGCAAGAGAACATTTGCTGTCAGCCCCCAGCAGCAGACAGGAGCCACAGCAGCCTGAGGGCCCCACAAGGACACAGCACACCAGTCTCTGTTTGTACGGGATAGACAGCAAGCGTGAAGGCTTCACTTCGGTATTTTTTATGCAAATTCTGTAAAATGTGCAAGTTTTCAGTTCAGCTTTATGCAGTGATGATGCAGCTCCATTTCCTCACTACACAGCTGTTAATCAAAGGTTTGTTAGTTGTTATCATTACCAGGCAATGCCAAATCTCATCACCCTTTTACCTTTCCAAACAGCCCTGACCCAACTCACCTTTGGAGCTGCTTTTTTAGGTTTGGGCTCTGGCTTTGGAGGAGCAGGCTTCTGCAAGGGAGAGAAAACCTGAGTTAGAGACTCTGGAACGGTTTGGCTTGGGAGGACCTCAAAGCCCGTCCCACCCCTGCCACACCAGGGACACCTTCCACTGTCCCCAGGGTGGTCCCAAGCCCTGTCCAGCCTGGCCTTGGGCACTGCCAGGGATCCAGGGCCTCCCCACTCTCCCAGCCAGGAATTCCCTCCCAATATCCCAGTCCTCCTCCAGTGGGAAGCCATTCCCCCTTGTCCTGGCACTCCAGGCCCTTGTGACAAATCCTGCTCCAGAGAAACAAACTACTTTTTTTTTTTAAACACTCATGCCAAATAGCTTAGTTTTAGAAAAGCAAATAAAAACATTTGAAAGTGCAGCCGTTATTTGGGCTGTCCATTATTTTACCACTCCCACAGCACCACACAATGGGGCAGGAACTTAATTTTCACCTCCAGCTCTGAGATGCATTTACACACCCAGTGGTCATGTGTGAAACCACCCAGTGTTGTGACATCTCTGCCCAGCAAGAGGATACTCACAGCAGATAACCTCGCTGATCTCCGCTGCGGCTGTTGGAAAAGGAGAACAGTTCTATTGAAATGACATGGATTATGGACTCTCAAAAGCTCACAAACTTGCTCTCTTCCCAAAGTAGTAAATCCCCAGAAATTATGTTTATAGTTCTTTAGTTTCTAGAAATTAAGGTGATAGTTCTCTTTTTCTGTATTCTCAAGACACATGAGGCTATGCCATTATAATTACTAATAGCTAATGATAGTTGAGTAGATTTTTCATGGTTAGAAGTAGATTTCTCATGGTTAAAAAGCAGTTAAGACTTTGAAAAGTCAGAATCAATTGAGACCAACCCTCGCCCCGACTCCCCAATTATTGTGGTGACGTTAAACCTCATCTTCCAACGGAAACACTTGATGATCCAACTTTCTCCAAACACTCAACTTCTTACCTCATCCTTAACTTTGGCCTTATCGCCCTTGGTCTCTCCTTCAGCCTGGGGACATGGACACAGGTTGTAGGAACAAGTGATGGACAGGATTCTCGCTCACCAGCCGCTATTTTAACCCCCAAATCCCAAGGGGCACATCCCCCTCGCAGCCCCGGCGGGTCCCGGCCCCTCCCCGCGGGGCCGGGGCGGGGATGCCGGGGCACAGCCCCGCACCGAGGCAGCGCAGGCGGGGCGGGCGCCGCGGCCTCCCCGGGCCGTGCGCGGGGTCTGCGCGGGGCCGCCGCTGCCCCCTCAGGGCGGGCCCCCCTCCCGCCCCCGCCGTTTTGGCGGCAAAGCTCCGCCGCCGCTTCCCGCCCTTTCCCGCCCCACACCGGCGCTCCCCTCCCCCCTCCCCTCACACCGACCTCCCGCCAAAACCAACCGGTTCGGACCGGCGGCGGCCGCCGGCCCCTCCCGCGCCCCCGGCCCCCCCGGGCTCCGCCGGTACCGGGCCCCGCGCCGCCCCCACCCCGGCGAGGCCTCGCTCCTCCGTTACCGCCCCGAAAGCGGGGGGGGCCGCATAGTCCCGCCCCCCCTCCCACAGGCGGCTCCGTGAGGGGGGGGAGGACACCGTGAGGGGGGAGAGGACACCGGGCGCGGGGGGCGGCAGCTGCACGTACCTTTCTCTTCGGCATGGCTCCGTGTGTGTGTGAGCGTGTGTGTGTGTATATGTGTGTGAGGAGAGCGGAGCGCGCTGCGCGGCGTGAGGGGGCGGAGGGAGCGGGCGGAGGGAGGCGGGGGTGTGGGCGCCGGGCGCGCTGGGCGCGGGGGGCTGCGGGCGCGGTGCGGGGAGCGGTGCGGGGCTGCACCCGGCGGGCTGCGCTGCTCCCGACCCCTCTAATTGGAATCGGGTGTTTATAAAGTTTTATATAGAGCCGGACGCGGCCCAACCGGTTCCAGCCGGATCCCCGCCGCCCCGCGCGCCCATTGGCCCGCGGGGGTCACGTGGGGTGGGGCCAAGGCGGGGAGGGCGGGAGGGGATGGGGGGGCGCGCGAGGGGGCGGCGCGCGCGCCATTCACCCCCCCCCCCCCTCCGTGCGCGCGCGCGGGAAACCCGCGGGGGGCGGGGGGGGGGGGCAGTGCAAAAATGGTGGAAAAAGGGAAAAATTGGGATGCGAAGGCGGCTCGGGATAAAAGGGGGACACCCCACCCCGCGCGCAGGTGAGCGGAGCTGTTCGTTCAGCACCTCCGGCCCCGCGGGGCCCCCGCGCCCGGGAGCGGCTCCCGGGGGAAGCACCGAGGGCCCTTTTTCCTGTAAAAACACGGGAGATGCGGAGAGCTGCATCCTGAGGAGGAGGTGGCAGTGCTGGAAGAAGAGAGAAAAATGTTAAAAAGCCATAAAACGACGTTAAATCGATTCACACAGGTGCCCGCTGCTTGTGCCAAGCGACCCGGGGAGTTGGGCTCCTTCCAGGAGGGGACATTTCTCAAACCTGTTCCATCTGCTCCATCAGCTAAAGATCCCCGTCCACACTGCACCCTGCCCCAAACTCTCCACTTCTTAGCTGAACCGCATTCAGAAAAACACCCCAAGGAACAGCCTTTCCCCCCTCCCTGCCCAGGTAAACTCAGGCTTTTCCACACCTCATTTTTCACATTTTCCCCAGCCATGCTAATTTTTCCCATCAAAATTAAAGATGGAGGTTCAGTTCTCACTGACAGGAGCCTGTGGCTCTATTCCCAGGGATTCCCTGGGAAGATGCCCTCCTGAAACTCTCGAGTTTGCCCGGGTAACTCATCCCCACCCTCTAACAAAGGAGGGTTCACGGGGGAAATAACTGGAAATTTCATTTACTGGAATAACTGATGCAGGTGAAATGTACAAAGTCAGGTAACAGGAACCTTTTGCCACTGCTCAAAGGACTCTTCCTCCTCCCCTACTCCAGTGACACCTTTTATAAAATGGATTAAAACTTTCCATCCAAGCATTTTATACACCAGATCCTTCACTTACCTCACCTGCAACGGGACCAGTACTTTGTGGAAAGCCACCACTGTGGCTTTCGTCACCTGTAGAGTCATAACACAATGGAAAACCTTTTTTTTTGTTTGTGTTCCCTTAAGGCAAAAATGCATTTTTTGAGTAGGAGAATCTCCCCATCAGCCTGGCAAAGCAGACTGGAGAGTTTCCATCTCATGGAGAGTACACTGTTTCCACAGTTTCCTGAAACATGGAGAAAATAAAACACAGCCAAAGAAGTTTATGACCAGCAGCTCTCATCATCTCAGCACATTTTTATCCAAATTCTCTTTGCTACTTACACAGAGGTGGAACCTGCACACAGCTTCACCTGGGCAGGCTTTGGGGTGTCAGCAAACTGCTCACCCTACACTGTAAAAAACAACCTTCAACTCATTCCCAGGATAACAGGAATCACATGAGGAGTCTGTCACAGAGTAAATATTATATTAAACCTGGATTCCAACTTCATCACACCTTAAAATAAGCAGCTCTACATAGTTGTAAACATTCAGGTTATTTTTTAAATAACTTTGGTATGAATATACTTTATTCCCAGTTTGACTACACAGTTCTCCTCTTCACAATCACAGGCCAAGTGCTCAGTATGCAGCACTTACAAGGCTTTTAAATCTGCATTTTGTGGTTTTCACCTGGAGGTAAAAAGAAACACTTCAAACCCAGCAACAGCTGGTACTGCCACATCTGTGTGTGCATCAGGAGCAAAACCCAAGACATTTTCAGTTCTTTGATCATGGGGACGGAAACCAGGAGGAATCAGAGACGGAAACACTCTTGGAAATCAGCTTCTCCATCTCCCTGCCAATGGAAAACTGAGAACAAGTGATACTCCACAGCTGCTCTGGCCACTCCCAGTAATATCAGCCAAACAGCCCTTCTGGAACATCTTGGCTGGGGTCAGAGGCTGGTTTTGGCTACTGTATTCCTGAATTAAGCCCACCCTCATTCCCTGCAATTCCCTCAGAGGGTTTGGCATATGGTAGCCATCACCTGTGTTTAGCTGATTTCCTTTCCTTCCTGAGAAGGTTCATTCCCAACCAATCCTTTCTTCCTGCCTGCTCAGAGCCTTTCCCAAGGTCAGTGTGGTCCAAGCAGCACCTTCTGCACCTGGCTTTTCCCCACATCCGCTGCTCAGGAGAGATCTCAGACCTGCTGAAACTTTGGAGCAGCTTTTTTTGTTTACAGCAAGGCTGGGAAACCTTCCTTGAGCTCTCTGGAAATCAGGAGTGGATACATCCAACCCAGCAGAGGCAGGTAGGGAAAAGACAAGCTGCTCTCACCAAGTCGGCAGTGGGGAATGTCCCTGACACCAGGAATAATCCTCTCCCTGCAGAAAGCAGGGCTCTCTTGATGGGACAGCAGAGGACATCTCAAAAATGGACTCCCTACTGCAAAGCCATGGAAAGAATCTGAGCCCAGACTGATTAATCAGGACTGAACTGGTTTGGCTGGGCTAGTTCAGGAGGAATCACAGAACTGGAGGAGGCTCGCTGCAGTTCACTTCTTGTCACCGGAACACCTGGTCTGGCAAGGACCCAGCAGCAGAGACCCAGCAGGGTGCAGGGAGGTGACCCAGGACAGCACCACCTTCCCCAGCAGCATCACAGCCCGGCAGGGCTCAGAGCAGCCATCCCTGCCCCGGGCAGGGCCAGGGGACGGGAGGTCCTGGGGCAGCCCTGGATGCCCACGGCAGGACCCTGCTGAGCCAGTCCCTCTGGGCAGCAGCTGCTCCCTCTGAACACTGTTCCCCAGAGCCCAGCACCTGTGTCATGCGGACACCGGACACAATCTCTCAAAGAAGTCTGCTCTCTTGTGCTCCAGGGCCTGCAGGAAGCCCTGGATCCTCTCCTCCCGCAGGGCCGTGCATTTCTGCAGCAGCGTCCGCCGGCGCCGCGCGTCTCCATGGGACGGGCACCCCTCCTGCTGCAGCTTCTTGGTCACGTAAGCCTGGTCCCTCTCCATCTGCTGGCGCCTCCTCTCCTCCAGGTACGAGTCTCTGGCCTTCTGGAGTGGAAAGCAGGAGCGTTAGCACCTTCCAGGACCCTCAGCTCACTGTGGCAGCTCTGCCGGGCCCTCGAGCTGCAGGTTCCCCCAGGGCTGGCTCCGGGGCTGTCTCCTCCACCCTGAGGCAGCCTGCTTGACTGCTTACAGAAAATACAGGGGTGCCCTTGTGGGCCTTCCCTCCAAAACACCACTCTGCTGGAGCATTAACTCCTAGTTAGAACAGATAAAAGGACAGATTGGGGGAAAACCCTCAGGTATTGGAATCAGAGAGGAACAGCTACAGGAGAACTTTTCAACCCCAGACATGCACACTGTCCTCCCTTTGGACAATTGTGAGGATTCCCTGGCAAAAAGAAAGGGCAGCCTCAGACACTGCAAAGTGGCTCTTGCGGGGAGAAAAGTGACCAGAGAACAAATGTGGACAATGAGAAACCTTGATAATAGCATGGCATGAACACATCCAGCCACCAACCAGAACTAAGAAAAGATGAGAATAGCTGGGAACAGAAGCTGCATTTGTTGCCTGTCAGAAACCAGCACCAGGAGCAAAGTCAGAACAGTGACCTTACTGTTCCAGACAGAAGCCAAGCTCATGGCAATGACAAACACTACTGCCTTTTTTGCTTCCCTCTTCATGCAGAAGGTGAACTGCCATTAGTTGTACTAATACAATGAATTGCTGGTAAGAAAAGGGCAGAGCTGGGCCAGAAATAGGAACAAAAGAGGTTAAGGACATGGAGAGTTTGGATGCTGCCAGACTGGCTGCACTTGATTAAATTCAGCCATAACCACAACTGGCTATAATCTCTTTGACAACTCTAAGGGGTGAGCAAGGTCCCTGAAGGTAGAAAAGGGACAGGCAATGTAATGCCTGTCTTTAAAAAGAGGACACAAATAATTAAGGAGCAGACACATTCAGAGCAAAATATGATGGAGGTTAAGAGCTGAGGCCCTTCTGCCAGTCACTGCTGCCTCTGTGACACAAGGTGCTGCCCCCACATTTCTCCATCGGGAGTTCCAGCTCCCACACTTGTTTTGCTTAAAAATAGCCAAATTACTGTCTCACTCCTGAACTGGCCAGCTGTATCAGAACCAGGTCAGTGAGGTTCACAGCAACAGCTCTGAAAGGAGAGGAACAATGTCAGCGAGCAATAGGAACATTCCCTTCAGCAGGTACCTCTGGACCCACCAGAAGGAACACACTTGTCCACAGACTCACAGCTCGGGCAGCCTCATTTCAGCTGCTAGAAAGGAAACTCAAAACCCACTTGTTACCACCCTGGACACAATGGTGGAGTTAGAGGAAGAGCATGTGAGCACTCCCTGCCTGTTGCAGTGTGAAGGCAGCACGTGCTGCCAGCACTGTGAGGTGTCTGAGCTGAACTGGCAGGTGTCACCCTGGTGTCACAGCAGGTGTCACCCTGGGGCAGAGCAGCGTTCACTGGGACAGAGGCTCAGCTGCTGGAACCAGCAATGAGTGACACAGACAGAGCTGACTCTGGATATTTTGCTGCAAGTAGAGGAGTCTGGCAACACACCAAGAGGTTGTGACAAGCCACAGGGTGCAGGAGAAGCAACACATGAGCTGCTACTGAAACAAGACCTTAGCTAACAATCACTGCTGCCCCTTTTCAGCCTCTCACCTGACTCCAGCTGCTGTGCAGGTAACACACGGGGCTGGGCTCCCTTACCTGTAAAGCACTGTAGTTCATCTGGAACTGAAGGATGGCTTCACACAAGTTCCAAAAGGAATATTCTGGCCACAAGACTGACTGAAACACCAGGCATGAATGGGATGTCTGCAGAAAGCAAGATCACCAACAATTTAATCACTGAGCAAGAGAAAAAGTCATTAACATGCAACTCTGTTGGGCAAACTATGCCACTTTCCCCATAAAGGTTTTATCTAGGCTGTGTTATCAGATTCTACTTAAAGTGAGGCAAAAACCAGCTAGGAGAGTCTGAAATTGCACAGTGTAGAGTCCTTCTAATTAATTTTTAATGCTGGGACACCAGTCATCCACTCCTGTAAAGGCATCAGCAGAATTCTTTCTAATGCTGTGTTGGTCTCCAGAGGTATTTTTAATAGTTAAGCATCACAGACTTATAAAAAAACTAAAATAGCAACACTGGAGTACCAAAGGCTAAGGGAACAACAGTTGAACTGAGGCTCAGGACATGACATTTAAGCCATTCTTCAAATGACATCTCATGATATTCCTTACTGCCCACCCATGAAATTTAAACTGCTTAATGAAGCCAAGAGTTGTGGTGTCCTGAACATATCCCTGAGCTGGATGATGAAAGACTTCAAGTCAAAACCTATTTTTGCCACCAAGTTCCTCACGGTTTCAGGTAAATACATTCCTGTGATGACTGCTAAAACAATCCAACACTTAACAGGACTCTTTACCACCGAGAGGAGCAGGCAAAGTTATTTCATAGCATCAACACAGGGTATAGGTGTGCCCAAAAACAGAGGGAGGAGAGGGGATGCCTTGGTAGGGAAGCACAGCTCAGGCCAGACTTCTGAGAACTCAACAATTAAATAATTTGGAATGAGAACATTTGATGTGGTTGCCTAAAGGCAATTGGGTTTTGGCTCCAAACTGTAGATGTAAAATAAAATGTGAGCTTCAGCTGAAGCAGCCCCACTCAAACGTTCCCTACAAACAAGTAATTATCTAAAGGTGAGGAGAGGAGCAAAAGAATTCATGATTTTAGGCAACCACAGATCTGCAAGAAGAGATTGCTCAGAGGTGCCCCAGCACTCAGTCCATCCTGGGAGTTACCTAACCCCAGCAGAAGGAGTTTCAGAGCCCTCATACCTGCTTGCACCTGGAGTCAGTGGAACAGCAGCATCTCTGAGGTAAAGATGGAATATCCCAGGGAAAAACAGAGACTTTACCTGCCAGAGCAAGAAGTCGCTGAGGCGAACCTCTCCAGAGGTTCTGATCAGCAGGTCTGGGTCAGGGGAGTTGTTGGTGTACAGACATTTATCCAGCAGCGACTCAGACACGTCACTAGAAGACAGACACAGGTCACAGACCCCTTTGCTGACCTGATGGATGTGCCACAAACCAGAATTAAGGGGGTTTATGCAAACTCAGGGCTGCAAATTAGCACTGGGTGGTGGAGCTGAACCACACAGAGCCATCAACTTGCTTCTGACAGACACTGCTGTCTGCTCCACAGGCTATTCCAAATGCTATTTCAGCCCCCAGAGCATCCCACTCCACGCTCTTTGAAACATAACACAGTGGTGGAAGCAGACTGTGAGGGCTTCCATCTGGAGCAGGGAGCAGAGTGTAACTACTCCTTCTCCTTCAGGGTGGAGGAACAGTGCAGCATTCATGATTCATCTGTTGTTTGACCTCATAGCTAAGACTGTCAGCCAAGCAGCCAATTGTTGTGGCATGAAATCTGCCTTCACATTTAAACCAACTTAAGACATAGACCTAGTTTCTCTTCTGTCTTGGTTGTGTATCTATCACCATGGTAACTGAAATAATAAAAGCCAAACATTGCATAGTAACTTTAAGTCACTTGTTCCAGTCACACTGGTTTAATGAGATCTATTTAAAAGCCACTTGGCTTCTGAGAGGTTTCTCATGCAGTGAGAGTGGCAAGACAGGCAGGATTCATCCCAAAGCCTCACACAGAAAGCCAGGAGTTACCTGGGTTCCAGCAGTCCTTGTTCCACCCCCCAGGCCATCTCCCTGACAGCATTGCTGATCTCGTGCCTCGAGGTGTATGCAAAGCAGACATTCAGAAAGCACCTGCAAGGAGGAAAAGGTGTGGAAGGCTCATCCTGGGCAGGCCCAGCAGATGACAGTGGTGTGTGCTTGTAGGACCAAGAAGGAAAAAGAGATGTAGCATGTGTGACAAGTCCCAGCCCTCGGGGAGAGGAGGAAGTCGTGAGGTATCAGCTCCTGAAACCGAGTGTCACTTACTTGTTGTAGTTCCTGGTTGCCAGCACAGCTTGGGCAATCAGCTCCTGGATGTCCAGGGGCAGGAGGGGCAGGTCCCCGAGCACACGGATGCACACCCCGTGCTTCTTCAGGTTCTCCCTGCACCCAACCACAGCGGGGACCACAGAAAACACATCAGTCTCTACTGCACAAGTGCCAACATCCACCCACAGCTTCAGCAAAACTGGGAACTGGGGAAAGGCAAAACCACCAAATGCTGCAAAACTGGCTGAGATTTGATCATCCCAAACCATTCCATAGAGGCACAGTGATCACTCCCCACACCAGTTCCTGAGGTACAGACACAACCAAAGGACCAGGAAATAACCATAGATTAGGCATCCCTACCTATGGAAACCTAGAGTACAACCACAGGCTTTAGGCGCCTCCAACAAACCAAAAATTAAGACAAAGCTTTGATATTTATGAAAACATCTGGCACTCAGTGTTTCTGACTGTGCTGTGTCTATCTGAACTCTGTCCTTGTCCCCATGGTTTGGATGGCACAGTTGTCACAAATCTGATGTGCCTGCACAGAGCTCTACAGCCCACGCAGGCAGGCACAGCCCCTCCAACCCCTGCAATTCCCCGTGTCCTGCCCCAGTCCCACCCTGTGGCACACACAAGGGGGCTCTTACTGCTCCTCCAGCAGGCGGCTGAACTTCTGCCTGGCCAGGTCCATGAGCCCGTCCACCTCCTCCTGGGAGCGCTTGAAGTTCTCGATGCTGAAGGCGTAAACTGTCACCTCCCGAATGCCCAGGTTCAGGCACCACCGCAGCGTCTGCAAGGAGACAAACAAAACCATCAGGCCAGCAAGACACAACTTCCCCAGGTAAAACCTTCTTGTGGCTTCTCATGAGGCCAGGACTGGATCAAAGAAATGATATCAAAAATATGAAACCCCTAGATGTGAATTTCAGATTCATTTTAAAGGACAGGAGGAAAACATCACTGCCTCAGGATGACTCCATCACAGGGGACTCATCCAGCCAGGAAAAGCACCACTGGTTTATCAATTATATAACACTGTACCTTTCAAAACCTTTCCAAAGAAAGTCAACCTGTTTCACAGAAATAAAAGCTTTGAGATCTGTAGGGTAGACATTTTAATTGAGTGCAAAACAGAAGAAAAAGCAGTTGAATAGAATGATTCTGCAAGATAACACAGAGAGGGAGGAGCTGAAGCTGTGAATCCTGAAGATGAACATCAGCTCCAAACACAGGTCTGGCTCCAGTGAAGGGAAGGAACACAGGACACCAGTCCAGCAGCAAACCCAGCTCAAACCTCCACCACACAAAGACACCAAACATCCTCCCCACCTGTGCCAGCTTATCAAAGCCTTGGGAATGTCCCTGCTGCCTCTCCACGTGACACTTCTGCGCGTAGCGTCGATTGCCATCCATGATGAAGGCAACATGCTTGGGCATTGGACCTGCCTGGGGAACAGGGAGAAGCACAGGAGAGCAGCAGCTGAGCAGGCCTGTCCTCCCCAGAGAGCTCAGCCCCTGCCCCAGCAGCCTGTGTGCTCCCAGCAGGGCACTGCTGTGTCCCAGCAGGGCACTGCAGCTGGGATGAGCAAGGTGCTCCTTCCCTCTGTGCCAGCCCCAGTGCAGGGTCTCCAAAGGAACAGCTCAGTGCTCACAGCTGACTGCACTGGAAAGCAGCTTTGCCCTCCCCATTGCTCTCACAGCAGAGCTGCAGGGCTCAGTGCCCCGTGCTGCAACAGCTGCAGCCACGGAGGAGGGCACACAGGGGGCTGTGCTGCATTTTTTATTTCAAAGCTCAAGTGCCTTTTCACAGACACAATTAACTTCAGAGAAAACAAAGAAAGGTTGTACGACTTCCCCCACAAAGAGCACTGTTCCTTTCCTGACCTCACTGGGCCTCACAAGGGCAGCACCATCAGTCCCAAGCCTCAGCAAGGAGAGGATTTTCCTGGAACTGGTGAGGTTTTTTCCAATACTCAGTTTCACTCCTTAAACTCCCAGCATGAGGCTCTCTCTTCCCTCCCTCCTTCCCATGCCCTGCCTTCATCAGCAAGGGCAGAGATCCTTCTTGGCAAGCACTGCCTGCAGCCTTGCTCATTTGCAAGGCTAAGCCTAAGTAATCTCCCACCCTGGGATGCAGATCCAGTGCCAGCACTAAATGCACCCTTGGCAACAACGCTCCCTCTCCCGAGCACTGCAGCCACAGAGACGGTCCCACCCTGAAGAACCTGCCAGCTCTTCCCCACAAAATCCACCCAAATCCATCCCTTACCTTAATAATGTTGGCACAGAACCTCTCTATGATGGTCAGCTCGCCCTCTCTGATCCACGACATTTTTTACTGACAGCTCCTTTCCTTTTTCAAAGGGAAAATGAAAATAAAAGGGTTAAAGGTGATTGTTTGAACCCAAAGCAAACAAACCACCTGGGAAAAATCAGCTCTGACTTGCTGCTCTGGAGCCCTTTACATTGTTTGTGCAAGTCCTTTGATAAGTAGGCAGTGGGGAAGCTCAGAAACAGGCTCTGGAATTTTCCAGCTGTGTCATCAGAGTGGGCTCTGCACCGGCTGCTGCAGGGAAAACCATCCCCGAGTCCCCCAGCCTGCAGGACTGGTTTGTCCAGAGCCACGGTTCGGGTGCCACCAGCACAAACTGCCCGGACCCAACCACCTGGACCTCATCCCGCCATCCAGGGGCAGATCGAGTTACACCGACAGATCATCCTCCCTGTGGGCTTTCTCTGCTTCCTCCCTCAGGGAGGGATCCCTGCCCGCAGCTGAAGCCACAGAACATTAAGGCAAAGAACCGCCGGACCTCGGGCTGCTCCTAAAGCTCGGCCCGAGCACACCCAACGCCACCGCTGGCTGCTAGTGGTCAGCTAATGGCGATCGACCGCGGTTTTACACAGTCACCCTAAAGAACGACCTTCACAGAGGGCTGCAAGCCCGGGGCGGAGCAGGGACGGCCGTGCCTCGCTCCCCGGGCCGGGCGGGCGCAGCCCCGGCCCCCGGGACCCCCTCCCGCCCCCGGCAGCGAGCGGAGCCGGCCGAGAGCGGGACGCACACCCAGACCCCGCGGGTGACCCCGCTGCCGGCGGCCGCGCACCGTGGGGACGGGGCGTCCCTTAGGCCTCCGCCGGCTCCGTGAGGGGAGGGACGCGGCGGCCGGCGGGAGAGACACGACGGAGCTAGACACACGACGGAAGGAGACACACCCCGCCCGCAACGCCCCCGCCGTGCCCGGTAAGCCCCGGCTCTGCCCCGGTCCCTCCCGGTGCCGGTATCTCCCCCGGTACCTGCCCCGGTACCTGCCCCGGCGGCGCCGCCTCAGCCTCCGCCGGAGGGTGACGTGCCCTTCCGCTTACGTCACACCGCGCGCCCACGGGGCCGCGACGGCGCGGGGGGCGGGGCCGCGCGCGCGGCGGGGCGGGGCGGGGGCGCTGAGGGGAGGGGGGGATGGGGGGCTCTGAGGGGAGGGGGGGATGGGGGGCTCTGAGGGGAGGGGAGATGGCGGGGGACAGGACACAGGGAATGGCTCCAAAGGGAGAAGAGGGCAGGGATAGATTGGCAGGAGATTGTCCCGTTGTGAGGGTGGGTGCCCAGAGCGGCTGTGGCTGCCCCTGGATCCCTGGCAGTGCCCAAGGCCAGGCTGGACAGGGCTGGGAGCAGCCTGGGACAGTGGGAGGTGTCCCTGCCATGGCAGGGATGGGCTTTAATGTCCCTTCCAGCCAAACCAGTCGGTGTTTCTGTGACAGGGCTGGGACACTTCTGGGGAGCTGCAGGTTCCCAGCACAACCCCCCTGTCCTGGTACCCCCCGTCGGGGCTCCTCAACCCCAGGGGAGAAAAACAAAATAACCACACACAGAACATCACCAGCAGCCATTGCTCATGGTCTTTATTAATTTTTTTTTCCAGAAAAGAAAAAAAACCCACATTTTACATAGCTGGTACAAAAACAAACATAAAATGAACAGAGGGGGAACCCTGCAGCAGCAGGAACTGAGGATCTCGCTGCAGGGCCTCCAGCAGGAAATGTCTTAGGGAAGGGTGAGTGACTCCCTCAGGGGTCACCCTGAGCCCCCCAGCACACACAGCACCCCAGCCATCCCCTCCCTCCCACCCATGCCATAAAACTTCACGGGTTTGACACAAACGCTTTGGTTGCTAGCAGTAAACATGGATTACATTCTTCCGTCTCCTCCTGGACATTTTTGGGACTCAAGGCTTTCGCCCCAGGGCAGACAGCCCCTCGTGAGGGACATCTTTGTTTTATTTCTCATACATTCAAACACTGCTGTGTCACAGCAGGACCCTGAGCGTGCCCCATCCTCCCCGGCTGTCCCCTCATGCATAGTGCCCGTGGGCAGGGTGGGCCATGATGCAGCAATTTAGTTAATTATTGTCATCGTAAGGGAAGAACCACAATGGCCAACACAAGGAGATGCGAATCAATCCCATCTCCTCCAGTGTGGCTTCCCAGCACAGATAAAAATCCCTGTTTTCTTAGATCCCAGCACCCTGGGGAAACCTGAGTGATTCCCTATTTGCTTCAGCCCAGGACAGGGATGGTTACAGAGCTTCCACCCGGCAGCTCTGTGTGGGAGAGCAGATCCATCTCCCTCCTCCATAACCTATTAGATGCTTTGGATATTTCTATTTTTTTTCCTTTTTTATTATTTTTTTCCCTCTTATTTTTGTAAACAATAATCAAGGAGAATACCGAGAGAAAGTGGAAAGATTTACAGAGGTGTTTACACACACTAGACATCTAGCAGAGAAATCACCAAACCAATAAAGTGGGAGCAGGGGGAAAGGTCCTACACGATCCTTGAGGACAGACAGGAATTGAAGGGGGCAGAGACAGGGATGAGGGGGGCAGATACAGGGATAGAGGGCAGAGACACGAATTGAGGGGGCAGAGACAGGGATGAGGGGGGCAGATACAGGGATAGAGGGCAGAGACACGAATTGAGGGGGCAGAGACAGGGATGAGGGGGGCAGATACAGGGATAAGGGGCAGATACAGGGATAGAGGGCAGAGACACGAATTGAGGGGGCAGAGACACGAATTGAGGGGGCAGAGACAGGGGTGAGGGGGGCAGCAGTTTCCCTGGCACAGCCGAGGTGCCGGGGGGAGGCCAAGAGCCACCCCCCAAGGCTCTATTGCATTTACCCCGTCAGACTAAAGCTGTTTTCCTGAAGCAGTTTTGTACAGATCCCGTTGCTAGTCAAGAACTAAAAGTCCTTCCCCCCTCTCCCAAGAAGAGACCACCACCTCACCCTAAGCTACTGGAGCAGGGCAGGAGCAGCTGGGGGCACTCTCCATCCCCTCAATGCCCATGTGCTGGGGGTCACAGCAGCCTCAGCGGGTCCCCCCAGAGTCCCCCATCCCTGGGGATGGAGTTGGTGCTCCTGTCTGATCCAGCCCTGCCCCACATCTAAACCTATTGCTACTAAAACCCACAGAAAATGTGCCCACAGCCAGACGCCCTCCCTGGGAAGGCTCCAGCCACCCCCTGGGCTGCAAGGGAAGTGTTCATGCCCCAAAACCTGGGATGCAGAGTTTCCCCCAGCTGTGGTGAGTCAGCATTCGAGGGGAGCCAGGAAGGAGACAAAGATGGAGCAGTTGCACCTCCCTCGGGCTTGGAACCGGGTCCCTCGTCCCAGGAGGTCATGGACAGCCAGCCCTGAGCTCGAGGGTGAGGAAGGGCAGGGGCTGAGGGTTACCCTGTCTCCAGCCCTGTCTCCCCACGCTCCCTGGTCACTGCCTGCTCTTCCTCTGTCCCCCTGGATGGGGCTGGGACCCTCATCCTGACCCCCAGCCACACAGCACCAGCCTGCTGGGAGACATCCTGTGTGACATCGCAGCCCATGGGCAGCAGGAGGACTCAGGGGGGCACTGGAGTGTTCCCATCAGGTGCAGAGGAAACAGGAGAGACAGAGGACAGTCCTCAAAAGCCACAGGGCTGGGAGAAATTCAGGAGCTGCGGAGCCAACAGGACCTGTTCCCTGCCCATGGCACTGCCTGGCTCCTCTATCCCCACACACGGATCCACAGACCCAAATGCTTCCATCAGTGCATGGGGAAAGAGACCATTAAAACACAGTTAAAAAGAAAACAAATCCCAAACATACCAAAAAACACATTTGAAAAGCTCAACAACACGTCAGCCCACCTAGCAAACATCCAGTGAGGTAGATCTACGCTTCCAATACAGACTTCATAATTTCTTTGTGCTGTTAAAAAAACCCTCCTCTCTGTCCAGCACTGGGCTACAGAGGCATTTTATCCCTGAGATTGCTCGAATACCTGAGAATAAGTTGCAGAAATTATGTCCTTTCTCTCCTTTTTTTTTCCTTTTCTTTTCTTAAAGATTAAAATATACAAAAATACAAAACCAGAATATTTATATTAAAAAAAAAAAAAGAACAACAAACCCAAAACAAAGACAACAAACAAACCCAAAGATACGTCATTCACGCACGTCCTAGTGCAGCTTTCACTTGGCCTTGGCTTCGGCACGGCCGGGGGGCTCCCCGGGAGAAGGGGGGTCCACCGGGGCCAATAAATAAAGGCAAGACTTGGGAAGGGCTGTGGGGAGGGGGGACAGCCCCGTCCCCTGTCCCTGGGGAGGCTCAGCCCCAGAGCCAGCGGGTTCTGCAGTGGGATGGGCAGGAGGAGCAGAGGAGTTTCCCAGAGGCTGGGGGAAGCCTGAGAGGGGAAGAGCCGGCTGCACAAAACCCCTCGTGCTCTCTGGTGAGGATTAGGGGGAAAAGTGGTTTTCCTCTGACTCTCTCTCTGCCAGGCTGCAGCTCACAGCCCACAAACTGAGGTGTTAGTCCAGCCCTGAGAGATGATCCATTTCCTCCCAGACTGAGCCCAAATCCAGGCTCTGCTGCTGTCAGCAACGGAGCAACCACGGAAAAACCATAAATCCTCACACCTCCCTGAAAGTGAGAGCCACGAGGAGCAGAGGGACCCGCGGGACCGGCCCACGGGCGTCTCCCTTTCCCTCCGCCTCCCTCCCGGGGCAGGCACAGGAGCGCGTCCCCTGCAGCTCACCCAGGCTGTGCCGGAGCCTGCGTGAAGCTCAGGAGAACAAGGAGCCGTGAGCTCCTCCCTGGGATGGTGCCCCTCTGCTCCTCCTCCCCAAACACAACTGCCTGGCTTAACTTAGGAAGAGAATAAAGATTAATCAAGTACGTTCGGGGTTTTTAGCATGAAGAAGTGTGTTGGGTGCCGCCTTCCCTGTTCTGGAAGAAGCCATCCTGATGCTAACAGGGCTGTTCCCAGCCTGGGCGTGGGGAAGGGTCTGTGCAGGGACACCAGGTCCCTGCTGCCAGCGCTGCCACCCGCCCTCCCCAATCCTTCCCCTCCCAGCCCCGCGGCTGTCCCTTGCCTTGCCAAAGCCTTCTCATCCCGGTGGAAGCCCCCTCTCCCTGCCACCCACCATCATTCCCGGGTTTCGGGGAGGAGGGCTGAGCTGTGCATGTCCTCCTCCTCTCGGAAGTAGGCGGGCTTTCCCTGCGAGCTGGGGGACTGCTGCGCCTTCGCGGGGCAGTTGGCCACCATGTGGCTGATGCTCTGGCAGAAGTGGCACTTCTTGGGCTGCGGCGGGAGCTTGCACTCCTTGGCGTGGTGGTCCAGCCCGCCGCAGTTGTAGCACCTGCGTGAGGGGAAGAGAAATAAAATGAGGCGAGAGGATGCTGTGACCATGCCTGGGACCATTCTGGCTTCTTAGCCAGAGCTGGGCTCGGCTTTTGGGGTGGGTGGTGGCCCCAGGGTTGGTCCCTGCAGAACCCCAGCTCCAGCACGGCCAGTCGGGGCTCACTGGTGCTGCTGGTACCCAGGAGATGGCAGCAAACCACTGCACTGCAGCCACACACCGGGACAAAATCGGGATGTTGAGGTTCCACCCCTCTGGCTCCATCCGGCTCCTGCATGTCCAGACCCCACTGCCGGGGTTACAGTGGCCCAGGAACAGGCAAAGGAACCACTGACATCCCCAAAGGAACAACCGACATCCCCAGCTGTCATCGTGTGGGGACAAGCCCAAGGGTGGCTTCTCACAGGACTGTGCCTTCCAGCACGTGTCCCATGGGTGCCGCCCTCACAGCGGAGCAGAGGGAGCTGCCTTGTGTCCATTTAAAATCCTGCATCCCCGCAGGACAGCCACAGCCTTTTTCTCTTTCCTTTTCCTTTACAATTCCATTCTGATTAATTCAAAAACCTGTTTATGAGAACAGCTGAGTGGGTCGGACAGCATCCACTGGAAAAACTGGGATGAGGCATCCTCAGGCAGCCAAGATGGAGATAAAGGGAGAGGGGGCATGAAGGGCTGGCCAGAAACTTGCCTGGGGTTCCCATCCCACCAGGACATCCGGCTCTTTCCTTCCCACAAGGGAGGGCTTCTCCAGGAGAAAATTCCCGCAGCCCAGCAGGGCTCCCGAGGAGGGGAGCGCCGCCCGGGGTGTCCCCGACCTCTGCCCCTTCCCTGCCGCTTCCCTGCCCTTTCCCCGCCGCGCTGCATCTGCCGCTCATTAACTCCGCAGGGAGCCGCTCTCCCGGACAGGGCTCTCCGCCCGTCCCGCGGGGCCGTGCCCGCCCCCGGGGCGCCCGGGCAGCTCCAGGTGCCCGCGGGGCTCCGCCCCAGCCCGGCCCTACCGATCTCCTTTCGACCTGCGCTTCTGGAGGCTCTTCCCCTTGGGCCTCCTCTCGCTGCCGATGCAGAAGACGCCGCCGGGGCCGGTCACCCGGATGGACTCGAGGCCTTTGGATGATTTCTTGAAGGTGAACTCGACAGCTTCTCCCTCCTTCAGGCTGCGGAAGCCTTCCATGTGCAGCTTGCTCTGGGGGGCACAGGGACAGGACGGGGGTCAGCACAGAGCTGGGCTGTTCTCCAGGCACAGCACAAAGCCCTCCTGTGGCACAAGAGCTGCAAATGTCCCTCTCTGCCTGCCCCTGTTTTTTTTTTTTTTTTAATACAAGAGGATCTGGAGGCTTTGCACAATGATACAAACCCAGCTTGTGGCAGGCCCTGCAGCCAGGCCAGGAGGATGGAAGCTGGCACTGCCGGCCCCCTCAGCAAAGCTCACCTCAGCCCAAGCCCTTTAACTGCCTGCAGTAATTAATTAAGCAGCCATTTGGCACAGGATTATCACTGCTGGGAGCTTCTCCCATTCCTTCCAGGAACACCACATCGGTTATCACCACGCAATCAAACTCGGGGAGCCAAGAAAAACCCAGGCTGGGGCAGGGGGGGTTGTGAGGTGACAGAAAAACCCACTCCACTTTCAGGGGCTCTGTCCATTTTAGCAGAACAAATCCCCAAGGAGCAGAGCTGGGTGAGGTAGATGCAGTTCTCAACCCCCTGTGCCGAGAGCACCCCTGCCTGCCCTGCCCGGAGGCAGCAATTCCAGCTCGGCATTCCCACAACTCTGCCAGCGGAGCCAAAACGAGCATGAGCAGCGAATTACGGGGAATTTGCTGGCAGAGGGAGGAGCAGCTCCGCCGGCTGGGGATTCCCAACGCCTGCGCGGCTGCAGCAGACCCCGCATTTATGAATGGAGCATCTCCCCATTCATGGCCCGCAGCGTTCCCATGGCCGCGCTCCCGCTCCTCCCTCGCCGAGCCCCGTGTGAGCTCTGTCCGGACAGGCAGGGCTGCTCCCACCCCGCTCCAAAGCTCACCAGGAGCCGTGGGGAAACACCCCGTGTAAAGCAGAGAGGGAAAATTCCCGTTGTTGGGTTATAGGAGTGGATTTTTCTTGGTAGGGTCTTGCAGGATGTCCATGAGAGAAGTGGGAACACAGCAGAGCTCGAGGAGGAACCCTTGAGACCCCTTTTTGTGCTGCTTTTTCCCCTCCCTTTTTGTGCCTGGGGTCCAGCCCAGGGTGGGACAGACCCCCTGTGCTGGGCCAAGTCACCCCCTTGCCCTGGATCCCCTTGGCTGCTGGGATGGGATCCACAGTGGCCCCACGGGATCCTCCTTTGCTCTCTGACCTGCTCCTGCTGCCTAAAGGCAGAGCCAAACCCTCCTCTCTGAGGTCCCAAATGACAACAAGGACACGGCAGAGTCTCACAGCCACCTCTGCCCACCCAGGGCAGTTCCAGCACCCCCTGCCCCTGGCAAAGCCCCACAGTGACCAAATCCTGCTCCCAGCCCCAGCCCAGCTGCCCCTGTGCCGAGCACCCCCATGCAGGGGCTCTGTGCCCAGAGCACCAGCACATCCCAGAGGTGCCTGACTGGGGTCAGCCACCCACCCTGCCCTGTCCCCAGTCTGAAAGGTGACCTGGACACCAGGAGCCACCCCGGACAGGGGATTCATCCCCTTCTCAGCAGCCCAGGGTTTGGGGGTAAGGAGGGGCTGAGCATCCCTCCCTGGCACAGGAGGCAGCCCTGGAAGCCGGGGGATGAGGCAAACCTCCTCCCGTGGCTCCTCTCAGGGCGTTTACAGCCCCAGCTGGCCCAGCTGTGTTTACACTGCGGGGATGAAAACTCGCAGGCGCTGAGCCCTGAGCTCGGGATAAAGCTGGGCCGTGCCAGGGGGGACCCCAGCGCACGGGCTGGGCCCCCCCGGCTCGGCCACACCTTGGGCTCCACCGCCCCCCTGCCAGAGTCCAGCCCCGTCCACCCGTCACCCCCACCTCGAGGAAGAGGAGGGATGAGGCAGAAGCTGCCACAACATGACGGGGAAGCGATTTATTTTCCAGGAGCGGGTGAGGATGACAAGCACCCCTCCAGCCCCCTCCGCCAAAAGGCCAAAGGAAACGCCCCCTCCCCGGGGAAGGGGGGGACAGAGGCTGGGTCGCCCCAGCTCACCCCCCCGCCGCAGCCTTTTGATGTGAGCTGCAGAGTGGCTGGTGGTCCCTGCGCATCCCCCCTGCCCCCTTCCCAAAACACACACATTGCTGGCATTCCTCTGTTATCAGATAGGTAATCAAACTGCAGCCCATTGAATTAGCTGCATACCTCCTGCATCTGAAAGGAAGGGGCCCAGAGCCCCTGTCCCACACCACACACAAAGCCGGAGCCTTCCCAGGCCTCCACACACCCACACCCCCCCCAAAAATAAAGAGAGGAAGGGGGGGATTGGAGCGAGCCGGGGATGCTGGGGATGAGGGGGAGCGCAGGGGAGGGCCAGGGCCGGGAGCCACCGGCCAGCGAGAACAAAGGGCCGGCGGCGGCCGCGCTCCCGCTGCCCAAATTCCAGGAGTTCCAGGCCCCGGCGGGGGGAGGAAGGGTGGCCGGCATGGCCGCGGGCCCTCTGACCCCCTCCAGCCCCTCCACACACCAGCGCTGTGCCCAGCCCGCCCTCCGGGCCCTGGGTTTGGGCTCTGGGTCCCTCGGGGGGCTGCGGGGTCAGTCCTGGGGGGGAGGTTCTGGTGTGGGGGCTGTGGGGTGGCCCTGGGCTCGGGGTCACAAAGCACTGCCAAAAGAAGCGGAGCCCCACGCGAGGATTTCCTTGTGGAAATGACCACATTGGGGCCCAGAGTTAACCGGCGGCACAGGGGCAGAGGCAGGGCTGGCCTCACCCTGTGGCCCCCGGGCACCACGGCGGGCACCTCCCGCTTCCCCGGGCACCACGGCGGGCACCTCCCGCTTCCCCGGGCACCACGGCGGGCACCTCCCGCTTCCCCAGCTCCCTCCCCGCAGCCCCGGCAGACAAAGACGCAGCACGTGAGCGCTGCCCACCCCCGCACACGGGTGCCTTCATCCCTCCTCTTCCTCCCACCCTGCAAATCCCTCCTCACACATCCCACACTCAGACCCGTTTCCCGTCCCGAAGGGATGAGGATGACACCGTGGGGCGCCCCAAACCCCACGGCTGCCCCCCGAACTGCCGGGCCCCGGCTCAGCCCCACCCGCCGGGCTCTGGAGGGGCTCGGCGGGCCCCGGGGTCACCATTGTCCCCGCGGCCTCCCCAGCGCGACACAAGGGGACGTTTATTCCCAGCCAGCCCCGGCCACTCAATCAAACCATCTTTGTGTCCAGCAGGGCCTGGGGCGGAGCAGCCGCTGCACCTCGGCTCTCCAGAGCCCTTTAAACTGAAATCCCTTGGAAAACCAGCCGGGCTGGGATGTCGGGAGAAGGCCGGCTGCAGGAACAGTGCTGGCAGTGCCAAGCTGTGCCAGGGGCACTGCTGAGCCCTGCCCAGAGCATTTCTGGCAGCCCAGCCCCACTGCAGGTGCTGCCAGTGCCTGTTTCCCCCACTCTGCAGAGAAGGGTCAGGAGAAACAGCCCAGGGATTGCTGAGCCCCGGGGGGAGCTGCCCCCATCCCTGGGGGTACCCTGCCCACGGTGACCTCAGCTGGCACCCACAGCAGTGCCCCCACCATCCTCTGCACCCCTCTGTCCCCAGAGCCGCAGGGTCCCTGTCCCCCCTTATTCTGCCCATCAGCCACCCCGGGTGGGGGTGAGGGCGGCCCCCAGGGCCCCCCGTGCCTGCAGCCCCCGAGGGCCCAGGCAGGGGGAGCAGCCCCGGCCCCGCGGGCTCAGGTTGGCACAGCCCCGGGGTAAGGGGGTGCAGGGGTGGCTCCTGCCCGGTTCTTGAGGCACGGCTCCTCCCATCACCTCGGCATGTTGGCACTGCAATCCCGCGGGGACAGTGGCCTCAGCCCAGCCCTGGCACAGCAGTTCTCCCCTCAGCTGGGCACTGCTCTGTGGCAAACAGCCCTCGAAGGAGATTTCAGCCGGGCTGGGCTCTGCCAGCATGCAGCAGTGACCCCAGTCCGCAGTGACAGCAGGGAAATGTCCCTTTGCCTTCACAGCCTGTGCCCAGATCGGTCCCTGTCCCCAAAGGCAAAGCCCTTCCCTGTCCCCAAAGCGCACAGCAAAGCTTTTCCCGGTGCCAGAAGCTCCAGGGACTCTGCTGTGCTGGGTTTTAGCTCAGGAGTGAAGGGCTTGGGGCAGGAACCACTCCCGGTCCTTTCCTGCAGCTCCGACCCTGCACAAACGGGGGATGTGCTTGGGAAAGGGGTCCTGCCTCAGCCCCGGGGGGCCGGTGCAGAGATAAGGAGGGCGATGCCTTTGGAGCCCGGGGGGAGAGCACAGAGGATTTAACAAAACATTGCCAAGGCTTTCCCCTGGTTCTCTCACCATCATCTGCTGCAATATCCCTAAGGACCCCTACCGATTTCAACTAAAATCAAAATAAAGGAATTTCCCTGCCGAAGTAACTATGTTTGCTCTTCATTTTCCACCACAAGTCAGTAAAATGAAACTCTAGATATCAATTCCGAGGCGGGGAGGGGAAAGGGCATCTACCACAGAATTTAATCCACCAGTTTCCTGTCCTAAATCCTTTTAGCTCCTTTGGTTGTATTTTTTCACCACCAAAACCCTCCTGCACTTCCCAGGGGCAGCTAATTGGGATCAGTGGCTGAGTATTAATTTTGTGCTCGCTTCTTAAAGCAGGAGCACGGCCGGGAGCAGCCGCGCATCTCCTGACGGTGATTTCAGCTCCATCCCGCTCATTTTTAGGAGTAAGGGGATAGGGAAAAGGAAAGGTCGGAGCTGGAAGCGGGGCCAGCAGGGACAGCGGCTCCATCCCGGCCCTCCCCAGCTCCCCGCTCCATCCCGGGATCAATCCCATTCATTGGGGCCATATTATCTAGGAGACCATTCCAGGGTGTTTTCTCTCCCTGGGGCAGGGAGGGGGAGCTGGGGGAAGGGATGTGCCTGCGGCCATCAGTTAATCTTTAGACAGAGACAGGAGGCTTTTTTTTTGTGTGTGTGAGCGTCTTGAGGGGGTTTCAGGGGTGGAATAAAGCCACTCTCTTTCAGCATTTCCCATCGGGACGCGGCGCACAAGCGGCGCAATACAATTTCATTCCAGCGGTTATTTAAAAAAAAAAAAAACCTCACAAAATAAACAAAACTAAAGAAATTGCTACGACCCCTCTCACCCCACCCACAAAAAAAAGTGGAGATTCCAAGGAGCATTTCTACCCCAGGGGCTCTCGGCGGGGGTTCCCTGCTCCTTGCAGGGGGGTTGGACTAAATGACCTTTAAAGGTCCCTTCCAGCCCACACCAGAATGTGATTCCAGCATCTCCTCCCCGGGATGTGCAGCCCGGTGCTCCCGGTGCCGGGGTGCCCGCCCGGCAAACACGGGGAGCAGGAAAAGCCAAAAATCGCACGTGTCCCTCGAGAAGCGTCCCGGCTCCATCGCACCGACCCAAACCGAGAGGAGTCCCCCTCCCCCGGCTGCCCCCCAGCTCTGCACACCCCAAACCCCGCCCGGGTCCAGCTCGGGGAAAGGCAGCAGGGAAAGGCTGATCCTGCTCCCTGACAGAGACGCTCTCCCTTGCGCCTTTCCTGCACGCTCAGGGATGGAGCTGCCTCCAAACGCGGTATTTTTTTTCTAAAGACCTCACGTCACGCTCACGTGGGTGATTATTTTTATTATCCTGACCGCATGCACGGGGTGGCAGAGGTGGGTGACAGCCCGGGTCGGCTCAGCCAAAAAACAGCCACAAAAAACACAGCCCCTCATCCCATCCCATCCCGCGCCCGGGGGGTCGCAGGGGACAGGAGCCCCTCCCGTGCTGGGATGTGCCCAACAAGTCCCGCAGTGCCCGGGGCACTGAGGAAGGCCGAGGTGCCACATCCCAGCCCCAGCAGGTCCCATCACGGGCACAGCTCGGTGTCCCCACAAGGACAAGCACGACCAAGTCACTGAGTCACCACTGACCACACACTGCAGCCACAGCAACCACGGGTGCCCACGGTGCCCAGCAGAATTTCTTGCCAAAATCATGAGAAGGAACAAAAAAACCCAACTAACTGCATTTATCAAGGATTTAGACCTGCTGGCCTGGAGAAACGCTTGGAAATGCAGAGCCAAGCTGTGGAGAGCAACAATTTCCAGGCACTGGACATCCTCTTCCCCTCTGCTCTCAGCCAGACCCCAACCCCAAATACCAGCACTGCTCCTCCAGCTCCAACCAGTGGCACCCAGCCTCGATTTTCTCCTTTCCCTCTTTCCATGTTGCCTCCCCAGGCAGCTCCACACTCCTGTAAGTGATGCTCAGAGCCCGGGAGCCACATCCCGAGGGTGCCACTGCACCTTTGGGCTCTTCACCATCACCAGCCCAATTTCTGCCACCTCAAGGTCCCCAGCTCCTCAGGGGTGCTGCTCAGCCCTTCGCCTCCCCAGGACGATCTGCTCTGCTCCCCTCTGCTGCATCCCTCCTGTCTCCTCACAGCCCCCAAATGAATCCATCTCCAGTGTCCAGGGGAGGCATTTGAGCCCAAATGCCTCATTTTTAGCTCACAATGCGAGGGAAAGGCAGCCCCAAGGAGCCCTGTTAGTCTCCTGTCCTGCCGAGATTTTAATCTCTTTGTGATCAGATAAAGGCAGAGGGAGATGGAGACGCGCTCCCTGCAGAGAGGGGCCATTCAGACCTGGTTCCTGTAATAAAGTGATTTAATAGATCTAAAGAGGCCAATTCCCTTCTTTCTCCCACAATTACTTCCTGTGGGTCATCATTCACATATGTAAATGAAGAGGGGAAGGAGCGGGTTTTGAGGGGCTCTGGAGTGTTAAGCCCCAAATCTGGTTTGGGGCTCTGGGCACGCCGAGCCTTGAGCGTTCCCCCCCTGGCTTTTGGTGGCCTTTGGTGGCCTTTGGTGGCTTCTGCCCTGGCAGCCCTGACCTCCCCCGGGAGCGGAGCCGACACGGGCCATGGGAAGGGCCCGGATGCCGGGACCGGGACCCCGAAGCAGCGAGGGCGCGGTGGAGCAGGAGCTGATCCCTCCCCAAGGAGGGGCCGCTGCTGGGATCGCTGCCGTGGGAGAGACCCCGGGAGCGCCTCCGGTGTTTCTGAGGAGAGCAGAGACTTTGTGCCACCAGTGAGCGGAGCAGGAGGCGAGACCGACCCGGAGGAGAATTCTCCATCAGCCCAAAGCTTCTGGTGGTGCAGAGCCCTTTGCTGTAGCGGGGGAACCCCCCACACCCCCAGCCCCTCTGCTACCCAAACTAAGCTGCTTTTCTCCAGAGTTCCCTGAATTTCCCAAACGCTGCAATCTCTGGGATCCCGCGGTTCCCCAACCTTAGCACTTGGGGGGCACCGGGAGGCTGCAGGTCTCTCCGGGCACTGGGATGCTCCCAGCAGAAACACCCCAGCTAATTCTCTTCCCCTGCAGGAATGTGAGCAGAAGCAATCAGGAAACCAGACTGTCTGGGGGCAATAAACCCCAGGAGCAGGGCGGGAGGTTCTCCCCAGGAGCGCTGGGTCCCGCTGTGCTCCATTGAGATGCAAAGGCCCATTTGCTCTCTGGAGAACACCAGGATCTGTTTTCCCCCGGCTGATTTGGAGCCCTTGACTCCAAAACCAGCTGTGCCTGGCAGAGTGGCTCCTACCAAGGCACTTTACCCACACCACAGCCAAGGCAGAAGGGATTTGTGTCTCCCCTGGCCATCATTTGCTTGCCAGGTTGCCAGTCCTGCCTGGAGCCTCCACTCATGTGCAGGGAGTGAGCGACCCCCGGGATCCCCAGGAGGTTCTCCCAGCCCAGGGGCTCAGTCCTGCACCCCCAGCCCACAGGATGGACCCACTCTGGGAGGCTTTGGGCCCGTGAGGAGCAGCAGCCACTGAAGGTGGCTGGTCCAGGGACTCCCAGAGCCAGCACCGTGGTGCTGCTCTCGATCATGCACACAGACCCCCGTGTTTGCCCCACAAACACCCGTGTCCCCTCCGTTCGTGCTCGCTCTGCCCCCCAGCCCCACGGCAGCCGCTGTCCGGAGGTGAGGGCAGCAGCAGAGCCCCGTCCACACGAGCCCCACGTCCCCTCCCAGCGCTGGCCCCGCTTTGGGCACCATCTCCAAACCCCTTCCCCCAGACCGGGGGGGATCTCCCGGCGGATCTGGGGCGTTCAAGGAACTTCGGCCCCGAATCCACGACCGCCCTCGGGGCAGGGTCCCCGACACGCGTGGGGCTTCCCCGCTCAGCAAGGTCAGATCCGGACACGGCGTTGTCACTGTCACACAGGGACACAACCCCGACGCCTTTGTGCCACCCGCGACTGGGACAAAGGGCGCGGGCAGAGATGCCAAATCCCGGGATGGGCTCCAGCGGGAGAGCTCCCAGCCCCGCATCCCAGCCGGGCTCGGGGCTCCCGGGAGCGGGTACTGGGTACCGGGGCAGCTCCGCCCGCTCCCCGCACCCCTCCGCGGGTGAGCGGCGTCCCCGCTCCGGTGCATCCCGCCCGGCCCCGCGGGCACCTGCTCCCCCTGCTCCCCCGGCCCCGAGGGGCTCCTCAGGGAACAACGACGGGAAAATGAAATCGCCGGGATCAGCTTACAGGGCCCCAGAGAGGAGCCGGGGCTGCGGCGGTGCCTGCCCTTCCACCCGCCCGGGGACCCGGCCGGAGCCGGGCTGGGGGAGCCACGGCCGCGCCTGGGGCCGCAGGGGGGTCCCCATCCCGCCCCCACCCTCCGGAGGGTGCCCCCTCCCCTCCGCAGGACCCCTCGCGGTCCCGTACCTGGTGCACGAAGACATCGACGGGGGAGTCCAGGGTCGCGCCGCCCTTGGCGGTCATGGAGAGGAAGCCGAAGCCCATGCGGACGTTGAACCATTTACAGATGCCGGAGCCGTGCAGGGGCTGGGACTCGTTCTCGGCCTTGGGCGAGTCTCCGGCCGGCTCCTCGCCCGGCTTCGCACCTGGGAGAGACCCACGGAGCCGCTGAGCCGGGGGCTGGGGGAGCCGCGGGTGCCCCCGGCCCAGCCGCCCGCGCCCGGCCGGGCAGCCCGAACAGGAACCTCAGATCCTGCTTGGGGTGCCCAGGCTGGAAAATGCCAAAAAATATCACCAAGCCCCCCAAAAAAATCAACGGAGAGGTGAGCTCTGCCTCCACGTGTGCATGGGGATCACCCCAGGAAACGAAGGCAGCTCCTGCCAGCACAACCCAGGCAGGGCGACGAGTGGGAGCCCCAAATCCGTTTCTTCCTCAAAAACGTTAAAAAAGAAAAAGAAAAAAATTTAAATCGCAGACACGCACACAAAAAGACCAAACAAGCAACGAAAAAAATAGCCAAATTATTTTTGTAAAATTCAAATATTAAAAGGGAAAAAATCCTCCCCAAATACCAACCCGACCCCCCCCTGCCCCCAGCAAGCCACGCTGGCGCGTCTCCCTTGCCGTCAGCATCCCCCCCTTGCACCGTCCCACCCCCGCTCCCAAACACCCCCAGCAGCCTCCACTGGCCCCAAACTTCTGGGGTCATCCTGGGGCTGGAGGGGGGATGAAAAAATCCCGATAAATCCCCCCCTGCGAGCCCCCAGCGCTGCGCGGGGCAGAGGGGCCCGGCGGGCCCGGCCGCGCTGCCGGGGCGCCGCGGGACTGGGTGGGCCGGGGTCGGGGGGGCCCTGCGCCCCCCAGCCGGGCTCGGCCGTGGTTATTAATAATCGCGGAGCCGAGGCGGGCTGCGACAATAATATAACTTAACCTGCAAACTGCTGGTTGGAAACAGACCCCATCCCGACACTCGCTTGCAAATTCCGAGTTGTGGCTGTTACCGCCTCCTCCCTCCTCCTCCTCGGCCAGCTTTGAGGGTATCAGGCCAGCCAAAAAAAAGGAAAAAAAAAAAAAAAAAAAAAAAGAGGAAAAAAAAAAAAAAACCAACAAAAAACCCAGCTTAGACCCCGCCGGGAGGGAGCCGGGAGAGGTTTGACTCCATCTTCACTCCAACAATAGGGGTGGGAGGGAGCGGGAGGGTTTTTTCAAAGGCTCCCAAATTCTCGCAGACAATAGCAGCCCCCGCCCCCCCCAGGACCCACCCGCGGGGCCGGGGGGCGCCGGGCCCTGCTCCGCCATCCCGTCCCCACGTGATCCTAATTAACCCCCCCGGTAATAGCGACACATTCCGGGAGGGATTTGTAGGGGGGGTTGTGTGGGTTGACCCCCCCACACTTAGGGCACTTGGGGGCGAGGCCACCTGTCAAAGGCAGAGGTGACACTCGGGGAGGGGGGGCTGGAGGTGGGACCCCCGCACCTCGGGGGAGCGTCCCCCTCGTTCCTCCGCGCCCCCTCCCCACGAGCGGAGCCACCTGCGAGCC
This sequence comes from Prinia subflava, assembly GCF_021018805.1. Classification (NCBI taxonomy): domain Eukaryota; kingdom Metazoa; phylum Chordata; class Aves; order Passeriformes; family Cisticolidae; genus Prinia; species Prinia subflava. The sequence goes on from NC_086270.1 coordinate 663,434, forward strand.
ACGACCCGGTGGGGCGGGGAACCGGCACCGGCTGGAAGTGCGAACCGAGGAGGGGGCGGCTTTCCGGGACACCGGGGTCCCCCTGCGCCCCCAGCCCCAGCCCGTGCCCGCCAGCGGGGCGCGCACCCCGCACCGTGCGACCCCCGGGATGCGCGATCCCCGCGGCGGCGCTGCCCCGTCCCGGCGGCACCGGCGGCACCGGCGGCGGGGAGCGGTGCCGGGGCGGGGTCGGGCCCGTGGCCCCCCGGGCCGGGCGGGGACAAAGGGCGAGTGACCAGCGGCTCCATTTCCGGCGGCGGACAATGCCCCGGCCGCGGGGGCACAGCGCCGCCCGCCGCCCCGCCCGGGCGGTGCCCGGGGGTCCCCCTGCGCCGCCCCCGACCCGGGGCGAGCCGCCGGTGCCCCCCGAGGGGAGCTGGGGCTCGGGGCGGCGTCTGCGCCCACCGCGGCCGCCCCACGCGGGGCCAGTCCCGCGTGGTGTCCCCGAGCGGGGCGCGGCGGGGGCACCGCGCGGGCCCCGGGCGCGGCGGGGCCGCGGGGCCGCCCGCGGGGGGACCCCCGGGCCGGGCCGGGGCTGCCGGGGAGATCCCGCGTGGGGAATCCCCGCGAGGGCCCTGGGCTGCCGCCGCTGGCCGTGGTGCTGAACCCGCGGCCCTGTCCAGGGTCCTGGCGGTGCCCTTCGTCCTCCTGCCCTTCCTCCTCCTCCTCCTCCTGCCCCGCACGCCCCCGCCCCGGGGGCTCCTCGTGGCCCCTTCCCCACAGAGCCGAGCACCCGCGCTGGGCCCTCGCTGCGGGACCGCAAAGGAGGAAGAAGAGGAGGAGAAGGAGGAAGAGGAGGAAGAGGATGGTTTTTCTCTGTGAAGGCACCCACCGGGAGAGGTGCTGGAGCTCCCAGCCGGGAGCGGTGCGGGCGAGCCCGCGTCCCCCGGGACACAGACGCGGTGTCACAGCGTGTCCCCTCACCGTCACCCTGCTGCCAGCCGGCACAAACCGGGCTCCATCCTCAGTCCGGGGCCGATTCCCCAAAGCCACGGGGCAGCACCGCACCTGCGGCAGGAGGGAAGGGCCTGGGCAGCGTTTCCCGTGGGATCCCCACTCCCAGCCCGGCCGGGACGGCGCTGGGGACAGTCTTGGTAATAAGGGGAAGCACGGTGCCTGTCCCTGCTCACGCTCCCCTCTCTGTGGCACTCAGAGCTCGGGTGGCAACCCGGGACCATCCCGGGAGCAGGAGAGCGTCTGGCCCCCTCTCCTGGCTGCAAGGGCCGCGCATTTATCCTCGTTTTCCTCTCGGCTGTGGGATAACCGGGGCAAGAGGGGAGAAAATAACCCGCCCCCCACAGGGCTCCAGCCCTCCCAGCTCATCCCAGCTCCTTCCCAGTCCCCCCCGTTTCACTCGGGACTTGGGGAGGGTGCAGCCTGCACGTTCTGCTCTGGTGCAGAGGTGTGAGGCCACGGGGAAGGATGTGCTGAGGAATGAGCTCTTGCTTTCTCCATAACGAATCCTTCAGAAAATAATCCACGCCCTGCACCAGCTTCCCCGTCCAGCCCCTTCCTGACGGACAGGAGTGACCAGCAGCCCCAGAGGCATTTTCCTGTGACTATTCACAGGCAGCAGCACTTCCTCAGCACCCCCGATCTCAGCCCATCCTCCCTTGGTGCAGCCACATCCCTGATCCGGCGCTTCCAGGCACCCTCCCCTCCCTCCCCGGTGTCCCAGCCCACAGCAGCGCTGGTCCTGTGCCGTATTTCTGTGTGTGCTGTGTTTGTTTTTGGGGGCTGTTGAATGGCAAATGGCAAAGGGAAGGGGACTCCTTCCTGTTCTTTCAGAGCAGCCGCTGTGCCCTGCTCGGCTTCAAGGGGACGGGCGGCAGAGCGGCCGCTTTCACCAATAATGGCTTCATTAGATTGAAAGAAGTGGACAGTGACCTCACTGAAATGGACTTTGTGACCCCTGCTGACCTCTGGCCCCGGCTCTGACAGCCTGTAAATCTTCCCCCTCGGCACGGCCGGCGAGGGCAGGAGCTCTGTGAGCCCGGAGCCAGTGCTGCTGCCCCGGGCCCACGGAGCCACCCCGGGCTCCAGGCAGGCCCTGGCCCGGCAGGACGAGCCCTGGGGATGGGCACGAGGGCCACAGCCCTGGCAGAGATGGGGACCGCTGTCCCCATGGCCCTGCAAGCCCCTCCAGGGTCCTGGGGACTGAAGGGCCATGGAAGATGATGTTATCTGGGCTGAGGCTCCAGCGCCACCTCCCAGCGCTGTCACTGTCACCACTGACCAGCCCTAGAACAGCCTCTGAGCTCCTGCCAAGGAAAAGTGACCCCCCCTCCCTGCCCACCCCACAGACACAGCCCTCCTGGCTGCACACAGATGCACGAACCTCCTCCAACACTCACTGAGCCCAACTCCACCCCCTCCTGTGGGCACAGTCCCTTCCCTGCAGCCCCCAACACCTCCTTCCCCACCCACCCAGTCCCGGACGCTGGGGCCACTGCCCAGTCCTGCCAGCCCATCTGCTGGTGGGGAAACTGAGGCACGAGGAGGGGCAGTGGGTGCCTGTGCAATGGGAGCCCATGCTGGGCACTCCACCCTGCCCTGCCAAGGCTGGCACAGCCCCGGGGTGGAAGCGAGCCCCTCACACCCCACCTCCCTCCTCCCCACCCTTCCACGCTCGCCGCTGACCTTTGGCTACGAAGCAATCAATAAAGGAGGCCACGGAGCTGCTCCTCCCCCTCGCTGCCCCCACACCCCTGCTCGCCCCCAATAGCCCCAGCCGGGGCTGAGCTGCTCCCAGTGTGGGGGGACGCTGACACAAATGTGCTCCCCTGACCAGGCAGCACCTCCCCAGCACTGCAGAAAAACTCCCCTGGGGCTTCTGTCTGGCTGTGGGTGCCCCACAGCCCTGGGGATGGAGCGTGGCCATCCTGCTCCCCCCCAAACGGGGCTCCCCGGGGCGCTGGCACCTGGCAAGGGGAGGGTGAGCAGGGGTGGATGGAGACAGTCCTGTCCCCTGGCCCGGAGTGATGGGCTGTGCCCAAATTCGGCAGCTCCCTTTGATGCAAGCCCTGGGGCAGCAGCTGATTGATCGGCTGCAGAGCGGGATTGATCAGGATTTCAGCCCATACATATTCCTGCTCCCTGATAAAGGGGAATCAATAGCTGAAGGATATTCCTCGGAGGCTGCAAATCCCTCCAGACCAGAGCCCTTGCCCCTTAAATCCCCCCACCCCTGTTCAAACCTCACTCCCTTTGACAGCAAACCCTGGCAGTGGGGGAGAAAATTGGCCTGGGGGAGCCAGGAGGGCACAGCAGGATATTGAGGAGAAGCAGAGCCTCTCCTCCAGCAGCTGAATCTCACCTCAAAGCATCGGCCTGTCCTGCATCTTCCTCCTCTCACTGGTGGCCTGGCAAACAGGGTCTTCATCCTTCTTGGGGTGCTGGAGAACCCCCCTCAAAGTCCTGGTCTTCCTCTGGTCTGAGGAAGCTGAGCTGGCTGATCCATCTAGAGCCCTTCATTGCCTCCAAACAGCAGCACCGGCTGCCCTGGCTCAGCCCCCGCCCCAGTGCTGGCCTGGAAACTCACTGCAGGTGTGGCCAGAGCTGCCCTCCAGCTGCCGTGGGGAACGGGCGACAGGCACCAGTGTTCCCCCAGGGGAGGGGATATGGCTCATGGGGGTGTCCTTTTCCTTTTCCTTTTCCTTTTCCTTTTCCTTTTCCTTTTCCTTTTCCTTTTCCTTTTCCTTTTCCTTTTCCTTTTCCTTTTCCTTTTCCTTTTCCTTTTCCCCCGCCTGGAGGGAGGCTGACCGCGGGCCCTGCAGCCCCGGGAGGACTCGTGGTGTTCTGGGGCTCCCTCCGGCCCCGTCTCGCTCCCGGGAGCCGCGGCTGAGCCCGGCCCCGCCCGTCCCCAGCGTGCCCCGTTCCGTGTCCCTC